>NC_140251.1:4020833-4025833 GCF_949987555.1 Borostomias antarcticus | reverse complement strand
AACAGAGATTACGCTCAAACTACAGCTTATGATTTTCACGTTCTCTTTTAAGATTGTGTTGATAAAATACCTCATGAATTGAAAATGTCCTCAAGGCCAAAACATTTTAGAACACGCAGAACAAATCCTGTCAACTTACAGTCTTCTCTGTAGACACATCTCCTGGTCACTTCGTCTAGAACCATGCTTTTGGGGCAATTGGGGAAACAGCCCTCCACCCTGGAACACACACACACACGCACGCACGCACGCACACACCGCAAACACACGCGCGTCGACAAACTCGTTGAAGGTAAAGAGTGGGATATAGGGAGAAGAGGAGGAGGCGGGGTTCTCACGGAGGGAGGAACTGGCACCGCGTGGCGCCCGGGTCGTTGCAGGTGCGGACGCAGGGACTGGCGCAGGCGCGGTAACGCCACTCGCACATCCGACGGTACGGGACGACGAAACGGCTCTCTGGGAGATGGAAAGGTGAGGACATAGGGCGTCAGTAGTGCACTGACATCTGACCTCACAAATGCTCTTCTGGATGAATGGGCAAAAATCCCCCCAGACACACTCCAAAATCTTGTAGAAAGGCTTGAGTGGAAGCTGTCATAGCTGCAAAGGGGGGACCAACTCCTTATTAATGCCTATGAATTTAGAATGGTATGTCATGAAAGCTCCTGTAGGTGTAATGTGTAGGTGGCCCAATACTATTGTCCATATAGTGTACATCCTAATGTAATGCTACTCTCAAGACCATTGTGTGTGTGTGTGTGTGTGTGTGTGCATGCGTGTGTGTCTGTGTGTGCATACGTGTGTGTGTGTGTGTGTGTGTGTGTGTGTGTGTGCGTGCGTGTGTGTATTTGTGTGTGTGTGTCTGACCCTCCAGTGTGAAGCTGCTGCTGGTCTTGAAGCCCTCTGAGTTGTCGTATCTCTGAGTGCGTGCGGCCACGCGTGTCAGCGTGAGGAAGGTTCCCGGTTGGCCAGTCAGCTCGTAGGAGGCGTGGCCGGGCAGGAACAGCCCCTGATGCTGGATGAAGGAAGCCTTGCGACCAAACTCCTCCCCCCGACCCCAACGCTCCAGTCGAAGCCGCCCGCGCCCAGACACGACCAGGAAGTAGTTTGGCCTTTCTGCAGACTCCAGAGAGACCACTGGGAGACCTGAGGAGTAAGTGGAGCAAGATGAGGTACAGCGATAAGGAGACCAAGATGTGTGTGTGTGTGTGTGTGTGTGCGTGCGTGTGTACAGTATGTGTCTGTGTGTGTGTGTGTGTGTGCATGCATGTGCGTGCTGTACAGTGTGTGTGTGTGTGTGTGTGTGTGTGTGTGTGTGCATGTAGTATGTGCGTGCGTGCAGTATGTGTGTGTGTGTGTGTGTGTGTGCGAGGCTCACGTGAAGCGCGGCCCTTCTGCAGTCCTGCTGTGATCATGAAGTTGAAGAGCAGTCCTGGGGGGGGCAGACCGCTGGAGCTGTCTCTGACCAGCGGGAACACGGAACCACTGCTGCGGTTCACCCCCAGCATGGTGTCGTTGTACCCGGCACTGACCAGGGAGAACGGACCCTCGCCCAGCTCTGAACACGGAGAAAGAGAGAGGGTCTCGTGAGTCGTTCTCAGGGGAATTTTGGGGGGTGTTACACTTGAATACAGTCTAGTCAGTCATTGTCCTGGATACATACCCTGGTTATAGTATTCACAGTCATAGGCTGGAAGAGAGGGAAAAATCATGTATTAGTAAAGCACTTTTAATTTAAAATCATGTATTAGTAAAGCACTTTTAATTTTAAATAATGTATTAGTAAAGCACTTTTAATTTAAAATCACATATTAGTAAAGCACTTTTAATTTAAATCACATATTAGTAAAGCACTTTTAATTTAAAATCACGTATTAGTAAAGCACTTTTCATTTAAAATCACGTATTAGTAAAGCACTTTTCATTTAAAATCACGTATTAGTAAAGCACTTTTCATTTAAAATCACATATTAGTAAAGCACTTTTCATTTAAAATCACATATTAGTGAAGCACTTTTAATTTTAAATTACGTATTAGTAAAGCCCTTTTCATTTAAAATCACGTATTAGTAAAGCACTTTTCATTTAAAATCACATATTAGTAAAGCACTTTTAATTTAAAATCATGTATTAGTAAAGCATTTTTAATTTATAGTCATATAGTCAGTATAAAAAGTAGAGCAACAGAAATTAGTGTTTAAATTTGTGAGCGCATATTTGTGTGTGTGTGTGTGTGTGTTTGTCTAGGTGACCCAATACTTATGATGACAGATAAGACAGACAAAGACGGAATAGAGCAAGTGGTTCGAAAGGAGTGTAGAGAGGTGGCGAGGCGTAGCTGGAAGTGTGTGTGTGTTTGTGTGCACATGAGTGTGTGTGAGAGTGTGTGTGTGTATGTGTGTGTGTGTGTGTGTGTGTGTGCAGCGTGTACTCACGGCAGACAGAGGGGGACCTCCACTGAACAGTGACCCCCTGCTGGCAGCATTTGTGTGCGTAGGCGGCGATGGAGGTGCACAGACACTCACAGTCCCCCCCTCGATTACAGCCACATGTGTCCGTCAGGCAGTTCCTATAGAACCAGGCAACATCCACCTGGGGCAGTGAAAACACACACACACACACACACACACACACACACACAGACACTCACACATACAGTACACACACTCACACACACACACACACACACGTAAAAAAAACTCTCTCTCACACACACACACACACACACACACACACACACACACACACACACACACACACACGTACACACACTCTCTCACACACACACACCCACACAAACACACACACACACACACAATGAGAATTGCAGGTGTATTTCTATTTTCCATTCCCATAGATGTGGGCCAAATCGTCCTGGGGGACAATAGAGGAGGTCAGGGTGGGGTGAGGTGAGGGGGGGGGGGGTTATCAATAATTTAAACTGGGGATGAGAGAGGAGACACCCCAACAATGAGAAGATGTGGGTCAAACTCGGAGCAGAGAGATCCGATTAGAGGTATTAGAGACATGTCACGTCAACAATTTACCCCAGATGGCTCTCCCTCTGTTTTTATTCTCTCAGATAAACTGTCATGAACAGAGTCACTGTCATCATTCAAGCGGTTTGAGCTGTGAAAATGATTCTCCTAGCCTGTCTTCAGCAGCAGTCCAGAACCGCTCAGCAGTTAACCCTACAGGAACTAGACACGTGAAGAAGTCACCATGCTGTACGGCTTTCGCTTGCTCTGAATATGCACGCTAGGTGAAAGAGGTACATTACAGTAGATATTGTACCAACCAGCCCAATCTGATGGACCTATAGCACCACCTATTGGCCACTCAGAGAACAACACAGCGATGCCTGATGAAATCCCCCAAAGGTGTAAATAAAAAAAAAACATAAATCGTGTTGTTTATTTATAATATGTACATGATAGGGGTACCATGTACAATGAAATGCCAACATGGGGCTCAAATCTATGACCAATGTGTGTGTGTGTGTGTGTGTGTGTGTGTGAGTCTGTGTGAGTGTGTGTGTGTGTGTGAGTTTGTGTGTATGTGTGAGTCTGTGTGTGTGTGTGTGTGAGTCTGTGTGTGTGTGTGTGTGTGTGTGTGACTGAGTCTGTGTGTGTGTGTGTGTGTGTGTGTGTGTGACTTGTGTTAGGTGTCTGTGGCATTTGTCGTTGATCTCCGAGAAATAGAGCTTACATGCTGGCATCAGATAATAATCGTTCCCATACCCCCCCGCACCCCCCCCCCCCCCCCCCCCCCCTCCGACAACCCACCCTTTCCTGCTGTAATCACGATAACCTTTACAGCTGCTAAGCCCTCATACAATACAGTAGTGTGTGTGTGTGTGTGTGTGTGTGTGTGTGCGTGTGTACTCACCACGTTGTGACAGGGCGCAAATACGTCACTGTAGAGTAGAGCACACTCCCTCTTGGCGTATGGCTGTCTGCCTAGGTCCCCTTCACACGGTCGCGCAACTACATACTCACTCTCACACTGACACACACACACACACACACACACACACACACACACACACAGGGAGAGTATCTGATTTCTCTTAAATGTCACACCGGACTCTGGGGGCTGGCAGGTTTGGGGAGAGGGAACGGGTTGAAACCCAGACAGAACCTAAGCCACAGCTGGGGACATCGCTCCTGAACACAGAGCATCTGATCTTCAGAAGGAAGAAACCATCGTGGCGGCTGTGGCTCAGGAGGTAGAGCGGCTCGTCCAGTGATCGTAGGGTCGGCGGTTCGAATCCCGGCTCCTTCTGTCCACATGTCGAAGTGTCCTCGGGCGAGACACTGAACCCCAAATTGCTCCCATTGAGCAGGCAGGCACCTTGCAATGCAGCTGCCGCCATTGGTGTGTGAATGTGTGTGTAAATGTGTGCATGAGAGGCCATTGTAAAGCGCTTTGGATAAAAGCGCTATTTAAGTGCACTCCATTTACCATTACCACCATGTACCTTCCAGCGCAGCAGAGGGGACATACCTGTCCCAGGGCCCAGCTGTCTCCGAAGCTCTGGGCGTTGTTCACCTCCATGTGACTGGACGTGGTCATGTCATTCACCGTCACGCTGTCAAAGTTCCCACACAGACCGCTAAGCAGACCCTGGAGACACACACACGCGTGCGCACGGTCAAAACACTGAGCAAACCAAACAAAACTTCTTGTTTCTATCAAACATCGTCTGATACATGAACATCGTCCTGAACATCGTCCTGAACATCGTCCCATCGGTGGAGAGAGAGTGTCCTGACCTTCCACTGTGGTCCGGCTCTGATGTGCACGGTGGTCTTGCGGTCCCACAGCACAGTCAGGTCCTGGCTGGAGAAGTGGACCACCGTGTAGTAGCCCGCCTTCCACAGCTCGAACTCTGACCCTCGACCTACGACACTGGAGGGGCTCTGCGACAGGGCAGACGGTCAGGTCAGGTCAGGGCTCTCAGCTCAACTATCTTTTAGAGGGTTCAGTTGCAGTCAGTT
>NC_140251.1:4003333-4013333 GCF_949987555.1 Borostomias antarcticus | reverse complement strand
GGGTCCATGTTCTCATGACAGGACAGGAAGGGGAAGAAGAGGAGAGCGCTGCACTTCTCTATGGCATCCTACACACACACACACACACATACACACACACACACACGCACACACACACACACGCACACACACACACACACACACACACACACGCACACACGCGCACACACACACACACGCACACACACACACACGCACACACACACACACACACGCACACACGCACACGCACACACACACACACACACGCACACACGCGCACACACACATGCACACACACGCACGCACTCACACACACGCACACACACACACACACGCACGCACACACACACACACACACGGACACACACACACATGCACACACACACACACACACACACGCCCACACACATACACACACACATGCACATGCAACCAAGAACATGAAAACACACTGGAGACAAACACAGTAATCACTAGCAGTGGGGTGTGTGTGTGTGTGTGGTTCTTACGTCCATGTCTGACTCGGACTCGCAGGGTCCACTGAAGTCCAAGTCCACGGAGGGACAAGCTCTCTCATGGGGTAGGTCCACAGCCCAGCTGTTCCCGAACACCACTGGCTCCTCGGTCCGCACATCTAAACACACACACACACACACACACACACACACGCACAAACACACACTCTGAACATCTTGATGGTGATCAATCAACAAGCATCTAAACACCATAGTGAAGCACAGAGCACAGAACAACAGAAATACTTTGCTGACAATAAATCATTATTGCAGCTGTGTGTGTGTGTGTGTGCGTGTGTGTGTGTGCGTGTGAGAGAGAGCACCATGTTAATGGATGTACAGGTTTACAGAGTAACATGTGTGCTCCGTCTCTAAGCTCAACCCTAACCCACAGAACAGATCTCCTCTCCTCCTTTCTCCCCTCCCCTCCCCTCTCCTCTCCTCTCTTCTCCTTCTTTCTCCCCTCCTCTCTCCTCTCCTCTCTTCTCCTCTCATCTGTTCATACCAGCAAGCCTGGGTCAGGTTACCGGATCCGGGGAAGAATTTCCCGCTCCTTACAGCCTGACAAAGACAGGCTATCAGCCGGGCCCTGTCCCTCCTCCCTGGCCCCCCCCGGCCCCGCCACCGCTAGACCTGTCCCGAGGTGTTGAGTGTATCATAATAACAATAACTGTTCTGATTGGGTGCAGAGAGAACGAGAGGGGGCCGGCCTGGCCGGTCCTACTGCGCGGGGTGGTGAGGTCATCGCGGGCCAGGTGGTTGAAGTTCCCGCACAGGCCACAGGGGGCGCCCTGGTGCTCCTCGCTCATCTTCAGGTACACCCCGGAGCCACCATCCCACGCCAGCGAGAAGCCGAACACGCTCTTCACCAGCAGGTAGTCGGCCAGGCGCTCGATGAACACGCCGCCCACGGTCTGCGGCAGGCTGAGTCTGCACACACACACACACACACCGCCGCAATGGAGTATGGGTATTAAGGCGTGACAGCAACACACACACACACACCGCCGCAATGGATTATGGGTATTAAGGCGTGACAGCAACACTCACACACACACACACACACACACACACCTGCGACCTCCTTGGTGGACCTGGTATCCTGAGATGTGGATCTCCTCTTCGTTGGGGAAGAACAGACTGAGAGCCCGCGGACATGAATACACACTCCCCTCACAAGACCTGCTGTTATGGACCTGAGACAGGAAGGGGGGACCGAAACAGACAGACAGACAGACAGACAGACAGACAGACAGACAGACAGACAGACAGACAGACCAACAAGGTGGCCAGACAGACACAGTAGCCAGACAGACGGTCAGACAGACAGAAAGACAGCAGAAAGACAGACAGACAGACGGGCAGACAGACAGGTGGACAGACACCAAACCCAGACATGCAAAGACACGGGCAGCCCCAGGAACAGAGAGAGAGAGAGAGAGACGTAAGGGGGAGGCGTTGGGATTCAAGGATTAGCCGGCGTACGTGACCTCTCTTGCATTCCAGGGGATAACTAATCAGACAATAACTAGATTCTGTCGTGCAGCTGACTGATAAAAAGGAGTAAAAACGCCATTCAGCGCACACTAGACCCGACTCGTCACCGTCTCCTAACGGTGCCGGCCACAGCTGTGTGTGTAGTGGCTTAGGGCGGGATCCCGGGCCCTCTTACCCAGACGGTGTACTGGGGGGTGGCAGAGTGGCAGTCCTGGGCCAGGATGTAGGAACAGCGTCCGGGGAAGTAGAAGTAGATGCCATCAAACGTCTCGTAGTGGTGCTGCCCCCAGGACCTGCAGATCCCGTCCCTGTCCTGGCCTTGGTTAGGGACTGGGGCACAAGCGGGGACATGGTCACGCACGACAGGACATCTCGCTAGCCAGATCGTGGACGTGCTGTACGTTCAAATCGAGTTCATGTGAAGAAAAATAAAACGCACCGCCACCGTAACCGCCGAACTCACTAGGTACTTCCGTGTCCCTCTGTGAACCCTGTGTCTGGCTGCTCATTTGGGCGAGCGTGTGAAGGGGGCGGGGGAGGGAGTTACGCGCGAGATGGCAACTGTCTAAAAGTGGTTTAGTTACAGGAAACCCCCTCACCCCATGCCATGCCCATGGCGAGGCACCCAGGTCACTCAAACACAGCCATGCCACTGTCCACGTCGCCTGCCCATTCCCCGCTGTGCCAGATACACCCACATAAATACCCAACACTATGTACTCATATTTACAAGGAGCCCACATAAACATCTTTACTAAACACGATTCTGACGGTTATCGGAGTAAATCAGCAAATGCAGTTGGTTTGAGACGTGAGTAGAACAATCCGGACATAAGGCGTCTGTGTAGTCTAGAGAAACCAGACACTCCCTGCTAATCCTCCTGGCTTAGTCACAGAAACTATACCTGCTAGCCCCCTTATGGGGAAGCTGTGTGCGTGTCTACCTTGTGTGTGTGTGTGTGTGTGTGTGTGTGTGTGTGTGTGTGTGTGTGTGTGTGTGTGTGTGTGTATGTGTGTGTGTGTGTCTTCTGTGTTTAATCTGGTTATTAATGCCGGTGTGTGTTATTAACATTTGCTGACTGATGTGATGGTCTGATCAACCTCATAGAATTACATAAACCCCCTTTCTCCCCCCCCCCCCACACACACACACACACACACTGATGCCATTCCAATACAATCAAAGGTTTATACCGTACTATGGATATGGCCCTATGTTCCATACATGCTTGTTGAGAGAGGAGGACGATGTGGACATACGTGTGTGCGTGTGTGTGTGTGTACATGCATACGTGTGTGTATTACTCACTGATCTGACAGCGGTCCCCCAGTGCCTGGAACTGGGCGCAGTCACACACACCCCCCTCCTGACACCAGCCCCCGTTGAGACAGCCGCAGTATTCTGGGACAAATATACACATGCCTGGATGAGACCTGTGGAGGCTGTGACAGCATTGTCTGTGTGTGTGTGTGTGTGTGTGTGTGTGTGTACAGTATGTGAGTGTGTGTGTCTTTGAGTGTGTGTGTGTGTCTGTGAGTGTGTATTTGTGAGTGTGTGTGTGTCTGTGAGTGTGTGTGTGTGCGTGTGTGTGTGCATGTGTGTGTGTCTGTGAGTGTGTATCTGTGAGTGTGTGTGTGTCTGTGAGTGTGCGTGTGTGCGTGTCTGTGAGTGTGTGTGAGTGTGTGTGTGTGTGTGTGTGCGTATGTGTGTGTGTGCGTGTGTGTGTGTGTGTACCTGAGGAGGAATCTCTAGCTGTGTAGTTGTGCAGGACACTGCGTGGGAGGGTTGCCTCTGACAGAAGAGGTCTGAAAGTCTGCAGACAACGCACACATGAAATAGTACAAAACAACAAAAAACAAACATCTTTATTTGTTACACAGTGAGAGGCGGTGCATCACACGGTGTTGGAAGTGAAACACACACACACACGAAATGGCTGGAGCATCCACTGTAGTGTCCAGTAATTGGTGCATCTTATACACGTTGGACAGAGTGTGTACCTGCCTCTACATGTTAATGGTTGCCTTTAGTGAGTGTCTAAGTGTTTGCTCTTCAAAGAGAGCTTTGTGCTGGCCTGGGTGTTGTGTATGTGGGTGCCCTGACCTCCGCTGGTTCTCTGAGGTGTAGTGTACCCACCTCCTCCCCAAGGAGCTCCCGTTTCCTCCGGAGTGCATTAGCCCTCCTGAACACACAAACACACACATTAGGTGGAGAAAAAAAAGCCAAAGGTAGAGTTAAGTGCACTTTACTTTAAGGCATTTGAATTCAACCCACCAAGTCCTCTCTCTCTCATTTGCATGCGCTTAAACACACACGCACACACACACACACACACACACACACACACACACACACACACACACACACACACACACACACACACACACACACATACATACACACACAGGATAAATACTCGGCTCAGACATAATAATCATTATGAATTCATATTGATAAATGTGTGGTATCAAAACCAGTGGGGTCCTGGGGTCCTCTCTCTCTCACCTTTGCAGTCTTCCCTCTGACTCTGACAGCTGGCTGTGGGCTCCTGAGCAAAACAGACACTCATCCCAATATAACACATCAGTAACACCGATATAACACCAGTAAACCCACACAAATAAACATGATGAAGTTTATCAAACGTGAGGCCAATGTTCAGCTTCAGGCCAGACAGGTGAATAAGGCACATCTGCGCAACACCGTGATCAACAGACTACACTCGGAGTTTATTTGAAACTCTTGAAACACAAAATATTCTCCGTCAAATTCAAAGACAATATAGTTCTAATTGACGCCCCGAGGCGAAGAACGGTCAACTTAGAGCAGAGAAATTGTCTAACTTCATCGTTTATTGAGACATCAAGAGCCCCAAACCGCAGTGACCCGTGCGAATGTGTCGGCTAGCCGCTGGACTCACCCTCTTTTATCAGCAGTTGAAGGATTGAAAATGATAAAATAAGAAAATGCTGTTCTATCCGCTTTACGTTCATCTCCAGACGGAGTCCAGACGGAGTCTCACCGGAACGTTAACGGTGCATGTCAGTGGACCGGTGGTGGGTGGAGGAGTTGATGTCAGTGGACCAGGTGGGTGGAGGAGCTGATGTCAGTGGACCAGGTGGGTGGAGGAGTTGTGGTGCGTTCGTTTATAACTGGGAGGTGGCAAATTGCGACTTGCTACTAGGAATGATTAAATAAAACACCCCATGAACTCGCACTTCCTCGTCGCAAATTCGGATGTTTCTCAGCCCCCAGTTGTTCGAATGCACTAGATATAACTAGGTAACTGTGATATAATGGTATATAGATATAACTAGGTAACTGATATAATGGTATATAGATATAACTAGGTAACTGTGATATAATGGTATATAGATATAACTAGGTAACTGTGATATAATGGTATATAGCTCGAATGCACACAGGTCGGAGGTAGGTATTTTCCCACTTGCGACTTGCCACCTCCGACCACAAACGAATGCACCATTGATGTCAGTGGACCAGGTGGGTGGAGGAGTTGATGATGTCTTTCCCGCGGCTCAGGTCCGAGCGCGTGCAGTGCAGTAGCCTATCTCGAGACCACTCAGGTGGATGGCGAGTGCACCTGCTGCGAACAGGTGTGTTCAGGTGTAGTAGCCTAGCCTGCCGCTGTCACGCTTTCCAATTGCGGAACAGACATCAGAGTGCTCAAACTTGTAGGCCTTTCTTGAATTTTTATAGCCTAGACAACAAAGCTAGGCTACTTGAATTTAGAGACGTAGGCTACAGTTCTGTAGGCTATTGTGGTTTATACTGTACATAGGCTACATTATAATAGTTTAGGACATGTCAAGACATACTCTCGACTAAACTTAAAACAAACATATAGGCCATTATATTCAGCAAAAACGGTTTATCGCGCAACAGAAACTGTGTGTCTCATACAGCAACTATGATTGACCAGAAGAAATTGTCCAGAAGTTGAAACAGTAGCATAGGCTAGTATAACTCACTTCTCATTGCTCGTGCCTGGTTGTGTGATATGTCTCCCTCTGCTGGTCAGTCGTGGCACGTTCAGCTTCGTTCCCGTCACGATACCCACAATTCAATACAAAAAACAGTCTTAGGCTATTCATGGGTAAAAATCGATGTATGTTTATTGCCATGTTATACATTTTACATTATAGTTTCAGCAAAGGGCAGGTGCCTGCCTGTGTGTGTTGGGATAGATACTGTAGTAGAGGATCATAAATGGTTTGAGATTTGTGGGGGTAGTGTGGGATTAGGGGATTAGGGGTGACTTGATGGGGGTTAGAGCCTAATGTAAACTGAGTAGATTCACTGCTATGGATTTCAATAGGGCAGCTACATAGTGCTGCCTGGTGAGGTCACCGTGATGTCATTTCTTGCTGGACAACCAGGCATTGACTTCCTCCTCAGGTTTAAGAGCGTGCCATTGGGCAATGGGCCTCCGGGGGTTCGCCAGCATGTCCGACCAGTGGCGTAGTTCAGTCCCCGTGCTGTTCCCGCCCAGAAATACCTTCCCTATGGCGTCGTTCTTCCCGATTTTATCGTAGTCCAACACCGTCACTGCTACTTGTATTTTCTGTGAACATACAACAACACATACATTATCCATACACTAACACGTGCTTTACACACTTAACCAGAAATATAGAGTAGCCTACATGTGCTTACCTGCATCTGTTCAAATGGCACCTCAAAGCTGAAGGACTCGTTGTAATACGGGTTCAAGGTGTTCTTCTTTGTGCTCGTTTTCTTCTTCTTCAGTCTCTTCCCGTTATTCAGCAGGTGGATTTTCACATAGGGATCTACAGTAAGAGAGAGAGAGAGAAAGAGAGAGAGAGAGAGAGAGAGAGAGAGAGAGAGAGAGAGAGAGAGAGAGAGAGTGCAGGGAGACAGATTGCAATGTCCCCGCCTGACTAGGCCTGCCACCTGGAGCAGCGTTCATCACCACGGGCCTTCTGGTGACCTGTGACCCTGCCTCACCTGACAGCCCGCCCACATCCATCTTCTTCAGGTTTTTGGCCTCCAGAACAACGATGGTCAGTTTGCCCGCTGTAGGAACATATCTCAGAGACAGGCAAATGTCACCTAAACTCTCACTCTGAGAGAGTGTGAGAAAGAGAGGCAGAGAGAGAGAGAGAGAGAGAGAGAGAGAGAGAGAAAGAGAGAGCGAGAGAGGGGCAGTGAAGGTTTGGAGCAAATTCCATTATTTCTGACTTGCTGATGTCACCTGGCAACCTTGTACAGTCCTTCTTCTTTCAAAGTCCTTCTTTGATCTGTTCTCTCACCTCCTCCTTCTCAGCTTTCTGGATGTCTCTCCATTCCTCAGTCATGTGACTGAAGTCCACGCTGCTCATTGGTACTCGCACTGCTCCAATCGCATCGTGTTTAGAGAAGCGGTCAAAGTCATACACAGTCATCACTAGAGTCCTGCCACCCAGCTCTGCGTATGGTACCTGCAAAAAACGACACACACACACACACACACACACACACACATGCACACGCACGCACGTACACACACGCACACACACACACACACACACACACACACACACACACACACACACACACAGACCACTTACAGTACTATAGCAATATAGAGGTGAAATACTCCTAGAGCTCTGAGGGTTGGTCAAAGGTCAGGGCACAAAGGTCAGGGTACCTTAAATTTAAAGTTCTCATTAAAGACTGGGTTGAGCGTCTTCCTGTGGACTTTAGTCTCAAACTTCCTCTTCTTGTCTGGGTGCAAAGAGACTTTAACATAGGGGTCTGAGCTTCCTCCCATATCCATGGCTGGAAGATCACTCCCCTGGAGGATACCTACTGCCAGCTTCATATGGAGAGAGAGAGAGAGAGAGGGAGAGAGAGAGAGAGAGATTTACCGGAAGGAGAAAGGTTAACCGATTTTGTCAAAAACGAGGAACACTTTCATTTATTGTAACCTTTCGACCACAAAATGTCTTCATCGTGAGCAGAATTGTACCACTCCGTCACCTGCAATAGAAATGTGGACGTGGGAACGGTATGTCCTTTGGTAAAAAAAAAAAAAAAAGGATACATAACGCATCCAGAGGGATGAAGTCTCACCGTGTTCTCAGTGAAGTTGTAGTCCAGTGAGAACTGCAGTCTACCTAGCTTCTCATCCTCTTTGGGCTCTTCTTTCGTCAGTCCTGTCTCTATATCATCCTCGTCCTTGATGGGCTAGAACACACACACACACACACACACACACACACACACACACACACAGACACATATTATCAATCACTACCCTATAGACACACCCTGTGGCTTCATTATATCTACACAGCTTATGCAATATAGCGTCATTTCTCTGGACTCGTTTGGAGAGTTGTTTTCTTGATTTGTTGTGTGAAAGTCCCATAAACCCACAGTACCGGAGAACATCAGCGAGGTCCATTACTCTTAACGCACCCACTGTTCTACCCTCCTGTGAGACTCAGGTGTCAGGACTTTGATACATTGCAAGGGCAATGCATCTGCAGGGAGTGTGTGTGTGCATGTGTGTGTGTGTGTGCGCGTGCGTGTGTGTGTGTGCGTGCTGGCTACCTCAGTCTGGCCTCCCTCCATTTCAGTGTCCATTTCGAAGCCGCCCTTGTTCTTCTCCCTTCCCTTCTGCTTGTCTTTGGCTTTATCCTTGTCCTTCCTCTTCAGGCATTTCCTCCACACACACACACTGAATGACAGCAGCACACACACACTCACCAGGCAGAGAGCTGCAACAGCCCACGACGGCACTGCTGACGCATACACAACATGACATGGTTATATTTTACACTGTATAGTAAACCAGGCCCTGCTCATCCATCCATCCATCCATCCATCCATCCATCCATCCATCCATCCATCCATCCATCCATCCATCCATCCATCCATCCATCCATCCATCCATCCGTCTGTCCGTCCATCCATCCATCCATCCATCCATCCATCCAGCCAGCCAGCCATTCGTCCGTCCGTCCGTCCGTCCGTCTGTCCGTCCATCACTCTACTCTGATTGGTGTTATACTCACTGTGGATGTGATGCAGCTCATTCATGAACTTCCTGGCGTTCTGGTGGCCCCGCCCAGGTGCTGAGGTGGCCGTGGCATTGGTTGGCAGTAAGGGGGAAGGGGAGGCACTGGGCACAGCCGGGGCTGCCCGGCGATTGGCTGTCATCACTTCCTGGGCAGGGATGGGCACAGAGACAGTGGGATCAGTCCTATTAACCAGGGCCTGTATGGGCCAGCAGCATGGGGTCGATTGCACATGACCTCTTGCTAATAAGGTGTTCATTATGCCCACGGAGTAA
This sequence comes from Borostomias antarcticus, assembly GCF_949987555.1. Taxonomy (NCBI): domain Eukaryota; kingdom Metazoa; phylum Chordata; class Actinopteri; order Stomiiformes; family Stomiidae; genus Borostomias; species Borostomias antarcticus. Next base: position 4,004,017 of record NC_140251.1, on the reverse strand, counting down.
TGCTTGCATCTTCAAACACAAACACGTACATGTATGCACAGACACACACACGCACACACACACACACACACACACACACACACACACACACACACATATAGGCACGCACGCACACACACACCCGCAAACACACACACAATCCTGATTTTCCAGGATTCTATTGATCGGCTGTATCTGATGTGGCGTAGGCTACTGTACATAATGTGGCTAAAGATGGCGTATGACAGTCAGATGGCCTCTCCTGTTTCTGCTGGCCTGGCATTAGCACCAAAACACAGGATATATAATCCTGCCTCCTCCACCCCATCTGCTGACAGGGAGAGGAGGATGGGGGGGGGGGGGGGAGAGGGCATCATGTGTTGGTCTGCTGATGCTGATGTTCCATGTTCTGTCATGAGAGGTTCCATGGGCATGGACCATGTTGAGTTGAGGTTCCATGGTCATGCAGGGTCATTCGGCAGATTTAGAACAGTTGAACACATTTTGAAATTAAGGGCAACTAAGAAATGGCTCTCAATCAAATCAAAGTTTATTTATACTGTATAGCACATTTCATACACAAAAGTAACACAATGTGCTTTACAGAGAGAAAGGGGGGATGTACAGAGATCCTACCCCTAATTTTCAGAGGGAAGCAAAAAAACAATAGAATGTGTCCAAGTAGACCATTCCTTGTTTGTGTTG
>NC_140251.1:3970833-4000833 GCF_949987555.1 Borostomias antarcticus | reverse complement strand
CCCACCATCCTGATCAGATTGTGTATGTTTTACAGAAACAAAAGTCATTTTGGTAAACGCTAACTAATATTAAGTTCTTTCTAGATGCTTATTGCTCTCTATGGTGCTCTCTAAGATCGCATGTATGCCCATTTATAATTCTGATGAGCTTTAACGTCAGCTTTAACTAAGGCACACGTTAGCCGGATCCCCTGGAGAGGTAAGGTTACAGTAGCCAGCCAGAAAGCAACATACTTTAATGCATGGCGTTATAACATCAATTGCTGTTATCTACAGTAGATTTTAGCAGCATAGTCTGTCAACACAACACGTTAACTTGGTCCATGAATAGTTATTATCTCGTAATGTTGAGTTTCTATTCGCCCACGTGGCTGTCTAACGTTACATGCATACATTCAGCAATCAATGGTCTGAACATCATCTATCATAATCAGATAACAATAGGAGAAGTCACTACGTCAGGTGCTGCTCTTTGATTATACAGGGCTAGGCTATTGGAAACTAATGTATAATGGCTAACCTAAACCCTGTCTGTCTGTCGGTCTGTCCTTCTAGCCCCTGCCCTCAGGTCTCTGCTGGGCCCAGGGGATGCTGCAGTCTGAGGGGCTGCATGTGGGTCATGCGCTGCAGACCGTGTCGGCCCTGGAGGCCGTGGTGGTCCGGAGCTTCGGGCCGGACGGAGGACAGGTGCTGTTCACACGAGACACCGGACAGGTGCTGCTGACGAGACACGGAACACGCATCCTCACAGCCCTGCGGCTGGACAACCCCCTGGCTAGGTAAGACACGCACACGCATGCATGCACACACGCACGCACGCGCACACACACACACACACACACACACACACACACACACACACACACACACACACACACGGAATATCACAAAACTGCTTTCCTAAATCAATCTTCTTATATTAACTTATTAATACATATTTTTAAATATTTTTTCCAATAGACGATTGAGCTCTAGCGTCCGCAAAAATGCTTTAATGACAGCCAAAACATGCCCTCATTGACTGCTGCCCAATGCCAGTAGCCTATTCACGCACGCTTTCAAATGCACAGTTGAGGAGACTATCGTCAAACTGCCCAACCCTGATGTAGGCTATGCGGAACACTGCATAAAAACATGGGGCATCTGAAGTAGATGGACAATGTGGGCTAGAGGATTAATGTTTAGCAAGAAATATAGGCGTCTTTTATTGTGCTGCCTGCGAATCTCTGGTTTGAACAGGCAAATCTGATTCGACTCACAAAATTCAGAGTCGGGTACAGCCCTAACACACACACACACACACACACACACACACACACATACACACACTCACACTTGCCATGCTAGGGCTTGCTTTATGTGCATAGCAGACTTCTCAGTTATAGTACTGGAGGTTTAAAGCCATCTGGTCCCCTCCTGTGTGCGCTGGGACAGGATGGTGGTGGAGTGTGTATGGAAGCATAGCTCTGCGACCGGAGAGGGTTCCAAGACCTTCATCCTGCTACTGGCGTCGCTGCTACGGAGGGTCCAGTCACACGCCCCCAGAGGAGCAGCCGGGTCAGGGGCCGCCGCCAGACGCCTGACCGAGGAGCTGCTGGCCTTCGGATTGGAGGAGCTGGCTGATGTCATCGCTGTAGGAGTGGTCCCTTATTGCTCCTCCCTTTCCCCGAGGAAAGACTCTACACAAAACACGCCCGTTCTGCAGAACCTGGTGGGGGCGTTCCTTCACACCCGTCTGGGCCACGCCCCCTCCGACGTCATTGGCCGGCTGACCTGCGAGCTGCTGTCTCGGTGGATACGTCGCGACGACGGCTTCTTGTCCCCGGCGCTCCGTTTCATAGACGCCAACTTCCCTGCGCTGCACACGGCAGTATCGGGCTTCCCCATTGGCTGCTCCCGCCTGCTGGAGGGGCAGGTGATACACAGGGACTTCGCTACGCCCCACCCACCCGCAGACCGCCAGCCTATCAAAGCGTTGGCGGTGACCGAGCCCCTGCAACCGGACATTCTGATTGGAGGAGCCGTTTTGGAGCTCCGCGGTTTTGGTGGGTGGAGAGGGGAGGGCGGAGTGGTAACTTGGGCACAGAGGAAGCTGGAGCATGCGTTTGTCACCCTGCAGACTTTAGGCGTCACTCTGCTCCTCTCTTCGGTGAAGCAGTCGGAAGCGACCCTGGCCCTGGCCCGGGGCGCCGGAGTGTGTGTTCTAGAATGCTTGCCTGAGGACGAACTCTCTCTCGCCTGTCGGCTCGGCGGGGCGGAGCCTGTGACGGACTGGAGCCTGATTGGACAGCAGAACGTTGCCGATCTGACCTTCTGCCGACCGATCTCGCTTGGAGGTCACAGGTATGATAGCCACACACACACACACACACACACATACATACACAAGTGTTTTTGTACACATACTGTAATTGTGCCTCCCACTTTATTTTATTTTTTATTTTTAACTGTATATTGTAATTTGTACATTGCACTGCGTTTTGTTGCCCTGTTTGTATTTGCACAGTTTTTTGTACTGTTTGCCCTGTCCTGTCCTGTCCTGTCCTGTCCTGTCCTGTCCTGTCCTGTCCTGTCCTGTCCTGTCCTGTCCTGTCCTGTCCTGTCCTGTCCTGTGTCGTCTACAACAGCGTATGCTTTAACCCTAGTCAAATTCCTAGTATGTGTGAACCATATACATGGCAATATAGAGATCTTGAGTGAGTCTTGAGTTTCAGGCATTCAACTTCATTGACTTCAGTTTGCTTCCCTTTCCCAGATATGCCCATATAGGGTTTCCTGGTTCCAGTGACGGGGGCCAGTTCCGACCCCACAGTTTGGTTGTGTGCGGTCCAGGCGAGGGGCAGACGGAGCAGAGCGTGTGCGCGCTGAGAGACGCCCTTCGCATGCTGCTCATCACCCTGGAGCCCACGAACAGGACGGACACCAGCGCTGGACAGAGAACCTCCCACACGCACGCCACTGGAACCACAGACGGAACCACACAAACACCCTCATCTGAGAGGGGCATGTTGGAACCCGGTAGGGTCATCACTGTAGGAGGGGCCTTTGAGTGGCTTCTGCACCACGCCCTCCTTCAGCATGCGGACACGCCCCTCCGGTCGGACACTAGCAGCCCCTCCCTACTGGCAGACGCCCTACTGAGCGTGCCCAGACAGATCTACGCCCACCGGCCTCGCTGCTACCTGGAGGCTCAGACACGGCTCCTGAGATGTTTACGTGGTGGCGTCTCTCGGGCGGTCGAGGACGCGGTTGAGTTGTGGTCGACAGAGAGAGGTTCTGGCCGTGTGTCAGATACGGGGATGGAGTCGGTGGCCTGTAAATACCAGCTGATCCTGGCCGTGCTGCAGTGTGTGAGGAGCCTGCTGCGTGTGGACGCTGTCCTTCGCACACACACACCTTCACACACACCTTCACACACACATTCACACACACGCTCACACACGCGCTCAGACACTCCACAACAGGAGGACGAGGACGAGGACTGAATCTGCTCTGGTCTAGATCTGAAGACTAGAAGAAGACTAGTTTACACTTTCAAAGCACAATCTTCCCAACAAAGACACACGTCAAACTAAATTAGAAACTAAATTAAAACTGCTTCATTCCTACTTTTGGAGTTTTTCTGAATCAGATTTTATTGCCAGGTAGGTTTTTTACGCAACTATGAATTTGTTCCGGTCATTTGGTTCATAACTGATGGGTAGACAACCTTAAACAGGGTGCAGGGAGCAGACAGGACTGTGCAAAGATAGGACAGCGCAAAGAGCAAAATATACAGTAATGCAGGGAGCAAAGGGTAATACAAAATGGTGGGCAATGTGTGTGTACATACAGTTCATGTGCAATGTGTTAATGTGTGTGCGATGTTTTCACACAGTGTCCATTGTGCTGTGTACTCAGTAGCGTTTCTAGCTTATATGAAACCCTGGGCGAAACCCCCACTAGGCCCCCCCCCCCCCCCCCTCCCCTCCGGCCCCGAGCCTACGCAGTGAGATGGAACACTTACAGTTTCGTTTTCGTGAAATGAACGGGCTTTCCGATTGTGAAAGATAAACTGTCGGGAGGGGGGGGGGGGGGGGGGAGGCAATTCTGATTGACGTGCGATTTGTTGCCGGGGGGGGGGGGGCGGTTTACTTCTTTACTTCTTACTTTTTTGTGCTCCTCTTGCCGCCCCCCCCCCCCCCCCCCCCCCGAGATGCCCATGTTGGCCATGCCTAAATACGCCACTGTATGTACTGTACTGTATGTGCAGTGAGACCCGATGTACAGTAGGATCAGAGGTCTTGTGTAAGTAGCGCTACAGAGACAGTCAGTGGGAGAGAGGCAGAGGTTTGAGCATGAACTCCACAACAACGGTCACAGGATCACGGTTTATACATGAGGTCCCATGATATTTGCGTGAGTGAGAGAGGGAGGGGGAGGGAGATTGAGGGAGGGAGATTGAGGGAGGGAGGGAGGAAGGGAGAGAGAGAGAGAGGGGGAGGGAGAGGGAAGGAGAGGGAGGGAGTGAGAGGGAGTGAGGGAGGGGAAGGGAGAGAGAGAGAGAGAAGGCACGATCTGTTTGGTGAAAGTGTGTGTTATTGTTGGCCGCCCTCGCCTGGCTTTTCATCACAGCTCTTTACACCATCAACATTCTTCTGTCTTATCTCGGTCTTCCTGCCAGGTTCCAGTAGCACACACTGTTACACGCACACGCACACTCTGACACACGTACCGTACATTCTCTCTGCTGTAATCAGGGTGAAGTGGGTGGCGCGAGGTCTGGACACAGCTGTCTGCACCCCAATCACAGCCCACTTCCTGTTCTCAACCCCAATGCCGTTACCAGGCCACTGCAACACTCAGCCAAGCCCACATGACTCATTGCCTGAACAATTCGCAACATTAATGAGTCATTTTGATTTAGACACTAACTGCATAGATCTCTCACACACACACACACAGTTAGTTTGGGAGATGTGGCACTGTTCTATAAGATCATTTGTGTCAAGTGGCTCAAGAGAAATTAAACAGGACATGCTGCAGACAGTGAGTCATAAAGCAAGAGATTGTGTGTGTGTGAGAGAGAGAGAGAGAGAGAGAGAGAGAGAGACACTTGGTGAGGTCAGGTTGTTATTTTCCACTGAATGAAAGGAAACTCACTGTGAGGTTGTTTTTAGTCCTTCCCAGGCCTAGGACATTTTTTTTACCCCTACCCAGGCACGCACACACACACACACACACACACACACAACCGTCACGGCTCACGCACAATGTCACCGTCACACAATGTCACCAGCCACAGGGAGAGTTGGTAGGTTATAGTTTATTTTACTCTCTTCATTACAACTTTGTTTCTGTGCTACACACAAGTGCATATAAATCAACCCGGTCACTGTGATGAAAAGGACATTATAAAAATGTACATCATTCAGCTCACGCATACACTGGACTGGATGTACCATGAACAGCCCGTTAGTCATTTAGAAATCTTTCACACACACACACAAAAAAAGATATACAAAAAGAGTCTGAGACTTCAAGGCGTTTTTTTTTTTTTTTTTAAACATGGGCAGTAGGAGAGTCGAGAGAAACAGAGAGAGAGGAGAGATGGAGAGAGAGGAGAGAAACAGAGAAGAGAGGAGAGAAAGAGAGAGGAGAGAAATGGAGAGATGGAGAGAGAGGAGAGAAATGGAGAGAGGAGAGAAATGGAGAGAGGAGAGAAATGGAGAGAGGAGAGAAATGGAGAGAGGTAGAGATTGAAAGAAAAAGACAGCGAGAGAGAGAGAAGTGTTACTGTACTGGAGCGACCAAGCTGCTCCTCTAATTCCAAGCGTGTCATAAACCACGTACACCACAGTTCACAGCCCGACATTTCATTCGCTACTATAGTCACCGTGTGTTGATTTCATTGGTTCCTGCTTCGGAATGATGAATGAAGGTTTCTGCTAAATGACTCAAATGGAATGATATAATTTCACTGGTAAGATGAGGTGGATGCCTTGGCCCTGATTGGCCACGGGCAAGATTCTCCTCTCCAATCAGAAGCTCACAGATGTTACAGTAAGTAGAGATGTAACTAATTTAGATAACATTGTTGTTACATTGACCTTATAGTATGTCATCATTGGACAATTGTGATTAACAGTTTGTGTTCATAGTACAACATCAATAATAATTCATACAGATCGGATGGTTTTAAATTACACTTTCGGTGTAATTCTAATCTAATCTCCTTTGAAGCGGAGGTGACAGCCATTCAGGCTCTCTGGGCCAATCAACACCATCATGCTGATCAAGGTGGGTTGGCCTTGGCGTGGCGCTCTGCGGAGGATCTGATCTATGAACCACATTCACCTCCAAACCGCTGGGCTTGAGTAGATCCACATGACATGGAGATCAATTCATCCGCACGGGGCCACGATGAGACCGACGCCCCCGTGAACGAGCAGAGTCTCCATTGGCTGAGGAAAGTCGTGTGAGGCTAGAGTAGGAATGACATCATGCAACATTAAGAGTGGGATGTGCGAGGTGGCGGCGGCGCGCACGTCAGACCACCTCCCGGGACTTCCTGATGGCACAGCACAGCAGCATGCTGAAGATCATTCCAAACACCTGAGGAGAGACAGGAGGAAGACGGGGGGGGGGGGGGGGGGGTGCGAGTGAGACTGTCTGTCTGCCTGCCTGCCTGTCTGTCTGTCTGTCTGTCTGTCTGTCTGCCTGCCTGCCTGCCTGCCTGTCTGCCTGTCTGTCTGTCTGTCTGTCTGTCTGTCTGCCTGTCTGTCTGTCTGCCTGCCTGTCTGTTTGTCTGCCTGTCTGTCTGTCTGCCTGCCTGCCTGTCTGTCTGTCTGTGTCTGTCTGTCTGCCTGTCTGTCTGTGTCTGCCTGTCTGTCTGCCTGCCTGCCTGCCTGCCTGCCTGCCTGTCTGTCTGTCTGCCTGTCTGTTTGTCTGCCTGCCTGCCTGTCTGTCTGTCTGTCTGCCAGCCAGTCTGTGGAGATCGTACACAGCGGGAGATGTTTGATTCTCCTTCCAGTGTTAAAAGCTCACCATGACGACCCCGATAGTGACGCCCACTCCTCCTATGATGTGCAGCTTGGAGTCGAACACTTCATCAATCGCATCAGGGCAGCTCTGAAACACACACACACACACACACACACATGCACATACCCAGGTCAATACATGTACCTTCATTCTATCACGTTCAAACACAGTACACACATGGAGAGACAAGCAATTATTTACACCCAGCTAAATGCATGTTAATGCACACGCACACACACACACACTGGGGACCCACTATGAGCATGCAGTCTGCCGCTGGCTTTAATAATGCAGTGTTGCCATAGTAACCTGCTGGGGGCTGTCGGGCAGACAGAATAGGTCTGCAGTGGATAGGAGGAGGAGGGGGGGGGGGGCAGAGGTACAGGGCATTCACCCCAAGTTTGTTGAACACGTAGTGTTGGTTGATGATACAGTAACAATGCTCCCAGTCCCATCCGGAACAGTGTAGTGAGACGTGCTGTGATTGTGGGAGGCGCTGCTGTGACATCACTGTTCAGGGGGGAGGGGCATACCTTAGTGATGAGCACCTCCAGTCCGTCTGCCGGGGGACAGGTGTCTTTGGCGATGGCTGCCACAGTGCCAGTTGGACCACAGCAGTTCAGCTGTAAAATGCACACACACACACAACACATTTGAACAATTTATGTCTACATAGAGAAAATTACACATACAGGGACACAAATACTAAAGGTGCCGTCAGTATACAATCACAATTCATGGACAAGCGGCATAACTTTCTTTTTCACACATCTTTCAAGGGTACAACTAGCAGCATCTCCGCCATATATGGCGGCTGCCTATGACAGCAGAGACAGAGCAATACTTAGCAAGGCGTTTAGCCCTCATTTTGGGCATCCCCAGTTGTTGGAACCCTCTTACGACCAACCTGTGTGTGTGTCCTAGGCTGCCAAATATGAACACAAGTAGTCTGCATCTGTACCCTAGCTCTGAGATGGTATCCAGGAGAGGTTGGTACTTAGTGACCCTGGTCATGAAGGCTTCCTCTAGGCTAGGTTCAAATGTGTAGGCTACCTCCAGAACAAACACTCTCTCTCTGGATACTTCACTGACAACTACATCTGCAATGTTAGACTTTGTCTACATATAACAGTTGATTCATCTCAGTTTGTCTCAGTTGACTACCCCCCTGTCTAAATGTGAACTGACTGAGGTTAGAGTTGGAGTTAGACTCCGCCCACCCCAGTCTGAATCAGTCGGAGTGTCTCTCTGAGCGTTTCCTGTTGGGTCTTCTCGTAGTTGTTGTACGTCTCCATGTAGAACTGAGTGATGTCATCGACCACCTGTGCCACAAAAAGTAGGGGAAAGATTTGAATGTAACAGAGCCTGAGGCAGGGGAAAGGTTTACATGTAACACAGCTTGCTCGGTGTGACCAGAGATATTTTGGGGGGGTCACTCTGAGACCTTGCTTTGGTTGGAGAATCCCCAGATTCCAGCAGCGACCTCGATGGCGAATATGATGAGCAGGAAGAAGAAGAACTGTAGAAGAAAGAGTAACAGTATATTAACCTGGTACTGGACCTTATATTAACCTGGTACTGGACCTTATACTAACCTGGTACTGGACCTTATATTAACCTGCTACTGGACCTTATATTAACCTGGTACTGGACCTTATATTAACCTGGTACTGGACCTTATATTAACCTTGATACTGGACCTTATATTAACCTGGTACTGGACCTTATATTAACCTGGTACTGGACCTTATATTAACCTGGTACTGGACCTTATACTAACCTGGTACTGGACCTTATATTAACCTGGTACTGGACCTTATATTAACCTGGTACTGGACCTTATACTAACCTGGTACTGGACCTTATATTAACCTGGTACTGGACCTTATATTAACCTGGTACTGGACCTTATATTAACCTGGTACTGGACCTTATATTAACCTTGGTACTGGACCTTATATTAACCTGGTACTGGACCTTATATTAACCTGGTACTGGACCTTATATTAACCTGGTACTGGACCTTATATTAACCTGGTACTGGACCTTATATTAACCTTGGTACTGGACCTTATATTAACCTGGTACTGGACCTTATATTAACCTGGTACTGGACCTTATATTAACCTGGGCTTCAGCTGGGCTGTGTGGAGAAGCTACACAAGGGAGCTACAGTACTGGATGTGTACCAATAAGAGTGTTCATTCTCTCATTTGAATCCCATGAAATAGAAATTGATGGATTAAAAATAATCAAAGTAAGGTTGTATCATTTGATCTTAACTTGCCTATATTTAAACAGAACCCACCTCTCAGTGAGACTCAGGAGAGGAGAAAGAGAGAGAAAGAGAGAGAGAGAGAGAGAGAGAGAGATTAAGTAGGGAGGGAGGGACTGTGAGAGTGTGAGGTGGTATGGAGACTCAAAGCGCATTGTGTTGCCTCTGGGTATGAAATGCGCTATACAAATAAAGCTTTGATTGATTGACTTGAAAGCTGATTGACATCTCTGGGCTTGAGACAGTGAAACGAACACTGACTCCCACTGCATATTTGTAGCGGCGTTTCACTCTGCCATACAGTACGCTCTATTGGGATGATATCAACCTCAGCCAGAGTTAAAAAGCTCACGCTGATTAAAATCTGTGTTGAACATGGAATTGGTTGTTGCCGTAAGGGTGGGCGGTACTCACCAGTCCCAGCATGCAGGGAGACTCCTGGATGGCCCCACAGCACCCCAGGAAGCCCACCACCATCATCAACGCTCCTGCTGCGATCAGAATATACACACCTATACACACACACACACACACACACACACACACACGCATGTAAAGTATGCATATAAACACACGTACGCACGCACACAAACACACACACACCACACACACACACGCATGTACGCACATACACACACGTACGCACGCACACACACACACACACACACAAACACACCACACCGGGCGCAAGCGTGCGCACACACACACGCACAGAAAAACAGACAAATTCACATCAACAACAATGGACTACGTACAGTATATCTTTACTGAGATGGTTATTTTGATTTGAAAGCATTTTCCTTTGTGTATGTTTTCATTCCTACAACACACTGACACACATTGTCGAGACTGACAAGCTTTAGCATCTACGTGACAGGCTGTTCATCAAAGAAGGGACAATCTGCTTCACCAAGGGTCATCGGGGACTGATGACGGTTTATAGAGGCGGAAAATTCATCTAGAATTATGTTCATTGTGTGGGCTAGTTGCATCTAGCAAGAACTAATTCGAATCCATTTCCTGTGCTTATCTGGTACTTTCCATAAGTATCATCTTGTGCACTGGTGCACACATCTGGGCCATCTGGGGCGGCTGTAGCACAGTTTGTAGAGCGGGTCGTTCAATGATCAGCGGTTCGAATCCCAGCTCCGACTGTCCACATGTCGAAGTGTCCTTGAGCAAGACACCTAACCCCAAATTGCTCCCAATGAGCAGGTTAGCACCTTGCATGGTAGCTGCCGCCATTGGTGTGTGTATGTGTGTGTGAATGGGTGAATGAGAGGCCATTGTAAAGCGCTTTGAGTGCCGCTAAGGTGGAAAAGCGCTATATAAGTGCAGTCCATTTACCATTCCTAATATGTATGCTGGTGCAAATGTTGAAATGTTTTAAAGAACATGGTAAATGGACTGCACTTATATAGCGCTTTTATGCAAAGCACTTCACAATGAAGGCCTCTCATTCACCCATTCAGACACACATACACACACCAATCAATCAATCAATCAATCAAAGCTTTATTTGTATAGCGCATTTCATACCCAGAGGCAACACAATGCGCTTTACAGAGAACAAGGGAGGTGGGCATACGACCCACTCTCTACATATTCCAATGGCTGCAGCTGCCATGCAAGACCTGCCTGCTAGCCTGCTCATTGGGAGCAATTTGGGGGTTCTTGCATTGACAAGGAAATACAGGATTTCAAGATGGATATTATCTTTTTACTTTTAATAAATCAAATATAAAGACATATTTGTGTGACGTCATGATTTTTTTCTGAGTGTGTGAGGTGTTTCAAATCTCTAAGCCAAATAGAATGACCACGTTCACTTATTGAAACCTGACCTTACTGTGGGTAATTGTTGCTTTTAAAAAGAGTGAGTGGGGTCAAAACATGACAACACCAAGGTAAGGAATGTCTTACCTGTGAAAAAGACGTAAGGAGATTCTGCTCCTTCAAACAGGCCTTTGGTCTTTGGGTCAAATCTCAGCCACAACCCTATGGCCAGCACAGCTGTGCCTGCAATCTAAACACACGCATGCACACACACACACACACACACACACACACACACACACACACACACACACACACACACACACACACACACACACACACACACACACACACACATTATTACAATACACATGCAATATAACAGCATGCACAACTCCACAGCAGAAGCAGACTGCTTTCCCAATAAAAAATCACACCCAGGTGATGAAGAAAGCAGTGTAGGTTCACAAGCAATCTCTACTTCCCTCTGCTGGTGTGCAATGGTATTGGCTACTCCTGATGGTCTAAATCTCATGGACTCACACACACACACACACACACACACACACACACGTCACGTATAGAAGCAGCTGCCCCACTTAAAACCACTATCAAATGTGGTCTGGGCAAAAGCAATGTGAATGCATTTGGATTTGGTTGAAACTGAAAGGCATTGTGTATTGGTATCCTGCCAGCTGCCAATAGTCTAAAGGTCTTCAGATGAGAATATAAACCACCAATGGTATGTCAGACATTCAATACCTGTCTTGAACTGGTATAATGACTCAAATCAAAACTACTCCATGACTCTAGGCCACCAGAGGGCCGTGTATGATGTAATATGTTATATATACTGTAGGTACTGTATGTGTGTGTGTTCGGGCGCACATTGTCGGGGGTGAATGTAATGTACAGGCAAATGAGTAAAAGAAGTCTTCCGGCAAGAAAGAGAGGGGGAGGAGAGGAGGAGAAAAAGAGAGAAGGAGAGAGGAGAGAGGAGAGAAGGACTCTGCTTTGGTCATTTTGTTCTTGTCCTAATTCTTTCATTCCGTATCACATTCACTCGTTATCGTTATCGTTAGACAATGGATTAACATCACTCAAGCACATACAGGACCGTAGCTGGCTAACACAGTCACAGACACACACACACACACACACACACACACACACACACACACACACACACACACACACACATATATATCATACGATCTGATGAAGGCTGATTGCCGAAACGAGTTAGCGTTTCTTTGTATGATGCAAGCCAAGAATAAACATGTGAAAAGTGAGTATTTTGTCCTCCTTGAATTGAATAACTGAGATGTGCTACCATTGCAATGTTTGCAAGCTTTTTCAATCATATATATATATATATACTAAGTCTTTGCATACTACAGCATCCCCAGATTTCCCACAACTCTATCCCCACCCCCTACTCTCTATCTCTCTTTATGACTCTCTCTCACACACACACACACACACACACACACACACACATACTGTACATGCCCAAACAAGCCACGTGAGCGCACCAATAAATCATTAACCCAAGCAGTGAGCAGCTGAGAGTCAGTGTGTGTGTGTGTGTGTTTAGCTCCCCTGTGTGGGAGTGTTTACGTTCCATTGTGAAGTACTGTAATGACTTCAGGAGGAATACCAAACATGGCTATCCCAGACAGCAGCAGTAGACTGGCCATGCCTAATTTAACCGCTCAGAGAATCTCTCTCTCTCTTTCTTCTCTTTCTCAGTCTTTCTCTCTCTCGGTCTCTCTCGGTCTCTCTCTCTCTCTCTCTCTCTCTCTCTCTCTCTCTCTCTCACACACCCACACACACACTCTCTTTCACACACATATTGAAATGAATGTAAAGCAGACCTACCCAGAAGAGCAAGTTGAAGACAAACATGACATATTTCACACACTTGATTCCCCCGACCACCGCCATCTTAGTTACTGTTTGTGTAGCCGTAACACAGTTCTGTCCTTTTCCACAACACAGCAGTGAAAGAGAGGAGGAAGTAAAGAGGAGCGTTGACAGAAACTAATGGAGAGGCTTATGCCACGCCCCTTTATAGTCACCTGACACAGGTTGGGGGGCTGTAACTAGGCGTGAATTCATCAAATCTCCCACAGTGTTAGCCCTGGGGCCTCACTTCAAATGTTCACTATCTCTCCGTATGAGTTAGTTTACTCTGTGTACGTGTGTGTGGGCGTGCTTTTGTGCGTGTGTGTGCGTGTGTATGTGCAGTGCGGTGCAAACTGAGGGGGGCATGTTGAGACGCAACATTGGGATTACTTGTGATAGTCTAAGAACTGGTAGTGCTGGTTAAGCTGGTTGGCGAATGGTCATGTACATGTTCATGAGCAGAAAGGAACTCTCTTAGTGGACCTGAGTGGCTCACTGATTGAGTTAGCTGAGCTGATGTGTGACTGACTGATTGAGTTAGCCTTTTAAATCTAATCATGCTGGTTTGACCTGCCCTTCTCAGATATCTCCATGATACTGACTCCTGCTCTCTCTGGAAGGGAAGACTTATTGGGAGCAAGGTTTGATGCGACAATTAAAGGGCCACTATGCCATCCCCTATTTCAGCCTCAGGATGGAGCACCATTGCTATGTAAGCCCATGGCGTCGCCCATTGTCCTCTGAAAACAATTCAGAAAGACTGATGGGGTCCGACCTACAGTGACTATCGTTCTGTCAGGAAACCCCCGATTCCATAGACCGAGCTGGATCCGGATATGCCTCAAGTACGTAACAGTCCAGGGCGAAGGCTGAAGCAACCAACCACGACCCTGGCAATCCATCGTGCCCTAAATAACAGCGACTAGCCCTACACACGCTGTATATCCAGAAAGTGTATATCCAGAGAGAGAGTATATCCAGAGAGAGAGTATATCCAGAGAGAGTGTATATCCAGAGAGTGTCAGACGCTAAGCGCAGGCGGCATGCCAGAGAATGTGAGTAGCCTGTGAAAAGAAACGTTCTCCACCACGTACCCCCTAATGGTGGATGGCGTGCGCTGCTCGTCAAGGACAGACTGCAGAAATTCCAACATAGCAACAATGCTGCAGCACAAAGCGTCGACATGCCTGTCGACGCACCGGCACTCAAAAGCGTTCCACCTGGAGGCACAAGAGGCCCAGGAGTGTGCTGCGCGCGAGAGTCCATCTTGGTGGAGATCTCATCCTGTGACAGTCCACGCCGTTCAAGCCTGCATATGTGCCGTTCAGCTGCCAGGCCCACAGAGGACGTCCCAGGACTGGTAGCGAAGCCAACGAGCCCCCCTGTCCTGCGACAGCGCGCTGTGACGCACGGGGATCTTCCACGGGCCCACTACCACTAACAGTTGGAGCCCTGTGGGCCAACATGCCCCGGGAGGATCGGGGGGCGCCGGTATCACAGAGAGCCCCTCAAAACACTGATCCATTGGTCAGGGTAGTAGTCCTGGGGGTGGGAACGTCTAAAAGAAGACCACTCAGCCATGGGCGGTGAAGGAACGCATCCCGGGGAAGGGGGGGGGGGTGGGGTTCCACAGGGGACACTGAGCATTCTCTCCGGGGGTTCCCTCCGGATAGCCAGGTCTCTGCTCAGGGACTGTGTCGCAGCCAGCAAACTTTGGCGCACCGGGTTCAACTGGAGCCGGTCAATGCCGTCACCAAACGCTGTCACCGAACGGCCCACCCAAACACGCCCGAGGCCGGACAACATGTCCGCTCTCCGTGGCTCGGACAGTCAGGCCCTCATTTGCACAGTTCTCTCACTGCAATCCCAGATACGCCACCTGCTGGCCGGGTATGGGAGAGCTCTTCTCCCAGTTCATCGTGAACCCCAATTCTGAAGGAGAGTGACAAGTTACAGGTACGTAGGTGTGGGCGGCTGCTAGCGCCGTGGAGGAAGCTAGGATCAAGAGGTCGTCGAAATAAATCAGGATTCTGACGCCTTGACGACGCAATGGCTGCCGAGCCATCTCGACCCTGAAGAAAATACGCAGTGAGCTTGTAGCCGAATGTTGCTCTGGTGCACTCGCCTCATAAGCTAAATAAGAAAGGCGAAACGGAGAAATCTCCTATGTTTATGGCGCTATTGGGGCGTTGTAATGGAGAAATTCAAAATCTATCTTTATCATTTCATGTCTGACACCAGTGTAACCAGATCTTATGTGGATATGTGAGGTTGTGAGAACATTTTTACATGAATAGCTTTTCTCTTCTCATTATAACTCTCTCTGGTTAGCCAATGTTAATAAGGGAGGGGGTTGTTCAGCCATTTTTCGACTCTTAGCTGTCCTAGCAGCTGTTTTCCAAGGCCATAAACCTGGGGTCTTCACATACAGGTCAGCTGTTGACCTGTATAACTGCCCTACTCTCTGATAACCCTCTTATATAATTATTCGTTAGTGGAATTTTACATATGCAGTTTGGGATATAATGCTGTTTTTTTAGATTAATCATGGCTCTTGGCGGAACTTGCCTCCTACCAGAGTGCCCGACTTTGCAAATTCTTAACTGTTGGAATAAAAGTTACCAGCACTGGACGTACTGTACAAAGGTGAACCTCGGTATTTCGACTACTCATTATTAATGATTAGAATAATTTCTATAACAACGTGGAAGTAAACGTCTTTCAAGTCTATGCTTGTGCAAAAGTCCCCCTCGTAGACTGACCGTGGCACACCTTCACGGTGAGCCGTGTGTCGCTACGTGAAAATTCGGTGTGCGTAAATCTAGGATCGCATGTTCACACCTCCTCTGTGTCCATAAAACCCTCTGACTCACCACCAGCCCGGTGCACAAGCAGGGGGCTCCTACAAGAGTCGTTGTTGACATAAGATTTGCTCTGCATGCTCTATTTTATCTTTCTCCCTTCTTATGTCTGTGTTTTCCGTCTTGTGGCCAATTGTGTTCTATATTGGACTGTCTTTGTTTTAGTTTCGTGTTGTTTTTTATGCTGCCATTTTAGTCAGGTGTTGCTCGAAAAGAGTTATTTGATCTCAAGCTTCTTTAGCTGGTTAAATAAAATTAAATAAAGATTTGCCATAAGACAAATTTTAATAATCCCCAGAGGGAGAAATGTGGGCATTACAGCAGCAAGACAGTACAGAATAGATCAAGAGTAAATAATATACTCAGCGGAGTAAAAAATATATACATACAATATACATACAAGAGTAAAAAATATACATACATGGTAGGCCTACTGTCCTAGTAAAGTGACAGACGGTGGTGGAAGTTTACCAATAATGGCTTTGAAAATAAACAGATACCAAACCAGTGATAGTTACACCTTAGAGAAAGAGATGTTCGCCCACCCTATGATAACACAGTGGTGAGTGTCATATCTATCACCTGTATGTAAGCATGTCTATAGATAGTGTCACCATAGTCTAATACTGACAGAAAAACAGCTTGAATAATTATTTTCCTGCTGAACAAAGGAAAGCGAGAACAGTTTCTGTACGGGAAGCCAATTTTCTGCCACAGATTAAAGGCTAGATTATCAATATGAAACTTGAAGGAGAGTTTGGCACCTACAGAATAGTAGGTCATGAGCCTGTGGCTGAAAGTACTAGCCATCTGCGACAGCTCGTCATAAAGGGGATGGGAGGGGTTGTCCAGGATGGACTTCAGTTTGTCCCTCATCCTCCTCTCCACCACAGTCTCCAGGCTGTCCACTTGTTGCACCATGACAGAGCCAGCCTTCCTCACCAGCTTGTTCAGCTTGTTTGACTCCACAGACTTGATGCTGCCTCCCCAGCAGGCCACGGCAAAGAACAGTGTGCTGGCTACCACAGACTGGTAGAACATCTGCAGTAGCCTGCCACAGACTGGTAGAACATCTGCAGTAGCCTGACACAGACGTCAACAAGTCTGCTCTTTCCTTTCCTATAGAGGGCCTCAGTGTTAGCCCATCTGTTCAGTCCAGTTTGTTGTTCAAGTGCATACAAGAACTTGTATGAGTCCACCATCTCAATGTCCTCCCCCTGGATGGTAATAGGGGTTGGGGGCCTCTTGGCTTGACTCTGCAGCAGTGATCTTGAAATGGTTGTCGTCTTGTTGAGTGTTAGCCTGGCTTCTGTTTAATTTTCCAAATGCGATTCAGAATCTGGAAAGGCTCTTGTCCAAAGTGATTTCTTGGTTGGAATTCCAACCAGGCCAATCTGTGTCCTTTGAATGCAACAATGGAATTAAACTGCACAATGTGATTGATTAGGGGAAGAACTATGAATACTGAATAATGAAGTGAAACGAAATGGCATTTCAGTCTGTGTCAGGTTAGTTGAGGCGAGTGTAGAAGTCATAATGAGTCTTGCTGAATTGGAAGAGAGGACGAATGGCGGGCGCCTTATATAGCAATACTGCTCCGTCCTGATTGGGTGAAGCGAGTGTATGAATAATTTATCAGCTGTTGCCATAATAGGAGTGTATACACTATAGCCTCCTGAAATAGAAACATACATAAATCCTGCTCTTTATATTCGTGTTCATTTAATAGTTGCTGCATTGTTATCCCTTAAGACCCCTCCGCACACACACACACACCCAAACACGGCACACGCACACGCCTACTTGGCCACCCCCCTGGTTTATGGGCTGCCCTGTAATCCACTGTTTGCTTCCGGATTACAGACCTATCTATAGAGCTGCACAGTGTTCAGATTAGAGGCCCACTCAAACACACCCACACGGTAACAGACGCAACCAAGGCACTCCCCTCGGAGGCTGCAGCCACTAAATATACATCCACCAACACACATTGGTTGCCAATAGTCACGGACCACGATCACGCGCCTTTTCATGTGACGTGACGGAGAACGGATCTCCGAATTAATTTAATTGCACACACAACAAATCCTCCACCCCCTTCGTGTAGGCCGAATTATTGAAATGCCCTGCGCGCAAACTTCAGGGCACGAGCTGGAATTAGGTCACTTGGCCACTGGGGGTTATTCTGACGCTCAAGGCCACTTCTCAGTCGGTCTGGTCACGCACAGAAAACGAGCGCAAATAGCCTATCTGCAAGAAGCAAGTGTCCTTAACCGACGGAGCTGCTGCATAGTATTATGTCTTTCCATGATCACGACCACATCTCCCCGTGAGCTCTAAAGCTCATCTGTCCCATCTGGGATGCAGCCCACTTCGTTTGTGTCCTGCGCACAAGAATGCCGACACACACACACGCACGCACACGCACACACACACGCACACACACACGCACACACACACACACACACACACACACACGCAGAGACACGCGCGCACATCTATGAAGGTACAATGGGCTATTTACTTCATTTATTGCAGAAGCCAGACTCACCCAGAAAATCAGATTAAACGCGAACATGAGGTATTTGACGCACATCTCTCCTCCCGATAGCGCAGCCATAACGACACTTCAGAGACACAGATCCCGAATGAGATTCAAACCTTAGCAGGAGGGAGACAGAAGGCTTCTGGTGCAAATCTAGTCTACAATGGAGAGGCTATCCACTCGTGCCTCACACAACGCTGCTGCTGCCGCTGCGCGCCTCGTGCACTGTTCGCGAGTAGCGGTCCACTCACAGAGCGAGGGAAACATGGGCTGCATAGCAATCGCTCTGTCTGGGAACATTATGATTCAATGTATTTCTTTCTTTCTTTCTTTCTTTCTTTCTTTCTTTCTTTCTTTCTTTCTTTCTTTCTTTCTTTCTTTCTTTCTTTCTTTCTTTCTTTCAAATTTGAAACAATTAGATAATATGATGCCATACCGTTTACTTTCTATAAATGTAGGCTATTGGTTTAATATTTGCTTGTGAAGAAGCCTACTACGTATTTATGGTTATCTATCATTTACAGTTTTGGACTCACTGGAATCCGCACGTTAGGTATGCATTACGTCATCCTTCTGAGCATAGAGGAACCAAATCACCTTCCAACCAGGAAGGTGATTTCACACCGTCGGCAGCTCCAGACAAATTGGTGTGGAACGGCATCGCAGCATTTACAAAAGCATGTCTTGCTGCCAGAAAAGTCCCAATTAATAAAATGATTCAGATAAAGCATTCAATCCCGTATTTCACGATTGCCTCTGTCGTGAAT
This sequence comes from Borostomias antarcticus, assembly GCF_949987555.1. Lineage (NCBI taxonomy): Eukaryota > Metazoa > Chordata > Actinopteri > Stomiiformes > Stomiidae > Borostomias > Borostomias antarcticus. The sequence goes on along the minus strand of NC_140251.1, from coordinate 3,981,678 downwards.
GGTTTGCCTCCTCCTGATAACATGTTCACAGGCTAATTATTATCTCATAGGCTATCTGCTGCGGGATGTGTTTTTGATTGGTGAGTCAGCTGGTGATTTGGGAGTCCTGTTATTGCGTGAGATATCTCTTGTTTTATCACATGTTTTGTGCCTAAGATGTTTGGGTTGGCAGTGATGTGAGTGCATAGACTAATCACTCAGCTGGCCGATCAACTGGCACATCCTGGCATTGTCCTGGTGCCTGGGACAGGAGAGGGGAGGAGGGTGTCTGTCGGGAGGGCATGGTGTGGTGGTTATGATGTTCCCCCTGTTTTGGCACCATCAGGGATGGGGGGTATAGGTTCATTAGAGCGCTGGGGCGACACCCACCCACACTCACACACACACACACACACACACACACACACACACACACACACACACACACACACACACACACACACACACACCATCATAATAATGTTGTGTGTGTGTGTGTGTGTGTGTGGAGGGGGGTTTCTCTGCTATATAACAGCTCCTCCAGTGTGTGAGTGTGTATGTGTGTGCATGTGTGTGTGTATACGTTGGTACTGTGAGCCTGTCAACGTGTGTGAGTTTGTGTGCGTGAAAGAAAGAAATCACTCAAATGGTGACTCAAATCGTACACCAAATTCAGCATTCAAGTTGGGATTTCCCTCTTCTCCTGTGGATTTTAGGGTTTTTCTGAAGTTTTCGTCTGCAGACAGGACTAACCCTGCGGATAAGTTGTTTCCAGAGACATGGAGGTAATGTACCACTGGACCGATATAGAATTACACAGGGGTCTTCCTGTGGGATAGAGACAGGCTGGATGATGATGATGATGATGATGATGGTGTGTGTGTTCTTGTTATCAGGTGTATAGGTGGGGAGGGTGGAGAGAGCTCTGGGTCTTGCTGCACCTGTTTGGTGAGTCATATTCCTCAAAATGACCAGAAAGAGAGATTAGTTTAAAATAGAAAGAGACTAGAGGAATGAAGCTCATACTAGATTATTTACTGTAACCTACAGTCCCTAAATCATGTGGATTCCCAGTACTAGCTGGCACGGATGTATAATTAATTTCTGTCTGTCTAATGAAGGGTCAGAGCCTAATAAGCCATTGTGTGTGTGTGTGTGTGTAGTGTGTGTTACAGGACAGTCCGGGCGATGCAGTCTGTTTAGTCGTCATCACGTTCATACTTTTGATGGAGTGCTCTACGAGTTCCCTGGAGACTGCAGCTATCTACTGGCCGGAGACTGTCAGCATCGCTCCTTCATTCTGCTAGGTATAACACACACACACACACACACACACACACACACACACACACACACACACACACACACACACTCACTCATGCACACACACACACACACACACACACACACACACACACACACACTCACACACACAAACGCAGGCACGGACACACACACATGGACACGCACGCACACACACACACACACAGGCACGCGCGGACACACGCGCATGGACACGCACACACATGTGCACACACGCACACACCCTCTTTCACATTTGGTTGATGTTTTCTGTTTCTGTGTGTGTGTGTGTGTGTGTGTGTGTGATCCCCAGGTGATTTTGTCCATGGAAAAAGGAGTGGTGTGACTCTTTTTCTGGGGGAAGCCTTTGAGTTGCACCTGTCGGCAGACGGATACCTCTCACAAGGAGAGAAAAGGTAATGTGTGTGTGTGTGTGTGTGTGTGTGTATGTGTGTGTGTGTGTGAGAGAGAGAGAGAGTGTGTGTGTGTGCGCGCGCATGCATGTGTGTGAGATATTTTGTGTGTGTGTTTGTTAGTTTGTGCATGTGTGTTTATGTGTGTGTGTGTATGTGTGTGTGTGTGCATGTGTGTGTGTGTGTGTGTGTGTGTGTGTGTGGGTAAAGGCTGTCTTTGTCCTATACAGTATGCATATAATATCTTACTGTATGTATTGTCTTGTATAAGAACCTGTGTTAGAATCATTGTTCTTGTGGGATAAATACCCTTATGGAAGTGTATTGTACAGTATTATCAGAGTGTGTGTTTGTGTGTTTAGCCTGTCCCTGCCCTATGCGTCTCATGCTGTGTTCGTGGGCTCTGAGCTGGGCTTCTATAAGCTCTGGAGCGAAGAGTTTGGCTTCTCTCTTACCATCGACAACGCAGCCAACATTGCAGTGACCATGACCAGACATCAAGCCAACCGCACCTGCGGCCTGTGTGGGAACTTCAATGCTATACCAGAAGACGATTACACTGCTCAAGAAGGTACGTGCATGCAGATATGCATGTTTATGACTGCGAGGGTAAGTGTGTGTGTGTGTTTGTGTGTGTGTGTGTGTGTGCGTGTGAACTGAATGAAGGAAATGATCTCGGAGTCACCGCTCAGCAAGCAGGATGAGGAGTGATCCAGAACATGTACAGAACAGGAAGAGATAAGAAAGAGAGAGATAAAAAAGAAAGAGTGAGAGAAAGAGAGAGAGAGAGAGAGAGAGAAAGAGAGAGAGAGAGGGGTGGAGTTAGTATGGGGGGGGGGGGGGGTGGTTGGTTCAAGCTCCAGAACAACTGGGAGTATTCTTAGTAAATTATTTATGTATCTTGGAGAATGCTCAAGGACTATACTGTATGTGTAAGTATATTACATCACAATACAGTACATTACAGTCATTTAGCAGATGTTTTTATCCAAAATGATTTCAATAAATGCATTATGTAGGTAGTCAGTGTACACTACTTGCCAGAACTCACAAGTGTATCTCCTTTCTAAACAAGTGACTAAGAGCATAATCTAGTGCTAAAAATAAGTGCAAGAGTAACAAAATATAAATACAAGGGTGGAAGGATCCAGCTAATACTTCTTGAAGAGGTGAGTTTTGAGCCTGCGGCCAAAGATGTCCTGACGTCATTGGGTAGTTCATTCCACCACTGCGGGGCCAGGACAGAATAGAGTTGTGACCGTGTCGATCGACTGCAGGGGCCTCGGAGTGACGGGGCAACCAATTGCCCCGAGGTAGCAGAGCGTGATAGTCGGGAGGGGGAGTAGGGTTTGACCATGGCCTGGAGGTAGGAGGGAGCTGTTCCTTTCATTACCCTGTAGGTTAGCGCCAGAGTATTAAACTGGATGCGAGCTGCTACCAGGAGCCAGTGTAGGGAACAGAGAAGGGAAGTTGTGTGGGAGAACTTGGGGTGAACTCCAGGCGAGCAGGAGCTTTCTGGACAAGTTCCAGGGGTTTAATGGCTGACACTGGGGCCCCAGCAAGGAGGGAGTTGCAATAGTCCAGACGGGAGATGACCAGGGCCTGGATGAGCACCTGCGCCGTTTCATCAGTGAGGAAAGGGCGAATACTCCTGATGCTGTAGAGCTGGAATCAACATACTCGTGTTTGTGTGTGTGTTTATTTGTGTGTGTGTGTGTGTGTATGTGTGTGTATGCGTGTATAATTTCAGGTTTCCTGACGGAGGACAGTTATGACTTTGCAAACTCCTGGGCTGTGAAAGGGGCGGGGCAGCCTTGTCGCCGCGTCTCCCCACCCAGCCAATCCTGTAACAGCTCAGCAAACACCGCCTCGGTGAGAGGACCAATGGGATCTGTCCATTCAGCATCTCCTCCACGCCTCGTCCTTCCCCGCCCCCTTCCATCCCCATGGAGACCCACAGTCAGCTTAACGGTCGGAGCGACGTGTCATCGATTTCCCTGGTATTCATTTTGTGTGTGCGCGTGTGTGTGTGCGTGTGTGTGTGTGCACGCGTGTGTGTGTGTGTGTGTGTGTGCAGGTGTTGTCCAGATGCAGCGTGTTGCGTAGCTCCAGTGTGTTTCTGCACTGCGCCCACCTGGTGTCCCCCGAAGCCTTCCTGAGTCTGTGCGAGGAGGAGGCATGTCACTGCGGCCAGGGGGAGGGGCCAGACTGCCATTGTCGCGTCCTGCTGGAGTACGCCCGGACCTGCCACGCCCATGGCGTGCTGCTGAGCGGTTGGCTTCAGGAGAGCCAGTGCTGTAAGTGTCCGAAAGGGAACCAGGCTCACAACGCAGGCTCATTATCAAACATAAAACTGTTCTTAAAATTCCTCTCTGTTCTCCAGATATTTTTTTTACACAATATTCATGGATGGGCGAGTGTGGGGTCTCCTTATGAATGTCCCATCACCCCCAAAAAAGAAACTGTATCCTTACAAGGCAGCGTAGTTAGTAATGTCAAGTTCCGAATCAGGTTAGTTGCTTTCATCTGGCAGTTTTGTTTAGATTATTTTTTTCTTTTTTAAAGAAGCGTTTCCTGCCAGACTCTGTATTCTGTCTGTGCTGTGGTTCCTTTTTTATTTTTTATTTTGGACAGCATCCTCTTTCTCTACAGTAGCTTCTATTCAAGCTGGTAGAAATGTTAAGGGCCTCTGTTATTCTGGTCACACACATCGGCCCCAGGCTCTCATGGCTGCTGACCTGCTGATCAGTGGCTCCGTGGTAAACAGTATGAACCCTGAACCCTGAAACCAGTATGAGTGTTCAGTATGGGTGTTGTCAAAGCTACAATATTGCCCCTTTTGGAATAAGGACTCAAATAAAGCTATTCCCCTGTTCTCCAGTAGAGGGTGCTCAAACTCACCTACCGATGAGGTTCTCCTGTCCCAAACCCTGAGCCACTAGTGATGCAGACTCTCCTTCTTTAAGCCAGGATGGTTCTGACTTGGGGCCTTTTGACCCAGCTGGTCCGTCAATAGGGGGAGCTCCAACTCTGAAGGAACCGCCCGGAACCACGGTATCTCTCTCTGCTTCTCCGGCCTGGTATTCCCAGATAGCAAGCGGATGTGTAATGATTCTGGGCCATATATGGGCCGTAACTAAGCCACAAGGGCCAGATCTGGCCTGTATATGGCCCAGATTCACTTGCTATCTGGGTTGGCTCTCAGTCCAGCCTCACCTACAGCTGGTTGCCCACTGGATCTATGTTGAGCCTTCAGGCATGGTGGTCTCTGGTTTTACCTGGGCCTCCCTTGATCTCAGAGGCCCCTCATTCCTCATCCCAATTGTGTGTGTGTGTGTGTGTGTTGTGTAGCCCCTAGGTGCCCTATAGGGATGCAGTACAGTGAGTGCAGCAGGTCCTGCTCTACTACCTGCCAGAGTCTCAACATCCAGGAGGTGTGTAAGGAGGAGTGTGTGGATGGCTGCACCTGCCCTGGTAAGAGAGCACCCCTCTTTCACTCAGTCTGTCACTCTTTCAGGAGTTACTAGGAACTGTGTTTAGCTGTGTGTAACTGTGTGTGTGTGTGTGTGTGTGTCAGTGGGCAAGGTATTGGATGGTAGCCGCTGTGTGGAGGTGTCTCAGTGTTCCTGTGTGCACATGGGACGACGCTTTTCTCCAGGGTCCCGCATCTCCCAGGAATGTAACACCTGGTAAGTAAACACACACACACACACACGCACGCACACACACCAAGGTTATAATAGTTTTGCTTTTTTCATTATTTATTTTATTTTTTTATCGTTTTAACTTTTTGTTTTCAATTTCAGTTTAGTTTTGATTAGTTTTAAAGCAGGTTTGCTAGTTTAGTTTAGTTTTTATTTTTTGAAAATGCTTAGTTTTAGTTTAGTTTTTATTAGTTTCAGTATTAGTTTTAGTTCTTTTTTCTTCTGCGCTAGCCTTGTGAGACCATCCTGATCTTGTGCGCTCACATTATTTCATTCTGTGTGAAACAAACCATCTGGCGCACGTCAGGTTACTTCTGCGCAGGGGCACAGCTAAAGAAAAATGGAGGATAGATTTCATATCCACCCAAAATACTAGGCTTATGTATGAAATGAAAAAGACTAAAACTAAGGAAATTTTCTCAATAATTTTAGTTTATTTTAGTTAGTTTTGTAAACACACAATACAGTTTTAGTTAGTTATCGTTTTTTTGTAAAGCCTAGTTTTTATTTTAATTTCAGTTAACTAAAATGTTTTTTCACACCTAGTTTTCGTTTTTTAGTTAGTTTTCGTTAACTATAATAACCTTGACACACACACACACACACACACACACTCACACACTCACACACACACACACACACACACACACACACACACACACACACACACATTTAAATTTCTTTATTGGATTTTCAATCAAAGATACAAATCAATATCAAAATCCAACAGTAGCAAGAGTCACACAATGCAGTGCAAGATCACATTCACATAATGTAGTCCCAGCAGGGAGGTCAAAGCTATTTATGGATATAGGCAGCAGCGTCTTTTTCACACACACACACACACACACACACACACACACACACACACACACACACACACACACACACACACACACACACTCAAATTGTGTCTGTTTTCTCTACAGTATATGTCGCCATGGTTCCTGGGAGTGCACCAATGAGGGGTGTCCTGGTGAGACAACTGACATATATATTTTTTTTTAAACTGTAAAACATGCCACTAAGAGGTGTTTGGTGAATGAACTACAGTATGGATCCCTCACCCACTGCTCTGTTGTTCTGCAGGCGAGTGCCTGGTGATTGGCCAGTCTCACTTCAAGACGTTTGACAACAAGTTCTTCACCTTCCCTAGCCAATGCCAGTACCTGCTGGCCAGAGACTGTGTTGACGGACAGTTCTCAGTCATCATCGAGACTGTACAGGTAACGTTCACCAGTCTCTTACGGGCCTTAGTCCCCTCAGTTCCCTTCCTCCCTCAGTTCCCTCCTCCCTCAGTTCCCTCCTTCCCTCAGTTCCCTCCCTCCCTCCCTCCCTTACTCTGAAACTCCCTGCCGTTGGGCATTCGTACCGCAAATACTCTTACCACTTTTAAGTCTTTGTTAAAAACAATATTTTTCTCTTTGGCGTTTGATTGCACATAGACCTGACCTTTTACCAGATCACAGATTTTACATCCATTGTCTTTTTTAATGCTTATTGTGTTGTTTGTATGCATCATGTGTGTGCTTATTGGGTTTTGTATTGTGTTTTATTGTTTTTACTGTAAAACACTTTGGCAAACCACTGGTTTTAATGTGCTATATAAATGAAGTTGACATTGACATTGACATTGAGAAACACTCGTCCAAACAACTTCACACTAGACACTGCGCTTCCTTGGGTCCTGAGCAATACACCTGCTGAATTTTTACCTCATACAGTGGCGGCTCTCGGGAAAATCTAAAAACAGACAGAGTCGACTTCAATTTATAGTATGAAGATAGTAGCTCAACCAGCGACAGACTTGTTTTTTACGTGGCCCCTGTTCGCTCCTCCTTGCTGTGTCTCAGTGTGCGGATGAGCAGGACTCCGTGTGCACACGCTCAGTGACGCTCAGCCTGCCCTCGCTGGACAACATGGCGGTCAAGATGAAACATGGAGGCGTGGTCTCCGTCAATGGCATGGATGTCCAGATCCCGCTCAACCACGGTACGCACACGCACGCACACACACACACACGCACGCACACACATGCACACATACACAAACATACACACACACACACATGCAGGCACGCCACACACGCACACACACACGCACGCATGCGCATACATACATGCATGCATGCATACATACATACAAACATACACACATACATAGAAAGACCCTGAGTTGTGTATTTGTGTGTTTGTGCAGGTCACTTGCACATCCAGAGATCAGTCCAGTCTGCAGTACGTGTGAGGTTCGGGGCTGACCTGCGTCTGGATTGGGATGGGCGTGGCCGCGTGCTTCTGAAGGTGGGACAGGGACTGACAGGGTTTACAGTCTGTTAGACAGACAGGGTTGACAGTCTGTTAGACTGACAGGGTTGACAGTCTGTTAGACTGACAGGGTTGACAGTCTGTTAGACAGACAGGGTTGACAGTCTGTTAGACTGACAGGGTTGACAGTCTGTTAGACAGACAGGGTTGACAGTCTGTTAGACTGACAGGGTTGACAGTCTGTTAGACTGACAGGGTTGATAGTCTGTTAGACTGACAGGGTGGACAGTCTGTTAGACTGACAGGGTTGACAGTCTGTTAGACTGACAGGGTTGAAAGTCTGTTAGACTGACAGGGTTGACAGTCTGTTAGACAGACAGGGTTGACAGTCTGTTAGACAGACAGGGTTGACAGTCTGTTAGACTGACAGGGTTGACAGTCTGTTAGACTGACAGGGTTGACAGTCTGTTAGACTGACAGGGTTGAAAGTCTGTTAGACTGACAGGGTTGACAGTCTGCTAGACTGACAGGGTTGATAGTCTGTTAGACTGACAGGGTTGACAGTCTGCTAGACTGACAGGGTTGATAGTCTGTTAGACTGACAGGGTTGATAGTCTGTTAGACTGACAGGGTTGATAGTCTGTTAGACTGACAGGGTTGACAGTCTGTTAGACTGACAGGGTTGACAGTCCGTTAAAGGATTAACATGGTGGTTCAATATAACACTTTCCAGGTATCTTTAGGCAACAACAAAACACATGTGTTTAACTATTTCAGAATTCATCCATACAAATTCTTTTAAAACATGTTTTTAGAGGTCTGAATCTGCCACTCAAAAAGTTCACTCACTCAAAACTGGGCGTGATTCATTACAACTGATTGACAGTTCTCTGAGCAAATGACCAACTGGAATCATTATGATTGACAGGCGTGTGCCCCGTTACCATAGCTACCACCGCTCCGAGCTAAACAACACAAGAGCTAGATCGCGCAACAGCCAGATCAATAGCCATTTTTCTAGCTGCTAACCAGGGGCATTTACAAAGTCCTTAATATTATATTAACCCCCAAACATTATAAAGATACACGCTACCTAACAGGCCGTATCCTCGAATTTGCATTAGGCCAATTTGGGAAAAGTACGATAAAAGTATAACGACGACACGTCTCCCCCGCGACAGAGGAAAAGCACCCTGCAGCCGGCCACGCAAGCTTGGAGGCTTGGGCTATTAGACTTATAGCTTTCAGCCAGCTACGAACAGTATAGACCTAGTTAGTCAAATAATTGCAACTGTGGGTCTTACCAGAAGACAGATCATTTGCGCTGTGAAACCGACATAAAATCCGCATTGTTCACCAGTCTAACGTTATTTATCTTAGTAGGTGTCCAACAAAGCCAGTTGAACACTGAAACGTTACTGTTCTGGGAACATCTGTCAGTTGTGGTGATATAAAGGAATTGAGTGGAATACCACCGCAATAACTGATTATTAGTCAGATCAATTCAATCATTATAGCTTGTTTCATATACAAAGGCAACACAATGTGCGCTTTACAGAAAGGGGGAGATGATGTAGCCTACATGTAGCCTACTTATCCTACCCCGAATTATGTGGGAGACTGCATGCGTTTGGAGAGATAGCGGGCCGTGCACCACGACTCCGTGAGCGCAGCGGTCAAGGGGTATAGCCTACTCCGGAGTCTGGAGACTAACAGGTCATGCAGTCAATAGATCTCGTTTTGAATGTTATTGTAATGCCCTCTGGTTATAATATAATATATCTACTGGAGCTGTTTAATCCCAAAATGCGCAATGCTTCCTGAAGTTGGGTCGGATCGAGGTGCTGGGATGATCAACATTATGTGGAGCAGATGCCACAGTGATGATAAGGTTTACACAACTTTCAGAATGTTTTGCAGAATTACAATTATTTGGAGTTGTAAATTATGAAAGGAACATAATAACTTGACTTAATATCTTCACCTCCACCCACCCTGAAATGTAGTCATAATTTTTGCACAATAGCCTCTATATGCGCATCACAACGCTGCAATACAAGACCTTAGGACAAACGATTCAGTACACAGGTGTTTGATCAAGTTAAGATCTCAATGTGAGAATAAATAAATGACAAAAACCCGCACGGGTACTGTAGGACTACGTCTTTATTTTCCGAGGTAATTGTTGCGCATACAACATGACATTAAATTAAGACATAGACTACTTTCTCATAAAACAGGGGGTGTTGTAACATATTTATAATATCATTAGGTGACATTGGCTGCAACCTGCCCTCCAGGACCTGCACACCTCCAGAGCCCTGAAGCGCGGGACCTGGACCTCCCGAGAAATGTAGCTATGATCTGGTTACAAGAAAAGGGGACAAATTATAAAAGCGATTAGTAATAGCATCGATATTTTGCATATGCAAAACAGCATAAATTACAACAATAGGCTATTTATCAGTAAATTTAAATTATATCGAATTAAGTTTGAGCGAGAGATAATCGGGAGATTCTTGTGGAGACAAACTGACTTATATCCAACTTTGACTTCGTAACTTTGCCTATTGTATTGGCCTATATACATGCACGCTCACAACAGTTATGGTAGGCTATCGCTTCGGAAACCTTACAGCACAGTTTGCACCTGGTGCAAGTAGATTTTATGCCAGGGAAGAGTACAGTATCATGGTGCGCTGTGTTTCTGCCATTGCACAGGACGGCTAACGTTACCAAAAGCAAATGCATTGAGAGCTAACGTTAGCATGCTAGGATAATTAACACAGCTAGCTGACATTCCAAACATTAGGCTAGCTAACATCAACATGCTGGATAAAGACAGATAGCTAGCTGGATCAGACAGCTTTTTAAAAACTGTTGCCAATTACAGCTAACGTTATGGTTCGTTTATCTAACATTAGCTAGGTTGGCTACTAATCTGACACGATCATGGTTAAAAACTTCCCAATTTGTATGACAACCACCAATACAATTAGGACTATAAAATGTACAAATTATATTAAAATAAGAGGTGGTCATCATTGAGACTGCAACTATTCAATTGTTCTCAAGATGAGAAAGGGTTCAGAGCTGCCTTACCGTGTTCGATAGATGGTGAAACGGCGCAAAGACAGCAGGTGCGGGAGCCAGACAGGTTTCTGTTGGAGGCGGGTGCAGGGG
>NC_140251.1:3935833-3965833 GCF_949987555.1 Borostomias antarcticus | reverse complement strand
ACCTTCTGAGCAGCAACCATCAGTTGGAGGTCGACTACGCCCACTTGGGCAACTCCTGGAAGGTCAAACCCAGCTGTGCAGACGCCGCCCAGGTAGGCCATGGTCGCCACGGCGACCACATTCTACACGTTTCTATCAGTATGGAAGGTCTACAGAATTGTTATTAGTTACTGGAACAGTAATCTTCACTTTGGTAGACTAATAATCACTTGTGTGGAAAAAGAAACGGACGCCAAGGGTTGTAATGAGGTGCTGATCACAGGAAGAAGACTCAGAAGTAGGAAACACAGGTTGCATACTCTGGCTCTATATGCAATTTCTCTTTAATAGATGACGTTTTGCTCTTTAGGCCGTAACGTCATCTATTAACTAAAAGACTTATCACTTTCTCTCATGACTGACCTCCATTCATTCTAACCATTGTGTGTGTGTGTGTGTGTGTGTGTGTGTGCGTGCGTGTGTACGTGTGTGTGTGTGTGTGTGCGTGTGTATGTGTGTGTGTGTGTGTGCGTGCATGTGTACTGTATGTGTATGTGTGTGTGTGTGTGTGTGTGTGTGTGTGTGTGCGTGCGTGCATGTGTGTGTAGCCCGCTCCTCCCTGCAGTGACAACATAGTGAAGCAGGTGACGGTGGAGCAGTCGTGCCGCGTGCTGACCGGTCCTCTCTTCAGGGACTGTAACAGCCAGGTGGACCCTGAGCCCTACGTGGAGATGTGCGTGGACGCCGCCTGCTCCTGCCCCTCCGTCGGCGACTGCGTGTGCTTCTGCGACGCTGTCGCTGCCTACGCTCAGGCCTGCTCGGAGAGGGGCGTGTCTGTCAGCTGGAGGTCCAATGAACTTTGCCGTGAGTCAGACCACACCCCTTCTATCCTAGAGGCTAAACTACATTAGCTAACCGTTAACGGTCTGCTGCGTTAAGTGTGTACTACATTAGCTAACAGTTAACGGTCTGCTGCGTTAAGTGTGTACTACATTAGCTAACAGTTAATGGTCTGCTGCTTTAAGTGTGTACTACATTAGCTAACAGTTAATGGTCTGCTGCTTTAAGTGTGTACTACATTAGCTAACAGTTAATGGTCTGCTGCTTTAAGTGTGTACTAAATTAGGAGTGTTTCTGTGTTCGTGGGTTCCAGCTATGAGCTGTGAGGAGCTGAATCCGACAGGGACTGCGGTGGGGGAGGAGTTATGCCAGTGGAGGTACAACAACTGTGGCTCAGCCTGCCCAATCACCTGCCAGCACCCAGAACCCCTACACTGCCCCCTCACCTGTGTGGAAGGTTGCCATGCCAACTGTCCTCCAGGTAATATGTCACGTGCGTACGCACACACACACACACGCAAGCACACACGCACGCACACACACACACACACACACACACACACACACACACACACACACACACACACACACACACACACACACACACACCGGACACAGATACACACGCTGTACAGTACAGAAGACTGGGTAAGTTGGTTCTAACTCCTCCCCCTCTTCCATGCAGGTCAGCTATTGGATGAGGTCACCATGCGTTGTGTTGACCCCTCCCAGTGCCAGGTGTGTGTCCACGAGGGTCAGAGGATCTCCCATGGCAACAAGGTCATCCTGAACCACAATGACCCCCAGCACTGTCAGATATGGTATTAACACCACACCCTTTAATATTATCACAGTAGAAACAATAACAACAACAACAACCATAATAATTAAAACATTTTCATATATTTTATACAGTGTATATATATATATATATATATGTTTCTCTAATTGTTTGATGTGTTTGTCTACATTGAATATGAGTCATATTGGATTAAAACTGCATCTCAGCCAACTGTATTCTGACAGTCTGAGGTGCGTGCGTGCGTTTGTGTGTGTGTGTGTGTGTGCGTGTGTGTGTGTGTGTATGTGCGCGCGTGTGTTGCAGTCACTGTGAGAATAATGCGCTGAGCTGTGAGGCTTGTCCACCACCGGGCTCTGCCACCACTCCAGCCCCCGCCCCCGGCCTGCTGACCACGCCCACCGCCCCGCCCTTCACCAGCATGGTGCCCGAGGACACCTGTGACCGCGCCATGGACCTAGCCTTCCTATTGGACGGCTCCACGGCGCTGACCGAGGAGGACTTTGAGGCTCTTAAGCTGTTTATCTTGGGGGTGGTGGATCGTTTCCGCATGGGCTCTGCTCACACACGGGCCACTGTGCTGCTCTACCACTCTGGGGTCAAGACCTATGACATGCAGGTACACACACACACACACACACACACACACACACACACACATAAAGGCACATACACATACACACACACATAATGACACATACTGTACACAGACACAAACACACACACATCTACACATCTACACACGCACGCACGTACACACACACACACACACACACACACACATAAAGACACATACACACACACACACACACACACACACACACACACACACACACACACACACACAAACGCATATACACACACATGGAGCAAACAAACAAATCTCCAATATTCACCAGTAACCACTCTCTTTGTCTTTCTTCCCTTGCTCTCTTTCGGTCTCTCTGTTTTGCTGTCTCTCTCCCTCTCTCTCTGTCTCTTTGTCTCTCTCTTTCTCTCTCCCTCTCTCTCTCTCTCTCTCTCTCTCTCTCTCTCCCTCTCTCTCTCTCTCTCTCTCTGCCTCTCTCTCTCTCCCTCTCTCTCCTTCTCCCTCTCTCTCTCTGCCTCTCTCTCTCCCTCGCTCTCTCTCCCTCTCTCTCTCCCTCTCTCTCTCTCTCCCTCTCTTTCCTTCTCCCTCTCCCCCCCTTCTCTCTCTCTCTCTCTCTCTCTCTCCCTCTCTCTCTCTTTCTCTCTCCATCTTTCTCTCTCCCTCTCTCTCTCTCTCTCTCTCTGTCTCTCTCTCTCTCTCTGCAGGTCCAGAAGTGGCTGTTTAAGAAGACGGTGCGTGAGCTGCGTTACAGTGGAGGGGACGCGGCGTACCTGGACGAGGCCATCAAGTACCTGGCCATCAACATCTACGACAAGAACAAGCGCGTGCACGCCGGCCGCGTCGCCATCATCCTCACGGCCAGCAAGAACCCTCGGCCCGTGCGCTCCACGGCCAAGCTGCTGCGCAAGAAGAGCATCACCACCCTGACCCTGGCGCTGGGGCCCGAGGTGGACATGGCCCAGGTCAATGAGATCACCAAGGCCAGCCCGGACAGCCGGCTCTACGTCCTGAGCAGCACCAGGGAGCTGCCCGACAACCTCCTGGAGGTCAACGAGCACCTCTGCACCCTGGGCCTGGAGCCCGAGGGGGCTAAGCCCCCCCCCGCCAAGCCCACCACGGCTAAGCCCAGCCTGGGCACCACCACCACCACACAGGCCCCCCGTCTGGAGCCCGTCCCCACGCTCATCTCACCCAAAACCACGGCCCCCACCACCAGCCCCGCCGGGACCACCCCCGCCACGACCCCCGCTAAAGACATCACCTTCATCCTGGAGGGCTCGGACAAGGTCGGGGAGGCGGGATTTAACCAGTCCCTCCACTTCCTGGAGGAAGTGATCACCAGACTGACGGAGGAGGAGGAGTCGGTACGCATCACCGTGATCCAATACTCGGTCACCGTCGTCGTGGAGATCAGCCGCTGGGAGGTGAGGAGGCAGAGGCAGAGGCAGATGCTGCTATGGCGACTGCGCGAGATCCGCTGGAGGGGCGGGGCGGGGACGAACACGGGCGCCGCCGTCTACCAGGTGGCCACCGAGCGGTCCGGCTCCCCTCCGCAGCTGGTCTTCCTGGTGACCGAGAACCCCCCCACCGACGCGGTGACCCGCCCCCCCTCCTACGACACCCGCACGCACGTGTATCCCATCGGCGTGGGCGGCGGTGTGCGCGAGACGGACCTGGCGCCGTTCAGCTACCCGGGGCGCCCCCTGATTTGTGGGGGCTACAGCGAACTGACCACCCTGGTCCAGTGGGTCATCAACATCACGCACAACACACACATCCCTCGCTCGCCCACTCTGCCACCCCTCCTCCACCCCTCTCTGGCCCCCCGGACCACCCTGCCCCCCTCAGGTAAAAGACACACACACAGGTGCGGCAGAGTAGAAAAAAACAAACACTGGCACGATCCGTGTTACGTTGCGTTCCTAGTGCGAACGTCACGCTGTGATTGGCTCGTAACGCGCCCGTGCCCTCTGACCCCCCAGTGCCGTGCAGGAAGCCCATGGACGTGCTGTTCCTGGTGAGGGGAGGGGCTCAGAGCGACCGGAGTTTCGAGGACATGAAGACGTTTGTGAAAGCCTTCATCAACAGCGCTGACATCGGTACGCCACATCCCCCTGAACGCAGTGAAACTTAATTATCTCTTTTCTTGTTTGGTTAGTCCAACTGCAGGTGGGGACAGTGTATGTTTTCTTAACCACGAGGCTGCTGGTGACTGTTTTCTGTGTGTGTGTGTGTGTGTGTGTGTGTGTGTGTGTACAGGGGAGAACGACACCCAGGTGGGCGTGGTGCAGTATGGAGAGAGCAGCACAGTGGGCGTGTCCTGGACTGAGGAGCAGAGAAAGGAACACCTCCTGGATCTGGTTGACAAGCTACACAGCAAGACGACCACTCCCCCTGCGCTGGGTAACACACACACACACACACACACACGCACACACACACCACCACACACGCAGACACACACATGCACACACGCACACAACCACACACACACACGCAACCACACACACACACGCACACACACAACCACACACACACACACACACTCACATACACACGCACACAACCACACACACACACACACACACACACAACCACACACATGCACACTGTAAATAGTCGGCACATCATTTCCTCCATTGTCCCGCCCCTGGCCAGGTGCTGGTCTGCGATTCGCTGTTCAGACGTCCATCTCCCCAGCCAGTGGGGGTCGAGCCGGAGTTGCCAAGGTGGTGGTGATGCTGGTGACTGACAAGTCAACCGATGAAGTCCAGCAGGCGGCCATTGAGGCGTTGACCGCAGGTAGGACTGATCACATGATGACGGTATCACTGAACCACCTGCGTCTAACTGTGTGCATGTGGAGACAAAGAATCAGAACCAGAATCTGTTGTAGTTTTCCAACATACTAGGAATTTGCTTTTGGACGTGATGCATAACATGGAGACAGCATTGGACAGGGTGCAAGGATGAGACAGGACAGTGCAAAGACAGGACAGTGCAAAGCACAAAATGCTAGTGCAACAAAAGGGATACGTTAAGAGAGAACAATATAGAATAGTAGTGCAGTCAGTGTACTGTATATACAGTGAGTATGCAGTGTAATGTGTACAGTAAGTGAGTGTGTGTACAGTATGTGTGTGCGGTTATATATAGCTCTTCCATGTGTCTAAGACGATGTGGAGATACCGTATCAGTGACACCTTCTCCACCGATCTCTCTCATCCTCTGTCTGATCTCTCTCCCTGGTCTCCAGGCGTGTCCGTGTTCCCCATTGGGGTGGGGCCGGGCTACGACAGGGCAGAACTGAGCACGCTCGGTGGCCACGGCAATGTACTGCACCTGAACAACATGGAGGAGCTGCTGATGCTGCTGACGCTGGACCACGGTTATATTGAGAGACTCTGCAGAGGTAAACACACACACACACGCAAACACGCACACACACACGTACACGCACACACACACAAACACACAGACATATACAGTACAGACACACACACGCAGGCGCATGCACACACGTACATGCACACACACACACATACACACACGCACACATACACATGCACACACACCTACACGCACACACACACACACAAACACACAGACACATACCGTACAGACACACACATGCACACACACACGTACACGCACACACACACACACACACACACACACACACACACACACACACACACACAAACACACAGAAACACAGCGTACAGACACACACACACACATGTACACAGACACTTGTACACACACACACACACACACACACTCACACACACACACACACTACTGATGCTGATCAATGGGATGTTGTGTGTGTTCCTTCTCAGCTGGTCCTCCTGGAGTGTGTGTAGATGATGATGGAAAGGAGAGGAAGGTAAGCTATGTTGTGTGTGTGTGTGTGTGTGTGTGTGTGTGTGTGTGTGTGTGTGTGTGTGTGTAAGAGTGTGTAAGAGTGTGTAAGAGTGTGTGTGTGTGTGAGTGTGTAAGTGCGCTCTTTCATCTATTTTTATCTGTAACTCAAAGTGTGTATGTGTATGTATTTTGCTACCCATGCACTTTGGCTTTAGCACTAGATTACGTGTATGCTCTTAGTCACTTGTTTAGAAAGGAGATGCACTTGTGAGTTCTGGTGAGTAGTAGTACACTGACTTCCTACATTAAATTCAATCATTGTAATTCACTTTGGATACAAGCGTCTGTGTTACGGCTCGCATGCCCTCGCCTCCACAACCGCCTCCCTCTCTCCCCTCTGGGCCCGCTGCGCGCTCGGGGCGTCCTACGCGCTCTACCGCACGTCGCATCGGCCCGGGCATACAACGTTCTGACTCGCCGGAGTTTCCCCTCACTGCCGGGCGTTCCCCGTCTCCGGCCAGCTCCGCGGACTCGGCAGTCTCCTCCCTCTCCGATGACGAAGAGTTGGATCCCGACATGCCCAGCACATCGGCCCGTGCGCAAAGACAAGAACGGCGCGCTCGTCTCCGACGATGACGCGGGCGCGGCTCTACTCACCGGTTTCCAATTATCATCACCACACCTGTCCCTCGTTCTGCAATCACCTTCAACCTCTACAAGAACCTGGTCTACACTCCACTCATCGCCAGATCTTACCATAATACTCTTGTGGTAAAGTATAGCCTAGCCTACAATCTCCTTACCCGTATTTTGTAGTGTTTTTTCCCGTTCCCCGTTTGTGATTACTCTCACTCACCCTGCCTCCCCTCCTCATCTCTCCAGTTCCTGCCTGACCCACGTCTGTACGATTACCCCGCTCCTGCCTGACCATCGCCTGTACGACCCCGCTCCTGCCTGACCATCGCCTGTACGACAACCCCGCTCCTGCCTGAACATCGCCTGTACGACCCCGCTCCTGCCTGACCATCGCCTGTACGACAACCCCGCTCCTGCCTGACCATCGCCTGTACGACAACCCCGCTCCTGCCTGACCATCGCCTGTACGACAACCCCGCTCCTGCCTGACCATCGCCTGTACGACTACCACGCTCCTGCCTGACCATCGGCTATACGACTACCACATCCCCCTTTGTGATCTTATTAAATCGCCCCTCCGGGCTTTACCGTTCCTTGCCTCCTCCTTTCCTGTTGCGCCTGGGTCCCAAACCAAACTCTAACAGTAAGATCTGGCCAGTTTTGACCCAGCCAACATGGAGGAGAGACCTGCACCTCCTGGACCACTCCAAGCCCTCCAACAGACCCAAGCTGAGCAACTGCAGCAGGTATCCGACCTGGTCACCGCGCTCAGTGCCCGCTTGGCTCCGTTCCTGAACCCCACCGCTCCACCAAACCGGGAGCCCCATCTCGCCTCCCCGGCCCCCTACGACGGGACATTCACCCTCTGCCGGGAGTTCCTCATGCAGTGTGAGTACGTGTTTGAGCTCCAGCCAAGCATGTACTCCACTGCGTCAGCTCGCATAGCCTACATCGCTAACCTAACCACGGGACGGGCTCGCCGCTGGGTCATGGCGGGTCGCGAAGGCGCAGCTGCCTACATGCAGGACTACACAGCCTTCGTGGCAGAATTCAGGACTGTGTTCGACCACGACGTCCACGGACAGGACGCGGACGCTGCTCTCTCCGCCCTCACCCAGGGTTCCAGCTCAGTAGCGGACTACGCCACGGAGTTCCGCATCCTCGCTGCCCGTTGCTCCTGGAACGAGTCTGCCCTGTACAGCGCCTTCCGACGGGGCCTGGGGGACGCCATGAAGGACAGCCTGGCTGGAGGAGACAGACCAGCGACCCTGAGCCAACTCGTCTCCCTCTCCATAGCCATAGACGAGCGCCACCGGGAACGCAGGCGCGAGCGGGCGCACCAACATCACAGCGCACCCAGACCGTCTCCGCCTCCCTCTGCCGGACTCTCTCGGCCTGCCCCGGCCTCCCTCGCCCCCCCAAACACCGCTGGAGAGGAACCCATGCAACTGGGTTGGACCCGACTGACCCCTGCAGAGCGTGAGCACCGGGAACAGAACGGACTGTGCATTTACTGCGCTAGCCCAGCGCACGCCGTCGACTCCTGTTCCTCTGCACCTCCCAGGGCGGCAAAAAGAGTAGGCTCACTCGCCAGGGGGTACCGAGTAAGCCGGCTCATCCATCCCCAATCCCGGACCCGTGCCGCCAGGTTCACTGTCACCCTCGCCTGGCAGGGGCACACGCTCTCCGTCCCTGCTCTCATCGACTCCGGTGCTGACGAGAGCTTCGTGGACGTCCAGTTCGCCCACAAAGCGGCGCTGCCTATCTCCCCTCTGGAGAGGCCCCTCTCGGCCTTCGCTCTGGATGGCCATCCCATGGGTCCCATTACTCACCGGACCCTGCCCCTCACCCTCACAGCCTCGGGAAACCACGTGGAGAACATCCGCCCCTTCGTCATCCACTCTCCCGACGCTCCGTTCATCCTAGGAAGGCCCTGGCTGGAACTCCATACCCCTCATGTCTGCTGGAGCTCGGGGCACATCCTCAGCTGGAGCACCGCCTGCCACGCCCGCTGCCTCCGAGCTGCTCAGACCTCCACTCGGGTTGACCGACCCCGTCCCGCTCCTCCGGACCTCTCCACGGTCCCTTCGATGTACCACGACCTTGGGGAGGCCTTCAGTAAGGAGCGCGCCCGCACACTCCCCCCTCATCGACCCTACGACTGCGCCATCGAGCTCCACCCTGGCGTCCCTCTCCCAGCCAGTCGTCTCTACAACCTCTCCCTCCCGGAGAAAGCAGCCATGGATACCTACATCTCCGAGTGCTTGGCCGAGGGTCTCATCCGACCATCTCGATCCCAGGTGGCAGCGGGGTTCTTCTTCGTCAAGAAGAAGGGAGGAGATCTGAGGCCGTGCATCGACTACAGGCTGCTCAATAACATCACGGTTAAGAATAAATATCCACTCCCCCTCATGAGCTCCAACTTCGAACCCCTCATCGGTGCCACCATCTTCACCAAGTTGGATCTCAGGAACGCTTATCACTTGGTGCGTATCCGTGAGGGGGACGAATGGAAGACCGCCTTCAAGACCTCCCGTGGCCACTACGAGTACCTCGTCATGCCCTTCGGCCTCACCAACGCCCCCGCCGTCTTCCAGGCGCTGATGAACGACGTGCTCAGGGACATGCTGGACGTCTTTGTGGTCCTTTACCTGGACGACATCCTGGTATTCTCCAGGAGCGCTGAGGAGCACGTCCAGCATGTCCGCATGGTCATCCAGCGTCTCCGGGAGAACCGCCTATATATCAAGGCGGAGAAGTGCACTTTTCACTCCTCGTCAGTGGAGTTCCTGGGGCTCATTGTGGAGGGAGGCCTGACGCGACCCGACCCCCGCAAGATCAAGACCGTGGTCGAATGGCCTCAACCCACGACCCGGAGGCAACTTCAGAGCTTCCTTGGCTTCGCCAACTTTTACCGCCGTTTCATACGGGACTACAGCCGGGTAGCAGCTCCCCTCACCCACCTCACCTCATCCCTGCGTCCGTTCGTCTGGACACCGGCTGCCAGCGCTGCCTTCTCCGCGCTCAAGAAGTGCTTCACCACCGCCCCGGTCCTTCTCCATCCTGACCCCTCCAGGCAGTTCGTGGTCGAGGTGGACGCATCGGACACAGGCATCGGTGCTGTTCTGTCCCAGCGGTCAGGGGAGGACCAGAAGTTGCACCCCTGTGCCTTCCTCTCCCGCCGGTTCTCCCCAGCGGAGGTGAATTACGACATCGGGAACAGAGAGTTGTTGGCGGTGGTGGGGGCCTTGGAGGAGTGGCGCCACTGGCTTGAGGGCGCCGAACACACCACCCTCGTCTGGTCAGACCATAAGAACCTGACCTTCATCCGGGCGGCCAAGCGCCTCAACTCCCGCCAGGCGCGGTGGTCCCAGTTCCTCGGGAGGTTTGATTTCACCCTCACCTTCCGGCCCGGCTCCCGCAACGCCAAGGCCGACGCGCTGTCCCGCCTCCACGCGCCCGAGGCGCCCCCCGCGGAGCCTGAGTCCATCCTGCCGGTCTCGCGTGTCATAGGGGTGGTCACAATGAACATCGAGGCAGTGGTGAGGCAGGCCCAACGCGCCCAACCCAGTCCGGCCAACGTTCCTCCTCGCAGGCTCTTCGTGCCTGACTCGGTCCGGTCCCGGGTGCTCCAGTGGGGCCATGCCAGCCGGTTTGCGTGCCATCCCGGGGTTCACCGCACCTTCTCCTTCCTGAGCCGACGGTTCTGGTGGCCCTCCATGAGGTCCGACGTCCGGGAGTTTGTGGTCGCCTGTCCCGTCTGCTCCCGCAGCAAGGCGTCCCACCAGCCCCCGGCTGGCCTCCTGCGTCCTCTCCCGGTCCCCAGCCGTCCCTGGTCCCACATCGCCCTGGACTTCATCACCGGTCTTCCCCCCTCCAGGGGCAACACGGTCATCCTCACCGTGGTGGACCGGTTCTCCAAGGCGGTCCATCTGGTGGCGCTCCCCAAGCTCCCGTCCTCTGCGGAGACAGCTGAACTCCTCGTCCAACATGTCTACCGGCTCCACGGTCTCCCCGGAGACATCGTCTCGGACCGTGGGCCTCAATTCACCTCCCAGGTCTGGAGGGCCTTCTGCAAGGAGATCGGCGCCACCATCAGCCTCTCCTCTGGCTACCACCCGCAGACCAACGGCCAGGCCGAACGGGCCAACCAGAGCCTGGAGTCCGCTCTCCGCTGTGTGTCGGCTCTCCACCCCACCTCCTGGAGCAAGGACCTACCCTGGGTCGAATACTCCCTCAATGCCCTGACCAGCGCTGCCACTGGCAGGTCTCCGTTCGAGTCATCCCTCGGGTACCAGCCCCCGCTGTTCTCTCTCCAGGAGTCGGAGGCCTCCGTCCCCTCCGTCCAGGCCCACCTCAGCCGCTGTCGCCGTGTCTGGAGGGAGGTCCGCAGGGCCCTGCTCCGCTCCAACGAGCGCTCCTGCCGCGGGGCCAACCGCCGCCGCACTCCTGCTCCGGCGTATCGGCCCGGTCAACGTGTCTACCTCTCCACTGCTGATCTTCCGCTCCAGGTCCCCTCCAGGAAGCTGGCTCCGCGCTTCGTTGGGCCCTTCGAGATCGACCGTGTCCTGAACCCGGCTGCGGTACGTCTTAAGCTCCCTGCTTCCATGCGGGTACACCCTGTATTCCATGTGTCCAAGATCAAACCTGTCTCCTCGAGTCCTCTCATGCCTTCTGCCCCAGCTCCTCCGCCTCCCCAGATGGTCGACGGGCATCCCCAGTGGACGGTTCGGCGGCTGCTGAAGGTGCGCCGCTGGGGTCGGGGGTTCCAATACCTGGCGGATTGGGAGGGGTACGGCCCCGAGGAGTGCAGCTGGATCTCCAGGCAGCTCATTATGGACCCGTCTCTCCTCCGGGACTTCTACCGGGCCCATCCTGACGCCCCCGGTCAGTCGCCAGGTGGCTCCCCTCGGGGGGGGGGTCCTGTTACGGCTCGCATGCCCTCGCCTCCACAACCGCCTCCCTCTCTCCCCTCTGGGCCCGCTGCGCGCTCGGGGCGTCCTACGCGCTCTACCGCACGTCGCATCGGCCCGGGCATACAACGTTCTGACTCGCCGGAGTTTCCCCTCACTGCCGGGCGTTCCCCGTCTCCGGCCAGCTCCGCGGACTCGGCAGTCTCCTCCCTCTCCGATGACGAAGAGTTGGATCCTGACATGCCCAGCACATCGGCCCGTGCGCAAAGACAAGAACGGCGCGCTCGTCTCCGACGATGACGCGGGCGCGGCTCTACTCACCGGTTTCCAATTATCATCACCACACCTGTCCCTCGTTCTGCAATCACCTTCAACCTCTACAAGAACCTGGTCTACACTCCACTCATCGCCAGATCTTACCATAATACTCTTGTGGTAAAGTATAGCCTAGCCTACAATCTCCTTACCCGTATTTTGTAGTGTTTTTTCCCGTTCCCCGTTTGTGATTACTCTCACTCACCCTGCCTCCCCTCCTCATCTCTCCAGTTCCTGCCTGACCCACGTCTGTACGATTACCCCGCTCCTGCCTGACCATCGCCTGTACGACCCCGCTCCTGCCTGACCATCGCCTGTACGACAACCCCGCTCCTGCCTGAACATCGCCTGTACGACCCCGCTCCTGCCTGACCATCGCCTGTACGACAACCCCGCTCCTGCCTGACCATCGCCTGTACGACAACCCCGCTCCTGCCTGACCATCGCCTGTACGACAACCCCGCTCCTGCCTGACCATCGCCTGTACGACTACCACGCTCCTGCCTGACCATCGGCTATACGACTACCACATCCCCCTTTGTGATCTTATTAAATCGCCCCTCCGGGCTTTACCGTTCCTTGCCTCCTCCTTTCCTGTTGCGCCTGGGTCCCAAACCAAACTCTAACAGTCTGCTAAATGACTGTAATTTAATGTGTGTGTGTGTGTGTATGTGTGTGCGTGTATAGCCTGATTATCTTTAACTCAAAGCGTATATGTGTGTGTGTGTGTGTGTGTGTATGTGTGTGCGTATATATGTGCGTGTGTTTTTGTATGTGTGTGTATGTGTGTGCGTGTATGTGTGTGTATGTGTGGTTGTGTGTGTGTGTGTGTGTGTATATGTGTATGTGTGTGTGTGTGTGTATGTGTGTGTGTGTAGCCTGGCGAGTCGTGGCGTCTGGAGGACGGGTGCCACTCTCTGCTGTGCCACCCCAGCGGGGCGTGGACGGTCCAGAGCCACAAGGTGAACTGTGAGCGCCTGGAGCCCCCGGCCTGCCGGAACAACCTGCCCCCCGCCAAGGTGCAGGAGAGCTGCGGCTGCCACTGGGAGTGCCCCTGTGAGTGCACACACACACACACACACACACACACACACACATACACACACACACACACATATACGCTTTGAGTTAAAGATAATCAGGCTATACACACACACACACACACACACACACACACACATACACACACACATACACACACACACACACACACACACGCACACACACACACACACACACACACACACATACGCTTTGAGTTAAAGATAATCAGGCTATACACACACACACACACACACATACACACACACATACACACACACATACACACATACTCACACACATACACACACACACACACACATACACACACACATATACGCTTTGAGTAAAAGATAATCAGGCTTTACACACACACACACACACACACACACACACACACGCACACACACACACACACACACGCACACACACACACACTCTGGTCATCTCTCTTCCACTGCTGGGCACTTTTCACAACAGAAACACGAGAAAATTCGGACGCCACTTGTAGTCGTCTGCTATCCGATGTGTACCCCTATTCCCTGAGCAGGTACTGTGCTTGTCCAAGGCTGGCAAAAGAAATGACATTCAAAGTAGGGGTGTCGCGATATACCGGTTTTGCGATAATGAAAATACTAATATCATGTAACAAATCCAGCCATGATATATCATGTGAAGGATATGAGGAAAATTACCTTAGAAAACCCTGAAATGCGTACCATTGATTTTAATATGCTCATACTGTACAAGTTATGCATTTTAAGATTTTAAAAGATGCATTTTAAGTGATCGTATTATTTTTTTTAATGATTGCTATAAATATTGCACTAATATCGTTATCGTGGTATTTTTCGCCATGATAATCATATTGTGAAATTTTGACATTGTGACAGCCCTGATTAAAAATTCCTAAGGACGATGTCTTCCTCCCGACTGTGTGTGTGTGTGTGTTTGTGTGTGTGTTTGTGTGTGTGTGTTTGTGTGTGTTTGTGTGTGTGTGTGTCTGTGTGTGTGTGTCTGTGTGTGTGTGTGTGTGTGTGTGTGTGTGTGTGTGTGTGTATGTGTGTGTTAGGTATGTGCATGGGCAGCTCCAGCCGCCACGTGGTGAGGTTTGACGGCGTGGCCCTGAGGCTCGACGAGGAGGGGCTGTGCTCCTACACGCTGCTCGCTGTCGCCGGGGCCAACGGCCTGGGGTCTGAGGTCAAGCTGCACAGCGGGCCCTGTCAGGGACCGGCCAATCGCGACCAGGTCTGCATGAGGGCCATGGAGGTGAAGCACGGACGCAACACACTGCTGCTGAAGGATGACATGACGGTAACCTGTGTGTGTGTCTGCTTATTGATGTTTATTAGGTGGGTGCTACTAGGGCTGGGTATCGAGTCGAATTTCAAGAATCGATTCAATTCCGATTCACAAGGTTTAGAATCGATTATCACGATTCATTTCGATTTGATTCGATTCGTTTCAATATCGATTCGGTTAGTGTTACTACTTTTTTTAGCTGTAACCTTAATTGCATGACTGCCAAGTTATGCAACACATCAATACTAGGGCTGGGTATCGATACTGATTTCCAAAAATGAATGAATGAATCATTGAATGAATTAATGAACTATTCATACCTTCATTTATTAATTCATTCATTAAATAAAAGATCGATTTTGGGATTCATGAATCGATTCTGAATCATTTTGATTCAGAATCGATGAGTCGATTTTTTAAACCCAGCCCTGGGTGCTACTCTAATTTATGTCTGGGTAAAGAGGTTTTCCATCAACTGTGTGTGTGTTTGTTTGTGTGTGTGTGTGTTTGTGTGTGTGTGTGTGTGCAGGTCACCAGGGACAGCGTGGTGCTTCGTCTGCCGTGGAGGTCTGGAGGTCTGGAGGTGGTCAGCTATGGAGGGATGATGTTACAGTTGAGGTCAGACCACGGCTACGTCCTGGCCTTCACACCTCAGAGCAACGAGTTCACCATCACGCTCAATGGCTCCCCCACAACCAACCACACTGCCGGACTCTGTGGTAAAGACAGCACCCGTTTCATACGTCTGTCTATTCAACAGAATGTGAGACTATGTACTGAATTGATGTCGCTGTGTCCCTCCCTCTCTCTCCTTCTCTCTCCTTTCCCTCTCTCCCTCTCTCTCCCTCTCCCTCTCTTCCTCTCTCTCTCTCTCTCTCTCCTTCTCTCTCTCTCCCTCTGTCTGTCCCTCTCCTTCTCCTTCCCTCTCTCCCTCCCTCTCTCTCTCTCTCTCTCTCCCTCTCTTCCTCTCTCTCTCCCTCTCTCTTTTTCTCTCTATCCCTCTTTTGGTCCCTCTCCTTCTCCTTTCCCTCTCTCCCCCCCTCTCTCTCTCCCTCTCTCTTTCTCTCCTTCTCTCCCTCCCTCTATCTCTCTCTCTCTCCTTCTCTCCCTCCCTCTGTCTCTCTCCCTCTCTCTCTCTTTCTCTCTCTCTCTCTCTCTCTCCCTCTCTCTCTCTCTCTCTCTCTCTCCCTCTCTCTCTCTCTCTCTCTCTCTCTCTCTTTCTCTCTCTCTCTCTCTCTCTCTCTCTCTCTCTCTCAGGCTCCTGTAAGGAGGAGAGGGTTAACGAGCTCTCTCTCCGTAACGGCAGTTCAACGTTGGACCAGATGGCGTTCGTCTCTGACTGGACGGCGGCCGGGGCGGGTGGCGTGTGCGTGCCGAGGCGCAGGGCGGTGTGTGTGTCCGGCGCGACCCTGGGGTGCCAGGCGCTGCGGTCCGAGGTCTTCGCTCCGTGTCACTCTCACGTGCCCGTCCAGCTGTTCCTGGCCAGGTGCGAGGAGCAGGTGTGCCAGGCGGCCGACGTGTGTGAGATCATCTCCGCTTACGCGCACCTCTGCAGGGAGAGAGGAGTGTGTGTGGACTGGAGGAGCCATCACCTGTGCCGTGAGTGGTGTGTGTGTAGATGTGTGTGTATGTGTGTTTGTTGTATGTACGTATTGATGTGATCCGCTGATCATAAACAATGAAAGTGAGCATTTACACCAGGTGCTGTTTCTCTGTGTGTTTGTCTGTGAGTTAACTTTACATACAGTACGTGTGTGTGTATAACAGTGAGAGTGTGTAGTAACAGTGATTGTGTGTAGTAACTGTGATTGTGTGTAGTAACTGTGATTGTGTGTAATAACAGTGAATGTGTGTTATAACAGTGAGTGTGTGTAATAACAATGATTGTGTGTTATAACAGTGATTGTGTGTAATAACAATGATTGTGTGTTATAACAGTGATTGTGTGTTATAACAGTGATTTTGTGTAATAACAGTGATTGTGTGTAATAACAATGATTGTGTGTAATAACAGTGAGTGTGTGTAGTAACAGTAAGTGTGTGTGTCTGTGTGTGTATGTGCGTGTGTGTGTATGTGTGTGTGCATGTATCTGTGTGTGTGTATTGCAGCCATGCAGTGCCCCAGCTCCACGGAGTATGACGCGTGCCGGAAGGGGTGTGTGGAGGACTGCAGCAGCATCGGCTCGTCCCCCGGGGACTGGGGGGGCCCCCGGGGCAGCGTGCCGCTCTGCATGGACACCCCCACAGAGGGCTGCTTCTGCACAGGCGGTACCGTGCTACATCGGGGGCAGTGTGTGTCACCAGAGGCCTGCAGCCAGTGTGTCGACCGGCATGGACACACACACCCGGTGAGACGCAGCGGTCACCAAGTACCCTCTAGTGTATATATCCATAAATATAAACCATACACACGATTATCTCTTTTATATATGTGTGTGTGTGTGTGTGTGTGTGTGTGTGTGTGTGTGTGTGTGTGCGTGCGTGTGTGTGTGCGTATAGTATTTTCATACCTGGGTACCAGACGAGAATCCATGTCTGATCTGCATCTGTCTGGACCAACAACACATCAACTGCACAGCCAGACCCTGCACTGATGCCAAAGGTGCAGTAGCCTTCAGATAGACAACGTGTGTGTTTGATCAGGGCACCCTGGGGTCCCTAGAGGAGGGAGCTGGTGTGAGGTTAGCACCCACTGAGAGTGTATATGTCACCCTTTAACTAACCAAGAGAGTCTCTTGTTTGCAATGTGAAGCTACTGCCGTGAAGATTCTCAGTGTTACAAACCAGTGTGTGTTTATGTGTCCAGCTCCGGTGTGTGGAGCCTGTGAGGTCCTGACTGAGAAGAGAGACTCCAAGTGTTGCCCTGAATATGAGTGTGGTATGTCGTACTACAATACCCTAGACTACAATACCCTAGACTACAATATCCTAGACTACAATACCCTAGACTACAATATCCTAGACTACAATACCCTAGACTACAATACCCTAGACTACAATACCCTAGACTACAATACCCTAGACTACAATACCCTAGACTACAATACACTAGACTACAATACACTAGACTACAATATCCTAGACTACAATACCCTAGACTACAATACCCTAGACTACAATACCCTAGACTACAATACCCTAGACTACAATACACTAGACTACAATACACTAGACTACAATACCCTAGACTACAATACCCTAGACTACAATACCCTAGACCCCTACTATGAAATGTTGAGCAACGTGGCATTCATTGACAGGATCAAACAACACCTTGAACTCTATTGTGTCAATGTCAATGCCAATATCATTTTATTTCTATAGCACCATTCATAAAAATCAATATAGCACATAGTGCTTTACATAAAAAGAGATGGATAAAAACATGAATCATATAAACAAAGTGAGAACATATTTAAAATAAACAATCGACGTTTTTTATTTATTTTTGTTAAAATATAGATTGAATTACCGTGTGTGTGTGTGTGTGTGTGTGTGTGCTTGCAGTGTGTGATCTGGTGAGCTGTGAGCTGCCCGAGATGCCACGCTGTGAAGACGGCCAGTCTGTCGTCTTGAAGAACCCTGGGGAGTGTCAGCCCATACACCAGTGTGGTGAGGGGCGACCACACACACACACACACACACACACACACACACACACACACACACACACACACACACACATACACACACACACACACACACACACACACACACGCACAAACACAATGCTAACCTTTCCCCATCTCCTCTCCTCCCTCCCTCTCTCTCTCCATCAGTCTGTAAAAAGGACGAGTGTCCTCTCCAAGCTCCGCCCACTTGTCTGTCCCACCGCAAGCTGTCGGTCAAAAAGACACAGTGCTGCGATACGTTTGAGTGTGTATGTGACTGCCGTAACTCCTCCCACTCCTGCCCACCTGGATACATCACTTCCTCCTCCACCAATGACTGTGGCTGTACCAACACCACATGTCAGCCAGACCAGGTGTGTGCGTGTGTGTGTGAGCGTGTGTGTGTGTGTACACATGTTGTGCCTTAACAGATGAACCAATCATATTGTTTTGTGCCCGTCAGTACTTGCCGATTGTCACTTATGACTCGCAATTCTCGGCAGGTGTGTGTGGTAGGGGGCGTGGTCTATCCGGTGGGTAGCCAATGGGAGGAGGCGTGTGAGCGGTGTACCTGCACCCAGCAGCAGGACCCGCACTCACACCTGCACATCGCCCAGTGTACCCCCCCGATCTGTGACCAGTCCTGTCCCCAGGTGAGACGCACACACTGCTAACGACCTGAAATACCCCTCTTGAAATCACATACAGTATTGTTGCCCGTGCTCAACCTGGAAAGTCATGATTCTAAGGATGCTGTCAAAGTTATGATAATATCTCGCAAAGCTAAAAATGAAGATAGAGTATATCAATGATTGATATACTCTATATACATTTCTAGCTTTGCGAGATTTTAGAGATTGACAATCTAATGTTATTTACTATCGCTTATGCCGGGCTCATACTACAGGATATTTAAAATCCTAACCAATTTCGAAATCGGGTTACATCACGCACATAAGGAGAATCTTAACAGATATTCTTCTTGAGCATCTCAAACAAGCACACACAGCAAGATGTGAAAATAACGGCTCAGCACACACTACAGGATCTTATCGTGCCCGAGGGAGCAACGAACCACTGGTCTCGCCGTCTTGTAAAGTCGGGACATAATAATCTTAAATACCAAACAAACATGTTTGATATTATCGGGGCCGCCCCGATGGGTTTGCGAGCCGATCGGGAGGTTTAAGATTGGATCTGTAAACCCCTCACATTACAAGATAATCTGGGCCGATTATCGGCCCCGACCAACGTTCCAGACCAGATTTCTCCTCCGATTGTCAGGAGGGGTGAATCGGGGATAAATCGGCCCAAAAATCCTGTAGTCTGAGCCCGGCATTAGGATAGGTCTGACCTGAGGGATGTGTGTGTGTGTGTGTGTACAGGGCTCGTTGTACACCCCCTCGGAGGGAGAGTGCTGTGGGAGGTGCCGGAGGACCAGCTGTGTGGAAACAGAGGCAGAGATGCGTGGGGACACACAGATAGCAGGACGCCTCAGACAGGTATGGAGGTGTGACGATGTCTCATCCTCTCCCTGGACATTTCAAACCATGATCCTCCAGTAGCCAACGCCACAATACCACCACGCAACATTAAGTACAAGAAGGCGAATGATGTGGTTCTCTGTCTGCCTGTCTGTCTGTCTGTCCGTCCGTCCGTCTGTCCGTCTGTCTGTCTGTCTGTCTGTCTGTCCCCCTCTGTCTGTCTGTCCCCCTCTGTCCCTGTAGGTGGGTGAGGTGTGGCAGTCCCTAGAGGAGAGGTGTGTGTTGCACGAGTGTGTGAGGGTGAGTGGTGAAGTGTTTGTGTCCAGCTCCAACATCAGCTGTCCCCCGATGGACACTCTGTCCTGCTCTCTGGGATTGGAGCTACGCTGTGACAACCAGGAATGCTGCCCACGCTGCCACTGTGGTAAATATATACACACACACACACACACACACATACACACAGACACACACACACAGACACACATGCAGACACACACAAACGCATGCACATTCAGAGAGTATTCTTTAGCTGGAAGAGGAAGTCACAGACTGCAGCTGCATTGTATGACCAGTAGAGGGCTCTCTACAGTGACTCATTGTCAGTACAGTAACAACCCATACTCAGGGATTCTGAGCAGAGCAGCGATGAGCAGTATAGGGGCCACAGGATATGATCAAAATAAAAAGTCAAGATTTGAGAACATTAGAGCAAATTCAAGTGCTAAAGACTAAATCAAGATTCAAGATTAACTTTATTGTTCCACAATATAGAAAATCTGTCTTGGGCTTTCACCCAACAGTTGTGCTGACGCCAGATGGTTTGCTGCGAGAGAAACAGAATGTGAGCTTACAAAACCAGGATGCTACCCAACAGTGAAAGTGCCAACAGACAATCTCTCTAGAGCCAGATACTTTCACAATTTTCAATTTCCCAGCTCCAGATGTAAAATTGTAGAAACCTAGAGAGACAGACACCAATCATACAATCAGAGACACACAGAACAGCAGAATCATTGAGTCAGACAAACTTATAGAATCTTAAATAGCCAGTCAGGATCCTAGAATCTTACGGAGCTATAGGGAATCTCACTTTGTTTGTGTGTGTGTGTGTGTGTGTGTGTCCACAGCCCCCCTGGACGCCTGTGTACTCAACCACACTGTGATAGGAGTAAGAGTTCTAACCTTTCACACATGACTGTAATTCATTTATTTATCACTGTATATACACATAGATTTCCCTATAATTAAACACTGCAAATGTGTGTGTGTGTATGTGTGTGTGCGTGTGTGCACGTGTGTGTGTGTGCATGTCTGTGCCGTGCGTGTGTGCGTAGGTGGGGGAGATGCTGATGGTAGATGTGTGTACTCGCTGTCAGTGCTCCGCGGAGGACGGAGCTGTGAAGAGATACAGGCTAGACTGTAGGAGGTTCAGCTGCCCTACGTGCCCCGAGGTACTCTTCATCATCATCCTCATCATCATCATTGTAATCGCAAACACACACTCTCAAGGACACGGTCCAGTGTCACATCAGATTCCAGTTTTGTTGGAGCCTGGTTTTTCACCTTGGTGTCTTAGCCAGACTCCCAAACTCTCATACAATCGAGGCCATCTTCCTAATCCCGATGGTGTGTGTGTGTGTGTGTGTGTGTTGCAGGGCTACAGACTAGAGCAGGAGCCAGACTCTTGCTGTGGTCACTGTATTCCCACGGCCTGTACCATCCAGCGTCCGGACGGTCGCGTCGTCAGTCTCCAGGTAAAACACTGACACAGACACATCCAATATTCCCTATTGGTTTAAGTGTGACCTATACACTCCAATACATGGGTTCCCAAACTCCATCAGTGTGGGCCCCAACCCCCCAAATTTGTCCATTTTGCAAGGCAGCGTTAGCTAGCCCATAACGTTACACAGCTAAGTTAGCTCGGTGGCACATGTTGCTAGTTAACGTATGACGTTTTCGCACAATATATTCATGCCTGCGGGGGGAGGCTCTCTCTGCACTATCCACAAATTTAGGATACATCTCTCCCATTATTTATTTTGATCTTCTGACCTTTAAAATCACATTTCATTCATAAAAACCATAGACATTTTCAAAATAAAAAACATGTTTTTCCTTCTTTTTTTTCTAACCATCCCTCTGCGCCTCCCCTGAATTTCTTTGGGGCCCCCCAGGGGAGGCCCGCCTCACAGTTTGTGAACCCATGCTCTAATTCACACCCTTTACGACACCGTATGTGACTGCTACTTCCTGAACCCCCCCCCCCACACACACATCATCTCTGTTTTTCGGTCTCTAGGTGAACACTACCCACGAGGACGGATGCAGTCTGTTCATGTGTGGCATGAACCAGAAGAGAGAGCTGGTGCTGCAGACCAGAGTCACCTCCTGCCCTCCCCTCGACCGCCAGCACTGCCTGGACGAAGGGGTATGACCCTGACCTCCACAGAACCTAACGCTTGCCTCACCACGCAGAGATACATCCCGTATACTTAACACTCACCCTCTCTTCAACTTCCCAGGGGCAAGTCAGTCAGATGGGAACCACTTGCTGTGAGATGTGTGAGTATGACCTTCAAGGAGAGGGGTGTGTGTGTGTGTGTGTGTGTGTGTGTGTGTGTGTGTGTGTGTGCTAAGAGTATTTTATCTGCATGCAGGTACAGAGCCAGAGTGCAGAAGGACAGTTGGAACTCTGAACTACATCAAAGTGGATGACTGCCAGTCAGAGCACCAGATAGAGTTGCACTACTGTGAGGTGAGACCACACATACACTGAAGCATCACGCACACACACACACACACACACACACAAACACACAGACACACACACACACACCGAACAGCCGGTGCAATTTTTTTACAATATTTGAATAAAGATTAATAACTGTACACAGCTGGACTGGATTACCGGTATTAAACTCCCTCCCTCTCTCTCTCTCGATCTCTCTCTCTCCCCCTCTGTATTTAACCCCTTCACACTCTCTCCCTCTCTCTCTCTGTATTTAACCCCTTCACACTCTCTCCCTCTCTCTCTCTCTCCCTCTGTATTTAACCCCTTCACACTCTCTCCCTCACCTCTCCCTCACGTCTCTCAGGGGAAGTGTCGCAGCAAGTCTGTGTATTCTCTGGAGAGCGGCGGAGTGGAGCAGGAGTGTGTGTGCTGCGCCGCATTGGAGACTGAACCTCTGAGTGTTCCCCTGCGATGTGCCAACGGAACTCTGACTCAGCACACCGTTCTGTCTGTCACCCGCTGTGACTGTCGCTCCCACCACTGCACCTAGACTGAGAGAGAGAGAGAGAGAGAGAGAGAGTGTGTGTGTGTGTGAGAGAGAGAGAGGCAAGACAGTGTGAGAGAAAGATACCGATTTATATAAGAGAGAACCAAATCTTTATTTGTGTATAAGTGCATTTATATGTGTGCATTTATGTGTGTGTGTGTGTGTGTGTGTGAGAGAGAGAGAGAGAGAGAGAGAGAGAGAGAGAGAGAGAGAGAGAGTGTGTGTGTGCACATGTAAGCAGTATATATCCAAATAAACGATGCAATAAAGCAATACACTGCATTCTCAAGCATTCCTTGTCTTAAGTAGACTATTTGAGGGTATGGTGCATAGCCTATTACTTTGTCCAATGGAACTGTTTGGCATCGTCTCTTTGGAGAGGGGACAGAAGGTACAAGTTTGGGTTTGGTCCACCAGAGCTCGTTTCTCCCACCACCACATATTCGATCCACAGTTGCACACCTGTATATATCCAAATAAACAATGCAATAAAGCAATACACAGCATTCTCAAGCATTCCTTGTCTTAAGTAGACTATTTGAGCGTACTGTGCATAGCCTATTACTTTGTCCAATGGAACTGTTTGGCATCGTCTCTTTGGAGAGGGGACAGAAGGTACAAGTTCGGGTTTGGTCCACCAGAGCTCGTTTCTCCCACCACCACATATTCGATCCACAGTTGCACACCTTTATAATTCCCCCCCTCCGTGCCTGGAATGGTCAGGGAATTAGCCGTCCTGCTCGCGCGCGTTAAGCCTGGCCCGTCGGGAGCGCGAGCGGATTGTCCACCATCTCAGCGCTGCGCCACGCGCTCGTCTCTCCGTCTCCATCCGATGAACAGATTCCCCTCGAGCACAGGTGAGTACGTGTTCCGTGTTCTCTTTCTCCACTCCTCTTTTCAAACTTTTACGACGGAAACTCGTAAACGAGTGAGCGAGATATGTCCTTCATTAGCCTACAGCTAATATTGAAAACCCTGCCCGCGGTGGCTCAATCCGTGGTACGCACGCGCCAGGTGCTCGCGAGGTTGTTGATCCGACCATCTGCGTGCAGACTGTTGCGCTCATGAGCATGCGCAAGAGCGTTTAATTAAAGACGTATTTATGGTGCTAGCTGCTGTGGTCTGGAAATACTGACACTCGTCCCGCGAGTGGACTCAAGTTTTGAATTTCTAGAACTTTAAACGACAGAAATATCACTGGAATGCATTCATCCCCCAGCTATGTTGTAAAGTCTAAAAGTTTGATAGGACAAAAAAAGGAGAAATAAGACTAGATTATTACTGACCTCACCAGACACACTGTAGGCTACAGTAAAATAATGTATGTTGAGTTACAGTACTTATATGGTGTGTCTTTGTTGGGAGATTGTGTGTGGTATAATTAGCTGTATTCCAGGGGCAGAAGAGACAGTAGGCTAGTTTTCCTTTCTCCACTCTGCCCTGTTACATGAGGCACTGCGGACCCCTATTGAAGTAAGTTGATGTATGAGTAGCCTACACACCAACATGTGTGTATGTGTAGTCAGGATAGATTTAATTCACCATATGACCTCTTTGTTTCATTCCGTGTTTCTGCACGGGTTCAGTGTTTGCTGACTGACTGATAAACCCGGATTAGGGTGGGTGGAGACACCATTTGCTGAAAACGGCCTCTCTGGGCAGATGTGAGTGCCCTGTTCTCTGTCTGCGGATGTAATGGACACTGGGTATTACTGTATGTGTGCTCACTGGACAGCACTCCTTCTCCTGTGAGACCATGGCTCTGGTCAGAGGTGACTAATCGGCTATTAGATTAAGCAAGCAAGATCATGGCAATGTCCTTTCAGGCCTGACTGTCAGAGGAGCAGTCAACAATATTCCCATCTATTGAACTTCCACATGCTCTGGAAAGGGCCTTAATCTGGACTTGTATGTACAGTGGCCTTGTGGTTAGAGTGTCCTCCCTGAGATTGGGAGGTTGGGGGTTTGATCCCCAGCCAAAGACTATTTAAAAAAAAAAAAAGGTACCCAATGCCTCCCTGCTTGGCACTCAGCATCAAGGGTTGGATTGGGGGTGAGTCCCTGTGACGTACTAGCGTCATGTCCAGGGGGTGGACTTGTACATCAAGCTGCCTCACGCTACAGAAACAGGAGATAGGCTCCTGCCCTATGGGCCACTAGGCTCCAGAACCATTGGTTCTCAAGGCTACTTCATATACAGTAGGGGAGGAATAAAAGGAGAGAGAGAGGAAGGGGATTTCATTTACGCACCTTTCAATGCAATTTGAAACAAAAATTGCACTAAACTTCAAAGGCGTTTTGTTCAGATATGGAAGGCTGGAACAAACTGAGCCATCCCAGAGAACATCCTGCTGGCCAGAGCACAGTTTTGGGGGCTTTCAAGTCCCAGGCAAAGCTACGCTGTCACAAGAATTTGGTTCCAAACCACCAGCTGGAGAATATTTAACTACCACAACTAAATTATTGCTACTGTACTCTATAACGCTGTGTGTGTTTGTGTGTGTGTTTGTGTGTTTGACCCCTATAACAGAGGCTTGGAATGGTACAGAGAGAATGCCCGTC
This sequence comes from Borostomias antarcticus, assembly GCF_949987555.1. Taxonomy (NCBI): domain Eukaryota; kingdom Metazoa; phylum Chordata; class Actinopteri; order Stomiiformes; family Stomiidae; genus Borostomias; species Borostomias antarcticus. The sequence continues at coordinate 3,940,611 of NC_140251.1, read as the reverse complement.
GCCACAGCAACGAGTGGGTCCTCGTCCGTCCGCTCGGAGAACCTGCTGGCGTTGGCCCGCTCACTCACAGAGCTGGGGATGGACACGGCCAATGGGAACCCCTTCCCCAGTCCCATGTGTGGAGACCAGCAAGCGCCTGCGGTACAACCTTTCACCCTTAACCCTAACCCCAAACCCAGCGACCCCGTGTGGTACAACCTTTCACCCTCGCCCCCTAACCCTAACCTTAACCCCAACCCCAACCATACTACAGCCCTCACAGCCCACACCCAGACCTCACCCCTACACGCCTCACCTCTCACCGTAACCCCACCCCCGACCCCGACCCTGACCCATAATCAGTCTCTTATCAAGTGTTTGTCGAGGTGGAAGAGTTCAGGCATGGATATTAAGCATAACAGGGCTATAGAGAGATTCCCGCTTTGCTTTCAACCTGACCTTTACCCTCTCCCTCACCCTTGAACCTGAACCATGTTGTGTGCGTCTTTGTGTTTGTTCAGGAGTCCGACATAGAGCTGGGTCGAGGACTGTACTTTTCCGATGGACGGAGGAAAGTGGACTATGTTCTTGCCTATCATTATAAAAAGAGGCGCGGGTCCGTCGGGTCCAATGGGAGTCTGTCGACGAGGGCTCGATGTGACCTACAAGTGCACGCAGAGCTGGGGGAGGCTGGGCAAGGAGCGGGGCCGGAAGGACCGGGGGAGGAGTCTAAAATGTCGGAAGAGGAGAAGGCTGTGATAAGGGAGGATTTTGAATGTGGACTACTGGAGGCTGGACTGCAGATAGAACGAGATAAAGAGGTGTGTTTGTGTGTGTGTGTGTGTGTGTGTGTGTGTGTGTGTGTGTGTGTGTGTGTGTGTGTGTGTGTGCGTGCGTGTGGGCATGCATGTGTGTAATGCTGTACATATGTTACTTGGACTTTGCTATGTACAAAAAACACTGCGATCATTGCCACGATAACCAAAACAACTCTATCTTTTTCTATCATCTAATTATGTAAAATACTGTATCTCTACTATATGGAGTATTTGTTAACCATTCTGAATACCCTACACATCTATGTAGCCTGATACTGGCCAATTAGCTACAGTGTATGTGATGATGTCAACAATGCTGTGATTGGACTGTTGCTGTGAGGAGCACAGTCAGAAACTCCATCTAACTTCACAACTACACTAGACTGATATACAAATGTACGGTATTAGCAGCCAAATACTGAAGAATGTCTGTCTGTCTGTGTGTGTGTGTGTGTGTGTGTGTATGTGTGTGTGTGTGTATGCGTGCGTGTGTATTGGAAAGGTTGTGTGTTTAATGAACTGCTGTTTCGGTGGAGGATTAAGACTGTTGACAGTTAGTGTTGTGTCGAGGCCAGATTATCCTAGAACCTTATTAGAGAATGATCCTCTACCTGGAAGTGGCGTGTGAGTGTATGTGTGTGTGTGTGTGTGTGTGTGTGCACGTCTGGGCTGATGGGAAACAGTTTTGTCTCAGAGTATGTAAAGGCAGACAGGGTTAATATATCTTTAGCATTTATGCGGCCTATTTTGCAAGCGGCTAAATTGGACGAATCAGAGCAAAGTTTACTGTAATACTCTAATATGCTGTTGCACAATTATGAAGGAGGAGGAGACCAGTATGAACAGTACTGTAAACAATACAAAGTTGTGATGTAGGACATGCTATTACTGATATTTCAGACTTCAGGTGCTTTCCACTCTGATCTTTTAGTTGTTGGTGAAGAACTAGGAACTCTGGCAGTTATGTTGCTAAGCTTGTACGGAAATGTGTAGGCATGTCTTCATTTACATACAGTATGTGTTTAAATGTGCCAAACCAGTCCAAGGTCAAGAGTCCCAGTGGCCTAGGTCGAATTATCTGCTCTAGCACAATATCCAGGACGGAAAGTGTGTGTTCATAATGTAACTCTGTGTGTGTTCATAACTCTGTGCGTGTGTGTGTTCATAACTGTGTGTGTGTGTGTGTGTGTGTGTGTGTGTGTGTAGACTAAGTCCCAGGGAATAAGTTTTATCCGGGTGCACATCCCATGGCCGACACTTAGCCGTGAAGCAGAGCTTCAAAAAATCAACGTGCCGGTGAAAAAGGTCAGTTCAACCACATTTCAAGAGGGTTTTTTTAAATATCAGAAGTGGAAACACATTTCTGAATACTATTATCAAAGAATACCCAAATGAGATTAATTCTGAACTGTGGCTACAATTACCACCAGCTGTTCATTCTGTGGTTGGTGATGTGACTGGACAGAATGTAATCATGTGACATGCGGTGTGCGCTGTGATTGGGCAGAGTTATGAGCTGCGCCAGCGAACGGGCATCACGGGGGCGCTGTTCTCGGCGTGGACCAAGCTCAACCAGCCTTTCCAGCCAGACGTACCCGACCCACAGAACGACAAAAACAAACCAAGAAACACCAAGACCCTCACACACCCCTTCCTCCGAGAAAAACTCTACCTGTGAGTACCTAGCCACGCTCATACAGTACACACACACACACACACACACACACACACACACACACACACACACACACACACACACACACACACATAACCCTCCTAACCCTGTCTGTTACTCTCTGCAGGTTTGACATCAAGTCAACGGACACCCTGTTTGACAACGCCACACGGTCCAGAATAGTGAGTCCAGACACACTTTCACAACTCTACACACAGGTCATCTCTCTCTCTCTCTCTCTCTCTCCTTCAGGGCGATTACTGTGACCTGCTGTTTTGGGTAAGGGGTGAGAGAGAGGCTCTGCCTTTCTTGAGAACTGAGATACTATACTGAGATGTCTCATTCTGCCTGTCTTGAGAACTGTGAGAGCCACAGAAAGTCTCTGCATTATTCTAGCTTGGTTTCTTGTGTAAACCATACTACATGTTTGTGCATGTTGTGTGTGTGTGTGCGCGTGTGTGTGTGTGCGCGTGTGTGTAGGTCGCCGAGATATTGACGCGCATTACCTGTGCACAATCCAGCCAAACCACTGGTGAGTCTGTCAGACCCAAACAATGACGTCTCCGAACGACGATGTGACAGACTCCTACTGTACTACTGCTGTACAGTACGAGAGCCAGACTGTGACTCATCTCACCCTATCTTCCAGGCATCGCGTCCTTATTGGCCAATGGCGTCTATGATTCCGCCTTCCCTCTACACGATGTGAGTATAATCCCATCACCTAGGCAATTTCCTAGAAATGTGGGTTGGGATTAGGGATTAAAGGTCAAGGTAATGCTTTCCTGTCTCCTCCCCTAGGGGTCGTTCACCAGGAAAGGAGGGCGGGCCCAACGTAATGACCGGCAGGTGAGCTCCCCGGTCGCGGCCCCTCACGTCCGGGGTTCACGCCGATGTTTTATTACAGGGATTATTATGGGATGGCACACGGTGGTGCGTCCACACTTTGACCTGTCCCGTTCAGCCATTCATCTATTCACACAGAAACACAATGTGTTGTGGCAAGATCACAGTATTTGTGAAAGTATTTTGAAATATACAGTGTTGTATAAGAACTTTGGTGTGTGTGTGTGTGTGCGTGTGTTTCAGCTGCTACATGAGGAATGGGCCAACTATGGAGCCATGCACAAATACCAGCCTGTGGACCTGATTAGGTACAGACTAGACACATCCTGTGTGTGTGTGTGTGTGTGTGTGTGTGTGTGTGTGTGTATGTGTGTGTGTGTGTGTGTGTGTGTGTGTGTGTGTGTGTGTAACCCCGTACGGAGCCTAAGCAGAGAGACTAGCAGCTTGTTGTGAACCACTTTACACTACGGTGCGTTGAGTGCATATGGCAGTGCCACCTCTGGCCTGGGCCACACCTAAGCATGAACCCTGCGTGAACCCCGCCCCTACAGGAAGTACTTTGGGGAGCAGATCGGCCTGTATTTCGCCTGGCTGGGCGTCTACACCCAGCTCCTCATCCCTCCCTCTGTGCTCGGGGTCATCGTCTTCCTCTACGGCATATTCACCGTCGACACCAACGTGCCCAGGTACACACACACACACACACGCTGCTTTTTCCCTGGTGACACCAACATACTGTAGCCAGACTCTTTTTTTTGGGGTCTAATTCCTGTCACTCTGCCTTTCTTTTCCTGTGTGTGTGTGTGTGTGTGTGTGTGTGTGTCTGTCTGTGTTTCAGTCAGGAGACGTGTAACGACAGGCTGAACTTCACCATGTGTCCTCTGTGTGATGGCGTGTGTGATTACTGGCGTCTGAGTGACGTGTGCTCCCTGGCCAAAGCCTCCTATCTGTTTGACAACGGAGCCACAGTCCTCTTTGCTATTTTCATGTCTCTCTGGGGTAAATATACACATCTTATACACACCTCACAGCCATGCTATTCTCTGTCTCATGTTACTATTACTCTAGGTCTACGGATACTTACTGCTATTATAAGTCACTGTACTATATCTTGTCTCATCAACTGAACCTTCAGCTATCGCCCCATTCTCTATCATGCTACTGTGTATATCCTTTCAATTCAATTCAATTCAATTCAATTCAATTCAATTCCATTCCATTCCATTCCATTCCATTCAATTCAATTCAAAGGGATTTAATGGCATGGGAAACATACGTTTTCATTGCCAAAGCAACAACAAGAGTGATCTCTGGTGTTGATTATGTATTGTGTGTGTGTGTGTGTGTGTGTGTGTGTGTATTATGTGTGTGTGTGTGTGTATTATTTGTGTGTGTGTGTGTGTGTGTGTGTATAGCTGCTCTGTTTCTTGAACATTGGAAGAGGCGGCAGATGTGTCTGA
>NC_140251.1:3923333-3928333 GCF_949987555.1 Borostomias antarcticus | reverse complement strand
CATAAATTCCCATGGGAGGTTTGTGAATATGCCCGAATTTTGCAGCCCTGCTGATAACTATGGACCCATCTAGTTTACTGTATATATGGACCGCGTAGTCTTGTCAAGTCAGGGCTGTTTCCTGTGCCCCCCAACCTCCATCCCAGGCGTTCGTCATCTCCTTCACGTCCGAGTTCATCCCCAAGATGGTCTACCAGTTCATGTACAGCCCCAACGGCACCATGAATGGCTACACGGAGCACTCGCTCGCCTACTTCAACATCAGCAACTTCTCGCCGGGCACGGCGCCCACCTCCACCCTCCTGTCTGGCGTCTCCATCTGCAGGTCAGAGACTTGACCTCAACTCACCCTGACCCCCCCTCAACCCCCACCACAACAATCATACTCTTAATCCTAACCCTGAACTGAACCATACCTTAACCTTACTTACCCCGACTTTCCCCCGATTGTGCGTGAATGACGCCATATCTTAGAGAGAAATTACCTCATGAATGGAGGAGTTCTTCCTGTAAGACACCAAGGGCCCTATTGGCCAGGGCTAAGTGCTAAGGGCCAAGTGCTAAGAGCTAGGTTTTATCCGTCACAAACTCAGTATCTCTTGCTTCTGCCGAGGTTGGTGACGTTTGAACACCAAACTCGGCGGAGGCAAGAAATACTGAGTTTTAGAACTTAGAACTTAGCCCTGGCATGAAAATAGGGCCCCAAGTCGGGAACTTTTCTCATATTTCTATACACCAATGACCCCCCACACTTCCCGCTGTCCCTGCCCCCAGGTATAAGGACTACAGAGACCCACCGTGGGCTTCAGATGCCTACAGCTTCTCCAAGCAGTACTGGTCTGTCCTCGCTGCCAGGCTGGCCTTCGTCATCTTCTTCCAGGTAGAGAGGAGAAGATAAAATGACCTTATTCTGACACTGTAGAGAAGAACCTTCTGAATGAGCCCGAGGAGCCCGGTGGGGCTCAGAGAGTGTGGGTCCTATTCGTGCCGGATCTAAGTGCTAATAAGGACTTGGTGTTTGGCGTCCAATGAAGTCGCAGCAAACTCGCAATTTTCAAACGTCTTCATCGCACACCAAACTCGCCGGAACCCCAATATTATTGAGTTTGCGATGGACAAAAATGAACTCTTAGTACTTAGTACTTAGCCCCGGCACGAAAATAGGGATATATACTGTACAGTATGTGCTATGTGTTCTACAGCCTGTGTTCTGTCGTGTGTCCCTTAGAACCTGTGAATAAAGAAGAGAACCGGCACTCACGAGATAGACAGTATAGTCTTTTAAGTTCTAATGGGCAAACGGACACGTTTCGGCCATAGGCCATCATCACCAACTGCTGATGCTGATGATGGCTTAAGGCCGAAACGCATCTGTTTGCCCATTAGAACTTGAGAATCTCGTGAGTGTCGGTTCTCTTCTTTATTCACTGTATCTCCCTACCCGGTACCCGTGACTGTTCATTAAAACCAGGAGGGGTGCGCACCCTCACGCTTCACCGTATCAAATTTCCAAGTCTTCATTGCGCACCAAACTCGGCAGAGCCGATTAATATTGAGTTTGCGACGGGCAAAACGTAACCGTTAGTACTTAGCGTGAAAATAGGGCCCTGTACTGTATGCGCTACGTGTTCTACAGCCTGTGTTGTGTTGCGTCGTGTGTCCCTTAGAACCTGGCCATGTTCCTGAGCATGCTGGTGGCGTGGCTGATCCCGGACGTGCCGCGGTCGCTGCGCGAGCAGCTGAAGAAGGAGAACATGCTGCTGATGGAGCTGCTGCTTGGTGACGAGCAGGACGGCCGGTCCGTGGGCCCCCACTCCCCCCGACGCTCCTTATCCTGCGTCCCACCCATCGTGGTGGTGGCGCCGGAGCCGGCGGGCGGGGAGAGAGAAAGGGAGAAGGAGGAGGAGGAGGAGGAGGAGGAGGAGGAGGAGGAGGTGGTGGAGATAGACCTGGACAGAGCCAGCCAGGGCGGCGAAGGCCCGGAGACCGCTGGGGACGCGGGGGCGGGGGGAGGGGAGGACTTGGGAGGAGAGGGGGAGGAGGGAGGAGGAGGAGGAGGAGAAGGAGAGACAAGAGAGCAAGGAGGAGACACAGCAGGGGAAGAAGAAGTGGAAAGAGGAGAAAGAGGAGGAGGAGAAGAAAGGCAGAAAGACAGAGAGAAGGGAGAGGAGGCGGTGGAGAAGGGAGTAGGAGGAAGAGAGGAAGCGGGAGAAAAAGGGGGAGGAACATCCGAAGGAGAGCTGGAGGAGGACGAGGCTTTCTTTGCGGATATGGACTCTTTCATGGATCGAATAGGACTGCTGGGTATGTTGTGGTGGAAAAACTCAGTAGCAAGCTGGAATGATGTTGAATGCCGAGCGTCAAAGAGTAAAACAAAGTTTATTAAAGAATACCGGTACTCGAGAAAAGGTCCGTTCCTCAGAGCAAGAGTGAGAGAACGATCCCCGAGACATCCGGGGTCGATACTTATAGGATGCACATTATGTCAAAGGTCACACACAGGATTACAAGCATACAAGTGTTATTAATGATACTGTCATGCGGGTGTTTCTCACTTCCCCAAGATAGGAGAAGTATGCACCAGCCCCGCCGTTCACCAGAGGCCATAAGTCAAAGAACAGTCAATACTAAAACGGTGCCTGAACAGGTCAAAGCTGGTTTCACATCCTTATCTGGCAAAGCAGACACCAACCTCTCATCAAGACACTGTCATTAGAATAGCATAGGAACATGGGACAGCACATCTGGCAACGGTCTTAACAATAGGCTCCATATTCCCACCCCAGAGGTTGGGATGAGCACATGGTAGGGAGCATCGGTATGTGACCCTGAGGAACTGGATTAGGGACAGGAAGAGAAGGCCCATATAAGGTCAGGGTCTTCAGTGTAGGAGTTTCAACACACAGAATACACAGAGCACATTCCCTGTTATACTGATATGATAGAGAGCATGCAAAAACACAATTTCCCGTTAAATTGTTGAGTCAGAGCTCAAGCCAAGAGCTCACACCTGTCCCGTTTTAATCTGCTCTACTATATATATATATATATATATATATATATATATATATATATATATATATATATTCTCTCAAACATGTCCATAAAGTTCTCAAATTGTGTCCAGAAAGTGTATACATTTGTGAGTAATGTGTGATTGTGATTTGATGCAGACATGTCCATGGACTTCCAGAAGACCCACCGAGCAGTGACCGACAAGCCTCCCTCCGCCCCCGCCTCCAGGGCCGGCTCGGTCCACAGCCTCCAGGCCGCCTCGGAACCGACAGCCGGGGCTCAGGACGTCAGGACGTTCTCCTTCAAAGGCCCTCCGCCCAGGGACCGGGCCTCCGGGGCTAAGGGCCGCTGCTCCACCCTGCCTCCCTGCCCGAGGGGCCCCGAGCCTGGGCACGGTCTGCCCCGTCCCCGCCACTCCAGCAGTCTAACCTGGTCTCGGCAGACGGCGACGCATGCCCCTCTGCTCCCTCTGCTCCCTCTGCACACGCATGTGTCTCCTCCCAAAACCAGCCCCCTGCCGCCCCCGAGCTCATCCCGGTCCCGCTGCTCCACCCTGCCCGCCCGACCGAGAGGCCCCGAGCCCAGGCCCCCCCCGCCCCGTCCCAGCCTCTCCAGCAGTCTAACCGGGTTCCAGAAGGAGGCCACGCACCTCCCCCTGCTCCTCCCTCTCTGCGCCTCCGCTTTCCCTCCCACGGCCAAAGCCCCGCCCCGCCCGCCCGCACCCCCGTACGCCGCACGTTCCCTCCAGTCCCCGCCTGCCGACCCTCTGGCCCCTACCGCGCCCAAACCCCTGTCCCCCAGCGAACTGTTCATGCTGAAGGGGCCTTCGCGGAGGGAGCCGGGCTACGGGACCCGGTGCTCCACCCTGCCTGCCCGTCAGCGGGGCCCCGAGGCCGGGGAGGGCTCTGCCAGGCCCAGCCAATCCACCAGCTTCACCGGGCTGGGGGGCCGCGTGCCCCCGTCCCCCAGCGAACTGAAGCGCCACACCCCGGTGTGAGGAGAGGTGGAGAGCGAGGGAAGAAGGGGGGGGATGGGGGAGGGTGGGGGGGGGGGGCGGTAGAGGGACGGAGAGGACGGTCCAGCTGGGTCTCAACCATCTGTGTGCCGGGATCATCGCCTCGTCTGCCCCTCTGTGGCCCTCGGACCCCCACACCGTCTCTGTACAACTGGGTTCCACAGCCCACAGACCTTCCTCATCCCTCCATCACTGGACAGCGGTCAGGAGAGGTGACACGTTGAGACTCCCCCCCCTCACCCCCCACTGAGGGATTCCAGTTTGTGACAGGAAAGTTCTGGATCTTTTCCTCTAATAACACCAGTCTAATGTGTTTAGGTTTGGTCTGCAGGAAAAGGCCTTGGCTTCAGTGCGTCCGTCAAAAATCAAGAAACAGAACCTCGGCGATTCTCCAACGCCGGACGCTGGCGTCGAACGCCACCCAACGGCTGCAGTGAAGCCGCTGTCATTGATTACAACGGATTCATTTCCTCAGCGTCTGACGGTTGATGGTTGACGCTGACGGACGCAGCGGGGCCAAGCCGTGAGGGATGTGTGTGTGTGTGTGTGGTGGGCAACCTCGGAACGGACGGTGTTCTGGAACTCTCTTCGCCGCGATCCCTCCTGAGACACTCGGACTCTTTCTACTGTTCCTGTCCACGTGACACCGCTAGACACGGCTGCTCTGCTAGCACCAGCCCCGCCCGGCACTACGCTGCCGCCCTGTAGGCCACACAGAGTATGGCACTCTATATATACCACATAACTTACAGTAGTTGAACAATACAGAAATGCATGTAGTTTTATTATTTACAGTATTAACAGTATTTTGATAATATTAAAAAACATAACTTTTAATCATAAGAAAACATATTGTAATAAAAACACTTTTTTTGCTATGTACTTCTTGTGAGGTCTAAAGGTCAGAGGTCATGTTTTAATAGGTTTTGGAGATAAGATGTTCTGGGGGTCCCTCTGATGTATGCTGGCA
>NC_140251.1:3878333-3920833 GCF_949987555.1 Borostomias antarcticus | reverse complement strand
ACATTTATAAAGCAATACATTACATTAAATTACATTTCAGAGTAAGAGAGGCTAAAAAGCATCATAGGAGAGAGAACATTCTAAGGACATGCTACGACATCCACAGCAGACACGGGGGTATCTATCGGACTCCGGGAGGTCTGCTGGTGACATTGGGGCATCCACTGGACCTGGTTAGAAGATAGGAGGGAGAGAGAGAGGCACTAGGGAGAGGGAAGGCAGAACAGGGTTAGTAGCACATAGAGCCATACAGACCACACAGATATTGAAACAGGCAACCTGGGGCAAGCTCCTGGAATATATTTGTATATCGCTCTGGAGGTAGAGCGGCCAGCTGAGGATCGGTTAGATCCCAGCTTCCGGAGTGTTCCGAAGTGTCCTTGAGCAAAGACACTGAGCCCCAAAATGGCTCACGTACTGTACTGCACTGTGGCGCAGTAACTACTGTCGCCTCACGGCAAGAAGGTCTCCGGGCCTTTCTGTGTCGAGTTTGCATGTTCTCCCCGTGTACAAATAAAAAAAGAACCCAATATGAAAAGCATGCAGAAGAACAGATAGCTAACGCTGTCCATCCCTGGCGAAGATGGACAGGAGCGCTTGGTTGGCCCCCGGGCGCGTCCCCTGCACGCTGCCTACTGGCTTCTCCCAGCAGCCCTTGGGGGAAGGATGATGACATGAGTGAAGAGCAGGAGAACAATTTCATTGGTGGACACTTCTGTCACTGTGTGTGTGTGTGTGTGTGTGTGTGTGTGTGTGTGTGTGTGTGTGTGTGTGTGTGTGTGTGTGTGTATGTGCCTCATCACCGTGTGCTGTGCTATATCCACCGTATGACAATAAATGTTGTTTGTTGTTGTCGTTGTTGTTTGTTATATACTGTTTGCTATTGGCTGTTTGCTGATGCAGGTACATAGCCACGCCCCTGGCTAGCGTGTTGGGGATCAGGGATCGGTTGCGTCCCACAGCGGCGCACAATCCCATCCTCCAGAACTTCTTCCTCACCCAATCACGAGCCCCTGCTCAGGTACCGCCAGCCGTTAGCCCCTCCCCCCAACCCCAAATCTCTCCGGTCGTTATGAGAGGCTGGGATTGGGCGAGCGTTGGGAGACATCATCTGCTATGCCTAACAGAGGGCGAATCAGTAGCCATACTTCACTGGTCTATTGCTAAGATACAATCTGCTTACTGTAGGTTCTACGCTCTACTATCTAATCTACTGTACATAGGCCCGCACTGCACACGCATATCACAACAGTATATAACACTACATATATAACACATCGCACATACATTACACTCTGCAGTTCTCCACGGACACTATACTCACACTCACTCCATTCTGTGTATATTATTGTATTTTGCAGTTGTAATTTATTGGATATATTGTATTTTGTAATTGTACTGTCCTGTGTTTGCACTGTTCTGATCCTGTCCTGCACCCTGTCTAATGATGTCTCCATCAGATTATGCACAACTAATTCCTAGTGTGTGTAAGTTACCATGGCAACAAACTGATCTAATTCTGATTCTACACTGTTATATTATGTTTGCTTTGATTAGCAGAAACAATAACCTCCCAAGCTTCACCCCCTCTCTCTCTCTCTCTCTCTCCCTCCCTCTCTTTCTCTTTCCCTCTCTCTCTTACCGCCTCTCTCCCTCTTTCTCTCTCTCACCCCCCTCTCTCTCTCCCTCTCTCTCTCCCTCCCTCTCTTTCTCTTTACCTCTCTCTCTTACCCCCTCTCTCCCTCTTTCTCTCTCTCTCACACCCCCTCTCTCTCTCCCTCTCTCTCTCTCTCCCTCTCTCTCTCACCCCCCCTCTCTCTCCCCCCTCTCCCTCTCTCTCTCTCTCTCCCTCTCTCTCTCCCCCTCTCTCTCTCTCTCTCTCTCTCTCTCTCAGGAGGATGTGAGGGCTCTGTGTAAGAAGACAGGGTGGTCTGAGAGAAGTGTCCACGTCTGGTTCCGGAGGAGGAGGAACCAGGACAGACCAGGCCTCTGCAAGAGGTTCTGTGAAGCAAGGTCAGACAGTGTGTGTGTGTGTGTGTGTGCTTGTGTTAAGAAGTGTGATTATGACGCGTTTCTTCCTGTCCACAGTTGGAGGTGTGTGTTTTACCTGTGTGCGTTCGTCGGGGGACTGATAGCTCTGTACGATGTGAGTATGGTCCATTCTGTCATTCTCACAGACCATCCTGGCAGTCTTCCCTCTCAAGCCATCACACTATTTTGGGAAATGTGACGCTTCAGGGCTATACTCAAGCCATCTCTTCTCTCTCTCTCTCTCTCTCCCTCTCTTTCTCTCTCTCTCTCTCTCTCTCTCTCTCTCTCTCTCTCCCTCTCTCTCTTTCTCTGTTTCTGCTTCAGAGATTTGGGCTTGCAAAGTTCTCTCATACAGTATGGTTGCCATAGATAAAGTAGTAGACATGCGTAATTGTCTCTTCTTTCTTTCTTTCTTTCTTTCTTTCTTTCTTTCTTTCTTTCTGTCTCTCAACTTCCTCCTTTCCCTCCCTCCTTCACTACCATCTGTTTTCAGAAACCTTGGTTTTATAACCTGAGGGAGGTTTGGGCCGAATTCCCCAAACAAGTGAGTACCACACACACTTGCACACACACTCTCTCTCACACACACACACACACACACACACACACACACACACACACACACTATCCTATAACCATCTAACCTGAAAAGTTATGACAGTTTTGTGTGTGTGTGTGACCTAGTCCATGCTGCAGTCTCAGTACTGGTATTACATTGTGGAGAGCAGCTTCTACCTTTCTCTGCTTCTCAGCCTCACATCTGATGTCAAACGAAAGGTGAGTGTGTGTGTGTGTGTGTGTGTGTGTGTGAGTGAGTGTGTGTTTGCTGTTGTGTACAGTACAGTATGTCTTTGAATCTCTTACCATAATGGTTGTTTTGAATCTTCAGTGTTAGTGTGTGAGTCCTAGTATGTTCCTTGTCCACCCTAACAAGGATGTGTGTGTGTTTATGTGTGAGTGTGTGCATGCGCATGCATGTGTTTGCATGCGCATGCATGCATGTGTGTGTTTGTGTGTGTGTGTGTGCGTATGTGTGTGTGTGTGTGTGTGTAGGACTTCCGAGAGCAGGTGATCCACCATGCAGCCACGTTGATTCTGCTGGCGTTCTCCTGGAGCTCCAACTACATCCGCATCGGGACCCTCGTCATGGTGCTCCACGACGCCACCGACTGGCTGCTGGAGGTAAGTACCGCGCCGCTACCCGCCGGTCCACAGCCAAGAGGGTCAGGAGCTGTTATTGGCTAGTACAGCTAGTGTCAGTCAATGGATAGCTAGCTGTGTAGCAACTAATTCAAGAGGAGAATCGAACGCAGAATGTGACTTTTGTCGTCCTGCCTTCTCTCTCAGGGGGCGAAGGTGTTTAACTATGCAAAGTGGGAGTCGACAGCAAACACCTTGTTTGCGGTGTTCTATGTTCTCTTCATGGTAACGAGGCTCGTCATCTTGCCCTTCTGGTGAGTATAAGTGTTACGACCCAGCTCGTTCCGAGGTCGCAACCAAAAGGGGAGTCACACGACCAAAGCAAGCTTTTAAGAATATTTAATAAGTGGCTACTAAATCATACAAACAATAATCAACTAGTATGAGATGTGAATATCAGTATGTCAGTGGTGCAGTGTAATGTATGGATGCAATGACAACAGTATGGTGAGAGTGGATGTTGTAAGATGTAAACCAAAAGTCCAAATCAAACAAAGGTGCTTCTGGGGAGAGAGAGAGAACTCTGATTTTGGACGGCCCTTATGGCGCGTTCCAGGCAACCCGTAACTTGTGTGTTTCCGACCTCCTACATGTGAAAATGCTCTGGAATGGCAGTCAAACCCGTAACTTCCCACCCGTGAACTCGTACAGATCGATGTACTCCCAGTTGCGCTCTCTGTTCACGGGTGGGAAGTGGAGCTCTTGTGCTTGCCTCAAGTGGTTAGATAACAGGCTGATGTCGTCGGCGTAGTCCAGGTCTGTTAGGATTACAGCAGGATGCCTTCTTGACCTCCTAGGTGTTATAGTGAAGCCAAGATCCTCCTCCCTTCCCTGGATTGCCAGCCTCAGTGCGTAGTCCAGGACTATTATAAAGAGGAAGGATGCGAGTGTTTCCCCTTGTAACACTCCCACCATGATGTCAAAATCCTATCTGGAACGCGGCATCATACCCCATGCACACCTGCGCCAGGTGCATCTGATCAGGACCACTCCCAGACTCCACCTGCTGGACAAAACAAGAACAGACAAAACAGACAAAACATCCAGAACAGAACAGACAACAGCATAACTCCAGCAGGGAGAAGTCTGAGAGTCGTCACAATAAGCCAACCTCAACTCCACCATGACTCAACCATAAACGGACTACGAACCCAACTCTTGACCACAGAGCGCTGGACTGGGCTATAGCCAGCATCAGATCACAGCTTTCCCATCTGGCCACTATGATGTGTAGGGCTGGGTATCGAGTCGAATTTCAAGAATCGATTCGATTCCGATTCACAAGGTTCAGAATCGATTATCACGATTCAATTCGATTCGATTCGATTCAATATAGATTTGGTTAGTGTTACTAAAACCTTTTTTTTTGCTGTAATTACATGACCTTAATTACATGACAGCCAAGTTATGCAACACATCAATACTAGGGCTGGGTATCAATACTGATTTAAAAAAATGAATGAATGAATGAATCATTGAATGAATTAATGAACTATTCATACCTTCATTTATTCATTCATTCATTAAATAAAAGATTTATTTTGGGATTCATGAATCGATGAATCGATTTTTGAAACCCATCCCTAATGATGTGTACAGTACAGTGTGGCTGTGTGTTGTGTGTGTGTGTCTGAGGTATGACCAGGGGTGTAGTGGAGGGTAAACCCAAATAAACTCAGTTTACCTACAGTACCTGTTGAAAATGAGGCTGAGAGTTTACTCAGCTATTTTCTGATCAACTGTATTAATCTGTGTTTAGTACTACATCCCTGGGCTCTACGTGTGTGTGTGTGCCTGTTTGCTGTGCGTGTGTGTCTCAGGTGTGACGTGTGTGTGTGTGCCTGTGTGCTGTGCGCGTGTGTCTCAGGTGTGACGTGTGTGCCTGTGTGTCATACTGTACGGTATGTGTGTGTCTCAGGCGTGACGTGTGTGTGTGTTCTGTACGTGTGCGTCTCAGGCTGATCCACTGTACGTGGGTATATCCTGTGGAGCTGTACCCTCCCTTCTTTGGCTACTACTTCTTCAACGCCATGCTGCTGCTGCTGCAGACACTCCACCTCTACTGGGCCGTGCTCATATCACACATGTTCTACAAGCTCCTCTACAACAACGTACGTGTGTGTGTGTGTGTGTGCGTAGGTATATGCGTAGGTATGTGTGTGTGTGTGTGTGTGTGTGTGTGTGTGTGTGCGTAGGTATATGCGTAGGTATGTGTGTGTGTATGTATGTGTGCGTGCGTAGGTGTGTGTGTGTGTGTGTGTGTGTGTGCGTAGGTCTCTGTGTGTGTGTGTGTTACGTATATATGAGGACCGCTGTCTTTGATGCTGGATAATTTTGCAACAGTTACTACAGTATACAGTACATTATGTTTTAACTTCTCCCTCTCCATATTACCCTCCTCCATCTCTCCCCCTCTCCCTCTCTCCATATTACCCTCCTCCATCACTCCCCCTCTCCCTCTCTCCCCCTCTCCCTCTCTCCATACCCTCTGTCCTCCCCCTCTCCCCCTCTCCCTCTCTCCATATCACCCTCCTCCATCTCTCCCCCTCTCTCCATACCCTCCTCCATCTCTCCCCCTCTCCATCTCTCCCCCTCTCCCTCTCTCCCCCTCTCCCTCTCTCCATACCCTCTGTCCTCCCCCTCTCCCTCTCTCCATATCACCCTCCTCCATCTCTCCCCCTCTCTCCATACCCTCCTCCATCTCTCCCCCTCTCCATCTCTCCCCCTCTCCCTCTCTCCATACCCTCCTCCATCTCTCCCCCTCTCCATCTCTCCCCCTCTCCCTCTCTCCATACCCTCTCTCCTCCATCTCTCCCTCTCTCCCTTTCTCCATACCCTCTCTCCTCCATCTCTGCCCTCTCTCCCTCTCTCCATACCCTCTCTCCTCCATCTCTCCCTCCTCCAGTTGAAAGGGGATGACAGGAGTGACGAGGAGGAGGAAGACAATGATGACACATCGGAGAAGGACGGCCAACAGCAGAAGCTCAGGAATAGCTCTGGGCTCAGAGGGAGAGCCACTGGGCACTGAGACAGTAGCCATGTTTCCATCCACACGTTTTATGCAAATTAAGTTAAATCGAATTAAAAATGCCTTATGGAAACAGTAAAGTTCGATTAAAAGTCATGAAAATCGACAAAAAGTTTGTACTGTCGATCTCATCTGATTTTCTCTTGTTCGATAAAAGTCTTTTGTGATAAATGCTTTATCCGATTTAAAGCTCTAGATGGAAACGCACGTTCACCGGCTTTATTCGCATTTATATTTTTAGCGATCCTCACACAATTCGATTGACAAGTGGATGGAAACATGGCTGGTATGGGGGCGGGGGAAGATAGAGAGAGAAAGAGAGAGAGAGAAAGAAAGAGAGAGAGAGAGAGACAGAGAAAGAGAGAGAGAGAGAAAGAGAGAGAGAAAGAGAGAGAGAGAGAGAGAGAGAGAGAACATTGAAGCCACTCCCTGATGGCCGGAGAGCCCAAACACACTGAAGAACTCGGAGAAAGGCACAGGAGTCAAGCAGAAACCCTGATTTTCCCTGGAAGATATGAAGGATGATGCACAAAGTTAATTAAAAGTCCATAACAGTTGTTTGGGCTCAGTGAAGCCAGGATGGCAGTATCATGATGAATTTATTGGATTTTATCCCAATAAACCCAATTGAATGAACTCATGTTTTTGCTAAAAAAATAAAAAATAAATAAAATCTCATGTTGGAGATGATGATGATGAAGATTTTTTTTTTCTTTTAATTTTCATGCACCTTTATTTATACCGGTTAACAATCTCATTGAGACCTAGGGTCTCATTTACAAGAGAGACCTGTTCAGGGTGGACAGCAGCATAACACACAGTTACAGACAGACAGGAACATACAAAAGACAAAAATAAAACCTAACATTAAAATGAAGATGATGATGATGATGATGATGGTGATGGTGGTGATGATGATGATGATGATGATGATGATGATGATGATGATGATGATGGTGATGATGATGATGATAATGAATGAGGAGAGATTAGTGGGATGCCTGATTCAGTAGCTGGTATCCATCTGTCTTTCTGTGTCAGAGCGCCCTCTAGCGACAGATAGCAAGAACTAGTCCGATGACTGATGTACAGTTACTATGGTGACGAAGACACAAACCATGCCCGTTTTCAAACCGAAGGGACTGCTGCTGCTAGCAAGCTAGACGTCCTTATCGAAAACAACACTGAAATCAACTTCTCTCCTAGAATTAGCTACAAAACCAACATGGCTCATGTTAGGACGTACAGCCCAAACGTGCGTGTTGGAAACTGGTGCGAAGACGTCACTTTGGAAGAGGTTCGTTTCGAGATCTTCAAGCACTGCTTGAAGCATTAGCCTATAGCTAGCTATCTAACTTTAGCTAGGCTACTAACATTATAGTTTAGTTAGTGTTGCTGATGTAAGCAATTACTGCAAAAAAGCTATGCAGAGTGTGTGAAAGAGTGTTCTTATATGGGTTTTTGTCCTCAGGACACACTAAAAGACTTCCTAGAGAGGAAAGAGAAGGGTGAGCTTACTGTCCAGAAAACAGGCTACCTCAAACAGAACCTCCTGAGACAGGTAAGGAACCTATAACAGCCATGTCCTAAACAATACCAGCTATCCATAATGACAACAGAGAGTGTCCTAAGTGACTCACTTTGTGCAGGTGAGTCTGTCTGTGGCCCAAGGTGGCGGTGTATGTTTTGGAGACGTCGTGATGCTGGTGAATGAGGGAGGATCCAACAGAGACAGTTGTGCCGTCAGCATCAACGCAGACATCAGCAGCTTAGGGAAGGGCCCTGACGCCGCCATTCAGTCACCGTGCGGAGTCAGCGCGGGGAGAAGCATGCAGCCCTGCACACGTACAGCCTTCATCATCCGCAGGTAGTGTACGCACACACACACACACACACATACACACACACACACACACACACAGACACACACTTATCGTTGGCCTGCATATTCACTTCACACGTGTGTGTGTGTAACGCTTCTCTGTGTGTGTGTGTGTGTGTGTGTGTGTGTGTGTGTAACGCTTTGTGTGTGTGTGTGTGTGTGTGTGTAACGCTTCTTTGTGTGTGTGTGTGTGTGTGTGTAACGCTTCTCTGTGTGTGTGTGTGTGTGTGTGTAACGCTTCTCTCTCTGTGTGTGTGTGTGTGTGTGTGTGTAACGCTTCTCTGTGTGTGTTTAGTGCCGACGGCAGTGCGGAGGGAGAACCGCTGAGATACGACCAGAGCTTCACCCTGAGAACAACCCCTGGCTTTGCTGGAGGGGTGAGGAAGCCCATCTGGGTATCAGCTCTCCTGACTAAAACACTTTTCTGATTGGAGGGAGGAGTGAGTGTTCTGATTGGAGGGAGGAAGGAGTGTTCTGATTGGAGGGAGAAGCGGGTGTTCTAATTGGAGGGAGGAAGGAGTGTTCTGATTGGAAGGAGGAGGGAGTCTTCTGATTGGAGGGAGGAAGGAGTGTTCTGATTGGAAGTAGGAGGGAGTGTTCTGATTGGAAGGAGGAAGGAGTGTTCTGATTGGAAGGAGGAGGGGTGGTCTGAGGCCACGTTTATTCTGGTATGGTTTCATTTATTTTCAAAAGGCCAAAAAAGATCTCCGTTCACACTAGCGTTGGATTTCTTCTGTTGTTGAGTTTCTGATTGACACTCACCCCCTCAAAACACATGAGAAATCTTACTCACCACTCTCTCTGTGTCCAAAAATGTTTCCCCTCAGCTGTATCTGACCAGCGACCACAGGACATTTCAGAAGGTAACGATAATGTTTTTTCAAATTTTCAAATGATATGCACTGCAGAAGCATGCATTGTCCACATGCTGAACTCATCCATGTTTTTATAGCCTCTCTAATAACGGCAAGTCTGTGGAAGGACTGTTTTTGTACCTGTTTTTATAGATTATAGATTATTATTGTGCAATTTTCCCCTCAGGGATTCATTATAAAGTACCTACCTACCTATACGACTGCCATTTTGAACCAACTTGAGCCAAAAATGTGTAAACGATTGTCAGTCATTGCCTATTTTCGTTTTTAGGTCCTTTGGAGAACCCATTGTGATATTCTGTAACAAAAGTTTTGATTTGATTTGAAGTGTGCAAAGAAGTCCCGTCTCCAGGAAGTGAGTCTTGACCAGCAGGGTTCCTTCCTGTCCTGGTGGAAAATCCTGCACTTTGACCCCCAGGAGAGGATGGAGCATGAGGGACTACCTGTACCAGTGAGTCCTATCTCTGCTCCGCCTCCAACTCCTACTCCCTATCCCTAACTTCACCCATGCTCTACCAAGCCAAACATCCCAGTGGGCATATCTGGATAGCTTTATCCTCTCAGCCACTCCTATCTCTAAGTCCTACTCCTAGCTATGTCTGTGTCTTCCTACAGGCTAATGCTAAAGTCCTGATCACTCACTGCAAGACCAACCACGCCCTCGCCGTCCTGGGAGAGCACATTCTGTGGTAAACCCACATTTCCTCTTTTCATCACAAGACCACTCCAGCAGGAGTAAACATTTCTATCTCATAAGATGTTGTGTTGTATGTATATCGTGGTGCTGTATGTGTATTTCTGTAGGACTCCGTATGGCAAGGAATATGAGGTTACTGCCCACACCTTCCTGGACTCCCACAAGGCCGAGCGAGACATGAACCACTGGCTGTTAGTGACCTCTAACCCCACAGAGCAGTGGCAAAAACTTTTGGACTGCCCACAATCACAGGCCACACCCACAGAGCAGCAGCAAGGAGACTTGGGTGTGTGAGCACCCGCTCAAGTACTGTATGTTTAACTGTAGTACAGTATGTTATACCCAAGCTCTCTCTACATGGAACACCTCAATAAAGGCTTGGTCTCTCCCAGTCTGGCTTGTTACTTACTCTCACAATAAATGTAACATCCTCCAAGTTTCCTCTATCAAGACCATACCTCATACCCAAACTGAGGAACGTGCTATCTGATCACAGGCACACTGCCAGCCATTGTTAGGTATGTAGACACACTGTACACACTATACTCAGTCCACTCATCTGGTTGGTATATTCCTACTCTGTGTTAATCTGGATTTTCTGGTGGACCATACTGTAGTATGCTTTGGTTCCTGGATCCTGAGTCTGAAATGAAGTTTGAATGAATGAATGATTTGCTTCAGGATTACACAAAACTGAAATGTAGCTTCATCTTGACTAGCTAATTTAAAAACACAAATTAAAAGTTATTTTTTTATTTTTAATAAAGGCTCCTGGCTATCCCATTGATGTAATGTTTATTTTCACAAGGCCAAACAGAGGGCGGTCAAAATTGAGAGGAGAATATAGGCATAATATGCAGTTAAGTCAAAAAACACTCTGAAACTGAATTTTTGGGGGTTAGCCAGGCTTGTCTCCCCTGCCTATGGGAGGAAACACCACTGCTTAATATGCCAGACTTTAGAGATCTCAATGACAAATAAACATGATTGAATGCTTATTTACTAGTACAACAAGCATTGTGCTATTTCTGAAGTGAATGAAGGGTGCAGGTCTAGTTTTGGAGGGGTGAGTAGTGTTAGGATGTAGTTGCTTCTTTGGTTCAGTATGGTTGGTTATGGATGAGGGTATCCAAAGGTAAAGCAGTCAGTTTTCAGGGCTAGAAGTGTAGATCCTAGAGGGACAGGGTTGCCCAGCTTTCTCAGACATCATTAGTGCTAATCCATCATGAAATCACCGTACCAACATGTGTGCCAATATGTATTTTGACTTTATCAAAAGTGTTTGTAAACAATAATCCAAAGTGGTCTGTGTTGATGACTTATCAAACCTGTCTAACTGATCAACCAGATCATTGACTCATAGCAAAAGATCCAGAAGATGAAACCCACTCCTGAGAACAGACTGTTCTGCTTTGAGACAAACATGCTACCATGGATGGAGATGATAGAGGGATAGGGAGAGAGAAGGACTCTGGAGAGGGATAGAGAGAGAGAAGGACTCTGGAGAGGGATAGAGAGAGAGAAGGACTCTGGAGAGGGATAGAGAGAGAGAAGGACTCTGGAGAGGGATAGAGAGAGAGAAGGACTCTGGAGAGGGATAGAGAGAGAGAAGGACTCTGGAGAGGGATAGAGAGAGAGAAGGACTCTGGAGAGGGATAGAGAGAGAGAAGGACTCTGGAGAGGGATAGAGAGAGAGAAGGACTCTGGAGAGGGATAGGGAGAGAGAAGGACTCTGGAGAGGGATAGAGAGAGAGAAGGACTCTGGAGAGGGATAGAGAGAGAGAAGGACTCTGGAGAGGGATAGAGAGAGAGAAGGACTCTGGAGAGGGATAGAGAGAGAGAAGGACTCTGGAGAGGGATAGGGAGAGAGAAGGACTCTGGAGAGGGATAGAGAGAGAGAAGGACTCTGCCCCTGCTGAAGATGAAACCCACTCCTGAAAACAGACTGTTCTGCTTTGAGACAAACATGCTACAATGTTTTGCAAACATGAAAAGTGTAGGTATGTAGATGAAGCTAATTATTAATCAGTTAGTACACCTGTCTAGTCCACTTAGATCTCTCCCACCATCCCATCCTTTTATTTTTAGGCTTTTTTTCCCCCGTTAGCCATCAAGCCACCCGGTCTCTGAGGTCTTCTGACCAAGGTCTCCTGGCAGTCCCCCGGACCCGAATAAAAACCAAAGGGGGCCGGGCGTTTGGGGCGGTTGCCCCAAGACTATGGAACTCGCTCCTCCCGGACTTGAGATCCGCAGAGACAAGAAATATGTTCAAGGGGCACCTGAAAACGTATCTGTTCAGGCAGGTGTTTGAGCCCTGCTGCTGATGTCACACCTGTAGATCCTGCTGTGTCTTTCTTTGTTTTATTGTATTAGTATAGGGGCCTTTGGAATTGCCCACTCTTTGTTTACTTTTTGGTTTTACTGTGTTGTATGTTATTTATTTTACTATGCACTTTTTGTTACCTGCACCTTATGTGAAGCACTCTTATGTGCATTCGTACTGAGAGGGGTGCTATACAAATTAACTTTTACTTACTTACTTACTTACATTACTTAGTTACTTATACAGCAGAATAAGTAACTAAGACTACTGTATCTACAGAACTATGTACAAAATACTGGTAGAGCAGAGAGTACAGCATGTGTCCTCATCTGGAGAGGGATAGAGAGAGAGAAGGACTCTGGAGAGGGATAGAGAGAGAGAAGGACTCTGGAGAGGGATAGAGAGAGAGAAGGACTCTGGAGAGGGATAGAGAGAGAGAAGGACTCTGGAGAGGGATAGAGAGAGAGAAGGACTCTGGAGAGGGATAGAGAGAGAGAAGGACTCTGGAGAGGGATAGAGAGAGAGAAGGACTCTGGAGAGGGATAGGGAGAGAGAAGGACTCTGGAGAGGGATAGAGAGAGAGAAGGACTCTGGAGAGGGATAGAGAGAGAGAAGGACTCTGGAGAGGGATAGAGAGAGAGAAGGACTCTGGAGAGGGATAGGGAGAGAGAAGGACTCTGGAGAGGGATAGGGAGAGAGAAGGACTCTGGAGAGGGATAGAGAGAGAGAAGGACTCTGGAGAGGGATAGAGAGAGAGAAGGACTCTGGAGAGGGATAGAGAGAGAGAAGGACTCTGGAGAGGGATAGAGAGAGAGAAGGACTCTGGAGAGGGATAGGGAGAGAGAAGGACTCTGCCCCTGCTGAAGATGAAACCCACTCCTGAGAACAGACTGTTCTGCTTTGAGACAAACATGCTACAATGCTTTGCAAACATGAAAAATGTAGGTATGTAGATGAGGCTACTTGTTAGTCAGTTAGTACACCTGTCTAGTCCACTTAGATCTCTCCCACCATCCCATCCTTTTATTTTTAGGCTCCCCCCCCCGTTAATTTGCTATCCTGCTACATCATTGGCAGGACTACCTTTTGCATAGTAGTAGTACATTATCTTCTAATTTAATTTAAAGGAGAAGGCTCTTTTTCCACAACCTGGACCTTATTTACGTCATATTATAAGACGTTTGACTCACCGAGATAACTTTGGTGTAATTCGGAGGCCTGTAGAAGAAATTTAAAATCCAGCGCGAGCCAAGTATATCCATGTAATGGCGGTGGATGGGGCACAGAGAATGCAGCTTCTAAAAAATGTATTTTCTGCCGCGAAACAGTTGTTTTCATCAATCTATTTTTATTAATCACTAGCTGTGCTTCCATAGAGCGAGTGATTGTTGTGGTTTTCACATGCCTCTGTAAAATGATCTTTAGAAACGGAATAAAGCTTCCCCACTTGCTCCAGCACGCATGCGCACAGCGCGCAGACTGGCTATTCTCCGTCTGTAGGCTACATGGGAGAGAAGGAGACAGGGGAGGGAGACAGAGAGAGAAGGAGACAGGGGAGGGAGACAGAGAGAGAAGGAGATAGGGAGAGGGGGGGACAGGGAGAGAAGGAGACAGGGGAGGGACAGGGAGATAATGAGACAGGGGGGAGACAGGGAGAGAAGGAGACAGGGGGAGGGAGACAGGGAGAGAAGGAGACAGGGGGAGAAGGAGACAGGGGGAGGGAGACAGGGAGAGAAGGAGACAGGGGGGGGGGGACAGGGAGAGAAGGAGAGGGGTACAGGGAGAGAAGGAGACAGGGGGGGGAGACAGAGAGAGAAGGAGACAGAGGGAGGGGGAGACAGGGGAGGGACAGGGAGAGAAGGAGACAGGGGGGGGGACAGAGAGAGAAGGAGACAGGGGAGGGGGGACAGGGAGAGAAGGAGACAGGGGGGGAGACAGGGAGAGAAGGAGACAGGGGGAGAAGGAGACAGGGGGAGGGAGACAGGGAGAGAAGGAGACAGGGGGGGGGACAGGGAGAGAATGAGACAGGGGGGGAGACAGGGGGAGGGAGACAGGGAGAGAATCATTAACTACTCTCTCAAATCAGGCTGTGTTCCTTCATTTTTTAAGCAGGCGGTTGTGGAGCCCCTTCTTAAGAAACCCAATTTGGATCCCTCCCTCCCCAAAAAACTACAGACCAATTTCCAAGCTGCCGTTTATGTCCAAAATCTTAGAAAATGTTGTAGAAAACCAGCTCAATTATTTTCTGGCTAACAACAACACACTTGACAAATTCCAATCAGGTTTCCGGAAACAGCACTCCACAGAAACTGGTCTCCTTAGAGTCTCAAATGATATTCTGATGTCTGCAGACTCAGGTGAATGCGCTGTACTCACAATGTTAGACCTCAGCGCAGCTTTTGATACTGTGGGCCATACCATCTTGTTAGATAGGCTTAGGGAGTGGGTGGGCATCTCGGGGAGCGCCCTTGATTGGTTGGCGTCCTATCTGAGAGAGAGACGTTTCTCTGTAGGTGTTGGTCCTTTTAAATGTGACCCTGCTCCTCTATCCTGCGGCGTGCCTCAGGGCTCCATCCTGGCTCCTCTCCTCTTTGTCCTATACATGCTCCCCCTAGCTCACATCAGCAGCTATCAGTATCACAAATACTGTCCAAACCTGGCTAAAAACCACAAACGAAGCCAGAAATCTTGGTGTAGTCATGGACTCAGATCTGAATTTCAACAGCCACATTAAGTCAATTACAAAGTCAGCCTACTATCACCTGAAGAATATATCAAGGATCAAAGGATTTATGTCTCAGAAGGATTTAGAAAAACTTGTCCATGCATTTATCTTCAGTAGACTTTAAAATACTGCTGTTGGTTTACAAAGCACTGAATGGTCTAGGACCAAAATATATTTCTGATCTGCTCATATGCTATGAACCATCCAGACCCCTCAGGTCGTCTGGCACAGGTCTGCTTTCTGTCCCCAGAGTTAAAACAAAACATGGAGAAGCAGCGTTCAGTTTTTATGCTCCAAATATCTGGAACAAACTTCCAGAAAACTGTAGGTCTGCTGCAACTCTTGGTTCTTTTAAAACAAGCCTGAAGACTTTTCTTTTTGCCACTGCTTTCTAAGAGGAGATATGTTTATCTGTATACTGCACTGTAACTTTTATTCCTGTATTCTATTAGTCCTGCTTTTTGTTTTAAATGTCTATAATGTCTTGCTTTTTGTTTTAATGCTTTTAATTTGTCCTGCTTTTTGTTTTAAATGTCTATAATGTCTTGCTTTTTGTTTTATTGCTTTTAATGTCTCATCTTGAATTGCCCTGTGGCTGAAATGTGCTATATAAATAAACTTGCCTTGCCTTGCCTTGATGTCACACCTGTAGGTCCTAGTGTGTCTTTCTTTGTTTTATTGTATTAGTATAGGGGCCTTTGGAATTGCCCACTCTTTGTATACTTTCTCGTTTTACTGTGTTGTATGTTATTTATTTTACTATGCACTTTTTGTTACCTGCACCTTATGTGAAGCACTCTTATGTGCATTCGTACTGAGAGGGGTGTTATACAAATCAACTTTTACTTACTTACTTACTTACATTACTTAGTTACTTATACAGCAGAATAAGTAACTAAGACTGTACAGAACTATGTACAAAATACTGGTAGAGCAGAGAGTACAGCATATGTCCTCATCTTGCCCCATCACTTGGAGAAGGACTCTCCTCCGCCCCTGTTGCCCCTGCTGCCCCTGCTGCCCCTGCTGCTGCAACACTGTTCCACGCCTAGTGCCCCTGGCGGGGAGGTTCCTCTACTGGGCACTGGTTGAGTGATCCTCTCAGTGCATGTGTATGAAACACAGACACACACTCCTTCCAATCACAGGCTTTATACAGGCTCTCTGTCATTATTGGAGGATGGAGATCAGACAGGAGGGTTTTCTCTGAAGGTGACACTCTCGTGTCTGCTTCTGTTACTGTACCTGTGGATTGTGACACTAGCCTCTCAATTCTAAATCTCGGCGATGTAGGATTGATGAGCTTCACTGATCACTTGCCAAACCACAACTGCTTACCCAGCCTACCCTGGAGAAGGTTTACACACTGCAGCACAAAGAGTTACAGCTCATCTAACGGGAAGTCTATTTCCAGTGAAGCTTCTGTGCATGCAAGAACATCATTGAAGTAAGCCACCGTGGGTTTTCACTACTGAAAATTACATCAGACATTTTTTAATATGGGATTGTGATGTGGCAGACAGTGGTGGACTCTGTTGTTTGAAGGGCAGGGGCAAAAAAGGCCCCTGCTGCACAACATGGGGCCTCATCACCACATAGCTAACAGCTATTATATATTATACACAAAATATTTGGTAATGGCCGTACAATGTATTTGAATGTAAGCAGGGTTCAACTTTTTGGTGGCCCTCCTAGACTGTCGTCATTGCACCCACTTTGGGAAAATGTGCCCTAGTGAGTTTGGGGAGACTGCGGCCACTGGATCTCAATTTCTTCACTGGATTTTTTTTTTCTTTATTGCAAGGACACATCATAGTGTTTTCTCTCTTGGAAGAGCATCTGAGAGGTGTTATGGAAATTATTCATCTCACTCTATTAGCAGTTAATCTTCATCCCCTCTTGTGTGATCTAGTATTGATTAAACCCAACTTCTATGATAAATAAGCCTAATACATTTGTGTGACTCCTCTGACAAGCTTGCATATTCTATTACTGTAACCAAGTGTGAAGGTCTAGAACATAGAACAGATTCACAGTCTCACATGTACTGTATCTCTTCTTAGAAAACAAAGCTTCTGTTTAGCAAACCAAAAAGGTCAAGATCAATCGGTCAGCGCTTCTCTCTGCATCTTCAGTGACACAAACTGCTGATAAGTTGAGTTACTGTGGCCTTAACATTACAGTTGGTGTTTGTATAAATACATGCTAAAACTGTTATCTTTGGAACACTTCTGAACCCTGCGTGGTGACTACTGTTCTCTGTGAGCTAAAATTAAGAAGAAAGACTGGCATTCTGGTTGCTTTCTCTCATTTTATTGATGAATTGAAATAACGCGTACAACTGGAAATTGATTATTAATCACTGATTGCTAAAACAGAAGGCGCTTAATTTCAGCAGCCCTTTCCATTGGAAGGGCACCCATAGGGAAGGTCAAGTACTGTATATAGGCTACCATTGTAAAGGCATCTTATAGGGCACTGCATCACGTTTTCTCCACTAGAAAGGCACTCATTAAAACACTTTATCAAATTGTCCTGCTCTAGAGGGCGCATAATCATAATTTATTGCAGGAAGGGGCACAGAGGTCACTCAATACTTTCTCCCCCCTTTTTTTCCGCCTCTCACTTGGAAGGGCATCTAAGGTCACCTTCACACCTAAAGGTCCATTTTATGATTCGAATGAATGCAAGGTTTATACATTGTTTCAATTCTCCAACTGTTCTGGTTTGCGTTCAATAAGACCAATACTGAAGTGGCCCAGAAATTGTAAACAAAAGCCATGTGGTTGGAAATGCCTTTCGATTATTTATCATACAATTGGTGGGTAAAAAGACAACCAATTTGCACAACTTCTACCTGGATATCATGGCCTATACGGTACGGTAGCCCCCATCATAGAGCACTGTCATGTTATTGGTAACACTTTATAAAAAGTGCACACTATAAAGCATTAATTAAGTATAAGTAAATACGTAATTCATCATTTATAAAGCGTTATTCATTCATTATCACACATTAGTAAGCAATTTATTAACATATTTATAAAGGTTTTATTCTTTGTTAATAAGCTAATGTAAAATGTGTTTATTCACTGTTTTTTTCATACTTTATAAACAATGTATTTACCATTGTAAATTACACATCATATCAATTACAAACAAGTTTTTCATGAGTTGTTAATGGTTCATCAGGTTGCTCATAACAAGGAAGTTAATGATTGACAAACTATTTATAAGTACTTTATGCATGCATTTATCCATGTAATAAACTAGACACGCACACATGGTTAGTACAGTAAGTGGGTTCATAGATGCTCCAAAGGTTTAATGGCTGACGCCGGGGCCCCAGCAAGGAGGCAGTTGCAGTAGTCCAGGCAGGAGATAAGAGCATCAGGCAGGAGGATGAGCATCTGCGTTGTTTCGTCAGTGAGGAAAGGGCGATTCCTCCTGATAGAGCGGGAATCTGCAAGAGGATGAAACGGATGTGATATGTGCCGAGAACGACGGCTCTGTGCTCCATGTTCCCATACTCATTGGCAGAGCATTGTGGGATTTTTTCTTATGCGCTCCTGTTGAAGTTTGAATTGATGTATTCAGTAAGAAGAATAAACCTGCAAATTACTCCTATAGGGGATTGCTGTCAAGATTATGTTAAGCATCATACATAACATTACTACAGTGTGTACAATGAGCATTAAGATGTTCCTGTGTGGGTCTGGTTGTACATGTTCCTGTGTGGGTCTGGTTGTACATGTTCCTGTGTGGGTCTGGTTGTACATGTTCCTGTGTGGGTCTGGTTGTACATGTTCCTGTGTGGGTCTGGTTGTACATGTTCCTGTGTGTGTCTGGTTGTACATGTTCCTGTGTGTGTCTGGTTGTACACCACGTCAGCTCTGATGGCGGCATGCACAGTCGCAGCGGCTTGTAGCTCTACTTTAGCACTTCATGTACTGCCAGCAATTGAAGTATTGCCATTCAATTTCACCGTGCTCGTGTGCAAATGTCAATTAAGTAAACTTGAAACTTGAACTTGATAATGTGTGTGGTTGGATCAGTGTGGACAGCCTGCCTGGATGACACACTCAGTGTGTGTGTGTGTGTGTGTGTGTGTGTGTGTGTGTGTGTGTGTGTGTGTGTGGCACAGGATGGCGATCGACATTCCAGGTCTGGTGGGAGTGGTGGTCTTCTACATTCTAATCCTGGCCACCGGCATTTGGGCATCCAGGAAGTCCAGGAGAGAGGAGAAGAAATGTGTGGGCTCCAAGAGCGAAGTCGCCATAGTGGGTGGACGCAATATAAACGTCCTAGTGGGGGTATTCACCATGAGTGGTGAGGCCTGTGTGTGTGTGTATGTTTGTACTGTATATGTGATAATAGCAGAGTGTGGTGATTGAGTGTATGCCACTTTCTGTGTTTAAAGCGACCTGGGTTGGAGGAAGCTACGTCATGGGTACTGCGGAGGCTGTGTACACCCCCCGGAAAGGTCTCATCTGGGCAACAGGCCCCCTAGCTTATTTGATGAACTTCCTCCTGGGTAAGCAGAGCCACGAGCTTCTCTCAAACCGTATACGCAGCTAAAACCAGCTACTGTACATCCCATCATGGGCCGTTAGCTTTTTTGATATCCTCACAACCATCCACCAACATCACCACATCATCAGGGCTGAAGATTTTTGGATAAACCTTGACTTTCACTTGATTAATGACTGTCTTCTGTTTCTGTCCATGGTCAATAGCAGGGCTATTCTTTGCTAAACCAATGAGATCCCAACGCTATTTGACAATGATGGACCCATTTCAGCATCGCTATGGCACCATTTTTACTACAGCCCTGCTGCTTCCTGCTTTGATTGGTGACTTGCTGTGGGTGTCTGGCATCCTGGCTGCTCTGGGTTAGTAGCCTACAGATTTGACCCCTGACCCCTCAATGTTTCTATTATCATGTTACGATGAACCACACGACCTCTGAGTAGGTACTCTATGTGTGGTGTGTGTGTGTGTGTGTGTGTGTGTGTGTGTGTGTTTGTGTGTGTGTGTGTGTGTTTGTTTGTTTGTTGCAGGAGGGACAATGAGTGTGATTCTAGGCCTGTCCTCCTTGCCCTCCATCATTCTGTCTGCAGCAGTGTCCATCACCTACACACTGCTGGGAGGGCTCTACTCTGTAGCTTACACGGACATCATCCAACTGATCATCACGTTCTGTAGTCTGGTGAGAGAGAGAGAGTGAGAGAGAGAGAGAGAGAGAGAGAGAATAGTGAATGGATGGAGAAAGAGGGATGAGGGGATAGGGAGGGATTGAGGAGGTAATAGAGAAGGAAAAGATCAAAACGCAGCTTCACATTAATAAGGATGAAAGATTAATCCAAATCTCTGAAATGTTACACTATACAGCTCTAAAGTTCAGTCCTGATCACTAACTTCTGCTCTTTTGCTTTGAAGTGGCTCTGCGTTCCCTTCCTGGTTCTTAACCCAGCTTCCGCTGACATCACACTCCCAGGCTTCATCAACCAATCCTATCAGGCACCATGGACAGGGGAACTGCCGCTGGAGGATGCAGGGAAATGGATGGATGAAGTGTTGTTATTGGTTAGATATTAACCCTACTTCAGTATGTGCGTTGTCTTCAATATGTGTTTATGGATGCATGTTGGAGAGTGTGTTTGTTCATGTGAGCACTGAGGTGATACATGATTGGCTGACGATAACAAGGGCTAAATGATTTCAGTTTGAACTGGTCCATACACTACAGTTTTATGAAAATCGGTCTGGCAGTTTTTGGGTAATCCTGCAAACAGACATACAAGCAAGCAAACAAACAAACAAACAAACAAACAAACAAACAAACACATGCCACCAAATACATTGGTGTGTGTGAATGGGTGAATGAGAGTTTGTATGCCTCCTGCCTTTGGAACATCCTGCCAGAGGACCTGAGAATGGAAACTTTTAAGCTCTTTTAAGATCTTAAAACATACTGTACCTTTTTAACATTGCTTTCACCACGTAGATTTACTTGTCTTAATATGAGTGTTTCTAAATTTTCTTTCTCTGTTTTTATAGTTTTTATTCTAATTAACACGATCTTTAATTTTTACAATCTTTGATTGTTTCTTTTAAATCTGTTCTCACTGGGTTTTTATGATTTATGTTTTTATCCATCTCTTTTTATAGAAAGCAATATGTGCTACATTAATTTATATGAATGGTGCTATATAAATAAAATGACATTGACATTGAGAGGCCATTGTAAAGCGCTTTGGATAAAAGCGCTATAAGTGCAGTCCATTTACCTTTTTTTATTTTAATTACCTCTCGCCTGGCACTGTCGCTGGGGCTGAGGTAATCACCTGGCTGGTCCTGACAAGATCCATGTGCTTCTGTGTGTGTGTGTGTGTGTTGCAGGGATTAGGGGGGTTGTCTTACCAGGCTCTACACCAGCGGGTGCTCTCTGCTGCTTCGGCCACTCAGGCTCAAATGACCTGCTACATTGCTGCTGGAATAGTCTTCATCTCGGGAATCCCCTCTGTCATCATAGGGGCAGTGGCAACCTCTACTGGTACATGCACACACACACACACACACACACACACACACACACACACACACACACACACACACACAGTACATATACACACACAACACACACACCACTGTAATTTCCCATCTGTGTCCCTCCCCCCTCATCTCTCTGTGTCAGACTGGAACCAGACGGAGTACGGTCTCCCCTCTCCGTTTGAGCGCGGGGAGGCTGGGAGGATCCTGCCCCTGGCCCTGAAGAACCTGACCCCCTCCTGGGTGTCCATGCTGGGCATTGCCTCCCTGAGCGCCGCCGTCATGTCCTCCATGGACTCTGTACTCCTCTCCTCCGCATCCATGTTCACCCACAACATCTACAAGCGCACCCTCAGGACACAGGTGCTAGTCTTTGTGTGTACTGTATGGGTGTGTGTGCGTGCGTGCGTGCGTGCGTGCGTGCGTGCGTGCGTGCGTGCGTGTGTGTGCGTGCGTGCGTGTGTGTGCGTGTGTGTGTGTGTGTATGTGTGTGCACTCTTTTGTTTGTGTGGCTGCTTCAAATTTGACTAATGCTATATCAAATTTGACTGACTATCTCCAGTACAATATTTTATTTAATTAAATTTAAATTTAATTAACATTCAATTGTCATTTTTACACTGTATTTTATTTGATTTCTTATCTTTATCGCTTATTGCGTTTTATCTTCCATCCTATTTTCCTGGTTTTTGTTTATTTTATGTCTATTTTTATGTGAAGCACATTATCTGTTTATTATTATTATTATTATTATTATGTTTTCTCTCCCTCCCTCCTCCCTCTCTATCTCTCCCTCCTCTCTCCCCCCCCCTCTCTCTCACCCTATATCTCTTTCTCTCCCTCTCTCTCTCCCTCTCTCTCTCTCTCTCCTCCCTGCCCAGGCCTCAGAGAGAGAGCTGGCTCTGGTGATGCGATCCTCCGTGCTGCTAATGGGGCTGTTCGGGACAGGCCTGGCCTTCACTGAAGACAGCGTGTTTTCCTTCTGGATACTCAGCGGAGACCTCCTCTACTGCATCTTCTTCCCCCAGCTTGTCTGCGTGCTGCACTGTCCCTGGGCCAACCGCTACGGCGCTGCCACCGGCTACCTGCTGGGGGCGCTGCTGAGGCTCCTGGCCGGGGAGCCTCTGCTGGGACTGCCGGCAGCCATCCTCTACCCAGGCTGGAGGGAGGACGCGGACGGGGTGCCCAGGCAGTACTTCCCGTTCCGGACACTGTCCATGCTGGCATCCATCTTGGGTGTGACCCTGGTGTCCTGGCTGGTCCAGGAGGCCTTCGCACGGCGCCTGTTGCCCTCCTCCTGGGACCTGCTTGGGGTGCTGGAGAAGGAGAAGGAGGTGGAGGGGAAGGAGGAGGAGACATGTGATTTCATCCAGTGACCTCAAGATGTGACATGTCTCAGATTCTCCAAACAATAGATCGGGGTTGGGTTTGAATATTGGCAGCATAATTGTGAGGATACTCCTACTCCTCCCTACAAATGTATCCCTGTTGTAACTATACTGTGCTTCCTAGGGCACCACCCAGTGACCTAAAGATGTAACCACAAGAGGGGTGCCCAATTACATTGTGAGAATTCTGGCTTAATAGTATGCCCACCAGATTATGCAAGTAGAATAGGGCAATCATGTCTCAGACTTATTTGAGGAAATGCTTGTGGCTGCAAGGAGTCAACACTTTCCAAGGTGTGTTAAGAAATCTCATGTGTACATTTATTTGCCTGCTTCATGACTCTGAAAATGAAATCATGTTGGTTTTATCAAACATACAGTTTAGTACTACACACTACCAATCCCAGCTGTGGAGACAATGGTACAGGCGGCTCTTTGTAAGACATTAATATATATTTTAAACCATCATCTGTTACTGATCTCTTGTATGTAATCATTGTACTGTATGTGTGTCTTGTAAGACAAGACACAACATACAATGATTACATACAAGAGATGGACCTTGAGTCTGAAACCTTGATCTTCTGAGCCTTGAGTCTGAAATAAAGTTTGAATGAATTAATGATTTACTTCACAATTAGTTCAGTATAGTAAATGTACAGTAGCTTCATCTGACTTGCTAATAAATAATTTTGGAGGGCACAGTTTATTTTTACGATCTTAACAGAATGCTTAACAGATCGTGAGTGCTGACAAAATTGAGAGGAGAACTAATAATATAAGACTATTGGCATAATATCACACAGTTTAGTAAAAAAAAAAGAAAGAAACTGAATAAATTTAAAGCTGCAATCATTAATTTTATTTACCGCTAGATGGCAGTAAGATACGTGTTTACAAACGAAAGGCAAAAATGTGGGGCAGAGCAAAGGCACAAGCCAGCTATTGACAACAGGCAGAAATACTGGAATAACAACAGATATGGAAACTGGTATCGGTGAGTCATTGAAGTAGGACGCTATGAGGACGCTATGATTTAATGAAACAATCTGTTATCAGGTGATTTTAATTAGTTTTGACAATGTGAATAAAATCATTGGTCCTCATTCTTGAACGCAGTTAAGAAAAAGTTAAGAAGAAATTTCTTCTTAACTCCACTTACGAAGTTCCCGGGACAATTCTGGCATTCCTGAATGGTTTCTTATCTGAGATTTGTTGGTAGGCCAGATTGGAGTGCGCCCATGTGCGCCATGTTCAAGAGAAATCCGAGGTGATTGCTTTCACATCAATTCTACAGACATCCTAGGCTTGAAATAATAATAATAATAATAATTATGAGAATATTTGTATCATTTCCAATTAGGTTTCACATTTATAGTCAGGATTCTACGAGGCATCGCGGTGTCCTAAAATAAATAAAAGCACTACACAAACACTGCAAATGGCAGTGAATAAATAAGCCCTAAACTCAGTCGCTATACTCAGACTCAGCACCTTATATTCCGTCAGAATGGACACATCTATACATTCTGTAAATAAACTATCCATAACTAAAATATATCATATGGGCCTATATAATATAGATAGGGCCTATCAAGATCCACAAGTAGCCTACATAGACATGCATTTAATCTGGAGGAATGAGGTCCAATGATTGCAGCTTTAATTTTTTATTGGGATTTTGGGGGGTGAGCCAGGCTTACCCTGGTCTATGGGAGGAGGAAACACCTCTGCTTTTTGTACATAGTTACATGTACATAAATAAACATGATTGAATCCTTGACATATACTGTGTATACTGTACAATACAACAAGCATTGTGCTGTTTCTAAAGTGAATGAGGGGTGCAGGTTTAGTTTTGGGGGTCGTGAGTAGTGTTAAATGTAGCTACTTTGGTTCAGTATGGTTGGTTCTGGATGAGGGTATCTGAGGATAAAGCAGTCAGTATTCAGGGCCATAAGTCCTAGAGGGACAAGACTTGTCCAATTTTATGACACAGAGCCATTGTTAGTGCTAATCAGTGTTGGCAAAGTTACTTAGGCTAATAAAAATAATTAAGTAAAGTTAGTCTACTCATTACTTTCTCTAAATTGGAATTTGATTACTGTACTGATTACTCTCTCTGAAAAGTAATCAAATTACTAATAACTTTACTTTTGAGTTACTTTCTAAAGCCAGATCATAGGTCACAGATCAAGTGCTGATCTAGGATCTGTTTTGCATTTTAGATCATAATAGACACAAGAAAATCTGATCTCAGCACTCTTGGCACATCTCGACCCTGATGACATAAACAGTCAGTTCAGCCACGACTGCAGAGACCGCATGCGCGTACAGTACAGTATCAACCAAATGAAAGGAAGCAGGCACTGGTGTAACTCAAGTAATCACATTTTTATTAGGTCAGTAACTGTAATCTGATTACTGAAAATGCAATCGTAATCCCTTACATTACAGGAAAAGGTATTTAATCTGATTACAGTAATCTATTACTTTGAAATTAGTTACTCCTAACTCTGGTGCAATCGATAATTAAATCACAACGAGGCATTCTTTTATTAGCCTACTTTTGTAAAAAAAAAAAAAAGAAGAAAAATCCATTATCAATGGTAATACCAATTTGTGCCAATATGTATTTTGTCTTTATCAAACATGTTTGTAAACATTAATAATATGAAGTGGTCTTTGTTAATGACTTAGACAACCTGTCCAATTGCAACATTTAATTGTAGTGTGTGTGCGCGCGCGTGCGCATGTGCATTTATCCTACCTCACACAGTCATGCCGTGGGAAAAGTCCACTACAGTCACATTTATTCAAAAGATCCTTGACTCACAGCAAAAGATAGCCTACTGAAAATGAAACCCACTCCTGAGTACAGACTGTTCTGATTTGAGACTGAAATACACCTGAAGGACCAGTCCCAAATAAGAACTGCAAGCCTGAAACGTGTAGGTATACAGATGAGGCTAATTGTTAATCAGTTAGAACACCTGTCTAGTCCACTTAGATCTCTCCCACCATCCCATCCTTTTATTTTGAAAGCTTTTTTCCCGTTCATTTGCTACTCTGATAGCCTACGTCGTTGCTATTTTTGTACCAGGAGAGGGCAGCAGTTGCAAGCTTCTTTGGCAGGACTGCCTTTTGCATAGTAGTAGGACATTATCTTCTAATTTAATTGAAGTGATGATACTTATTATCAGAGTTTTCCATTTTTCCATTAGGCTATGGTCTGAAATATTAATGTAATATTGAACACCATCATAAACGGGTCTAGTCCCAACAATAGCATATTGCCTACTTTTCAAAGAGGGGTTTGGATCTGAAATGCTCCAAAATCTGACAATGAATATTGAGAAGCCAACAGAATCCTAGACCTACTTGCTAAATAAATCGAAGGATTAAACTATGCAAATTCAGAGCACTGACAACGACCGAGCGCGCTCTCTGTACACAGGATTCGGACCACGGCATACGGTTGAATGAACGTTAAAATCAAGTCCATTCCGTACATTTGAATGAAACTCTGTGACGGATTTTACTTTTTCCTCACGGAGATCATGTATTACAAGCAAAGTATGAGTCCACAATATAGCCAACTGTAAAAGGTTGACTCCTTATGGCCAGAAATGAATAGGCTATCGAAAATGACTTAGGAATAATAGGCTTAATGGTGATCATAACTAAATATGTTTTACGAGCTAGTAAAGTAGGCCTTTCCCTTCTAATCATTGTGATTTCTTCAAAATTATTCAGAACAAGACTGCTTATCAGAAAACTCTTAGGCTACATTGGCCCTATAGACTCCAATAAAGATTTATCTAAATGGTTGTCTAAAGGAAACTGATTGTAGACCTACATTGTCTGACAAAAATAGTGTGAGGAGCTGATAAACAATGAACTAATTATAAATTAACATTTGGCTAATCGATAGGCTATTTTTCTCAGGGCAGTCTATGGTGGAACACATTTCAGACCTTCGGGATCCAAACTTTAGATGCATTTTAATAAGTGATGGGTAGAGGCAAATAGTTAATGGGGATCTGAACATTGGGCGAAGCAAATCAATTGTTTACAAATCAAACATTTATTTCAATTAGGAAATCTCCTCCTAACCTTTATAACCTATAATAGCATATATATATGGTGTTGAGCACCGAACACGATGGTCTGGTCGACTCCATCCCAGTTTTTCCCTCAGGCTCTGTCTGTGCGAGGCTGCAGCCGGGTCTTGTTTACAGCAGTGATTCTACGGAGTGTGGACCGACAACGAGGGCAAGTGATAGGATTGCTGCTTAGGCTCCGCTTCTGAGCTATCCGGGCAAAAGGATAGAAATTATTCTTTATAACCGATAAACGCCTTACGGAGGGTTGCGGTACAAGTAGGCTATACCGTTAGTCTACTCCACCCAAACCGAAGCCATCAAGCTCGAGACTCTTTTCTCTTGCGTGGCACAAGTCTTTTTTAGCTGCGAACCCTTCTGACTGCGCAAACAGCACAGATAGACAGCGCAGAGGGGGGGAAAGAGGGTGAAATCGGTGAAACTGTTCTGTCCTGGCGGATTTCATCCTGGAGACGCTCAATGGAGTAACGTTTTCATTCATTTCTCATCCCAGCCACAACCCCGTGGACGTATTTTGTCCTTGTGATTCTGATTATTCAAAAGGAAATTAATCGGAAAAGGAAAAGAACAATCCAGACTGGAAATAATTTTGGCCTATAAATAATCATTGTATAGCCAGACATAGCTCGTGCGCATCATTACTGATGTTTCAGGAGATGGAGGCTGAGGATGCGGATTACTATCTGTCGAGTAAAATCGGTGGCTCGAAAGCCTTGCCAGCCATCCTAAAATCATTGTGTATTTGGCAAGAATAACATACTGTTTTAATTTATTTGCAGACTATTGTTTTAATACGCATAATACACATTTCAGTGTTTAAAATATTTTTCTTAACACGGATTTATCGACCCTTCAAAGAATGTTTTGACCGGACCACATGTTTTTGTTCTTACCCACATTTTGTGAGCCAAGTGGCATCTTCTCTATTAGCCTACTCACTAATATCAATTTTGGAATCAAATTCTTTGATTTTTAGAGAAGTGAACAATTTACAGGAATGAGATCTGGGACAGAGAGGGAGAGTTCGACCTTGCTTCGGGGTCTCCTGCTGTCTGTCTTCACGCTCTTCCTCTGGTCTGGAAATGGAGAGAGTAAGTGGGATCATCACATTCATTTACATATTCCTAATCATTTACATATTCCTAATTTTCTTGATAAATTATTTCCGATTTGGTTAAGATATGAAAAATCTTGCAATTGATGAGTTACATCCGCAATGCTGTCTGTAATTACATGGTATAGCATATCTTTTTTTTTTTTTATAATGACATGGTAGCAAGAGCCTATCTTTTAATAATATGCCTACAACTTTTGTTATAAGATAATGTAGTTGAGGTTACCTTGCAGGTATTTGTTCAGGTCTATCTTAATTATCCAATAGCAATTAGGAAATGGTGACATCGGGCTGGATTGTCAAATAGGCTACAAGTAGGCTATTTAAGAGTCTGCTTTTGGCTGATATTCCCTGCTATTTAAAAAATATTAAATTTGTCCGTGCGATATTCTATAGGCTAGATGCAATCTACTATAGACTACTTGCTATCCTTCAAAGATAGCTTTTAAAAATACCAATAGCCTATTGTGATGGATTAAGATCGGGATCAGATCTCCTATAATATGCGTATTTGGTCCGCAATATCCTAATAGATAGGCTTATTAATTTTTGTCATCATAGCCTAACCATAGCCTAAGTAACCGTCAGAGCGCATTGAAACCTTACCAATAGTGCATTCCACCAACGGAACCAGAAGGAATCCATAGATGAAGGTTACTACGACCATGTGGCCATTTTGCATTTCGTAGTGGTGGTGATGCACGATCTCAGTCGCACCAATTTCACGCTGCGCATGATCACATGCACGGGCAACTGCAGAAAATAGTGTCGCAAAACCAGATTCTTGGGTCTTTCGTAGGGAAATTATTATTACTAGGAAACACAGAGAAAATATAGATGGTCTAGGTCTCCTCCAAATAGCATACCCTATGGAAAACGAATTAAGTTGCCAAATGCAAGCCTCTAACTCCTTGGATCAGTCTCATCAGTCAAATAGATACATTTGCGATGTATCATTTAAATTAATTCCTTTCAATCATTAACTGTTCCTAGCATGTACATATGTGCATTGTTAATTAGTATGGTGTAGTCTACTGTACCTACTGTTATTAGCCTACACACGTAGCCTATAAGAGCATCTGTACGCACAATTCGTTTAGATTACGTTCAATAAGTTCGAGTGGCTGAGTCACTTAATCCTTTGGTGGCTATGAAGTAGCCTATAGGCTATAGCCTACCCAGTTGAGGCCTTAAGAAATATTTACTCTAACCGCTTACTTCAATCATGCCTGATTTTGACTGCCGGTAAGCTGCTTAGCGGAATCTCAAGGCTACACCATGTGGCGCGGCGAAAGGCCCCAGCAGTGACTGCGGGGAGTGAGGCAATCATATCTGCCACCCAAATTGCTTGTTAAGGGGAGTCGCCGTGTCTACCACTAAATAACAACTTGGGTGACATTTTAAGCGTGATGTTGTCCAATAGACTAGAGCCTCGAACTCACTCTGGATGAGAATGCACATGACAGGCCATATAAGCCACCAGTGACGAGCAGCGATGTGATTTCTCGAAGAGAAATCCTATCTCCTGTAGTATTGTAGCGACCTGGCAAGGACTGGCTCCTGGTGGTGGCACTGCCAGCGGGGTGGCCCTGCTTGAGCATGGAAATGGACCGGATTTCTGTTCTTTCTCACGCCTCTTTCCTTTCCCTCACGTGTCTATACCCAGAGATCAGTGTGTCGTGTTTCATGTGCGCAATAAACCACGGTCGGGAAGTTCGACTGCCTCTCAACGTTACAGTATTTTACGTAGCCTAGTTCAAGGCGGTGGCTCACAGCATGCAGCCTGTTCATGACACCATACCTGCAGCTCTACACCTTGAACTTAATCCTTTCCCCTGGTGGCTTATTCCTGGTGATTTAGTTTGTTTGTTGCATTTTTCGTGTCTGTTTAGCCCTGTAGGCTAATGATTCGAGGGAGACGGAAGATTGGGACGCGGGGTTGCGGAAGTGCATATGTGGCGTGGGGATGATCTCTCAATTGAGGTCTATTTAGCAGTCAGCGGTCAGATGCAGCGTCCCGTACAGGTTTCACTTTCTCCTATGAGGGGGTTCTCAGCCCCCCACTGAGGGACCCACTGACTCAGCAGGGGGTGATCTTATTTGTGAAACAGTTGAAATCTATAGTTAGTCTCACTTCAATAGCACATTAATCTAGGAGCATGAAATAATCCTATGAAAGACATGATTTTATATTGAAAATCATCTAATCTACGCATGTGCAGGCTAGTCATTTATAGGGACAGAGGATAGGCGGCCCTGCTCCATGACGGGTCTTCTATCTGCCATCATGTGCATTCTTATCATCCTTCTACACCAATAAACTTTTGCTGCCATTCAATTCTCACCACAGTATATACTGTGCCGTCAGAGTGAAGTAGCA
Organism: Borostomias antarcticus; assembly: GCF_949987555.1. Lineage (NCBI taxonomy): Eukaryota > Metazoa > Chordata > Actinopteri > Stomiiformes > Stomiidae > Borostomias > Borostomias antarcticus. Next base: position 3,890,514 of record NC_140251.1, on the reverse strand, counting down.
AACACGTTTCTGTGATTCACACACAGACACACAGGTGGTTGGAATTTAATGTGCAAAAATACACTCGCGAGAGAAACAGACAGGGTTTTGTTAGTTGGAAGAGTGGAGAGTTTGTGCACATTTTTATTGGGCTGTGCTGTTCCCATGGGCAGTTTCTGTCAGACTGTCAGATACTCAACACACACACACACACACACACACACACACACACACACACACACACACACACACACACACACACACACACACACACACACACACACACACACACACACACACACACACACTATCTGAAGTTCCCCTTTTAGTCAACATGACTCATATTTGACTCTGTTGACTCCATGGTTAGAGCAGAGAAGAGATTGCATGTGATTCAGGAACATAAACATGTTTTTTAATCAGTGATATCCATATATTATTGAAGGTCATATTGGTCTTGAAATAGTAATTATTCACTTATCTCTTTTCATCATCGTTTACTACAGTATTTAGCAGCTAATCTTGTTGACTCACGGCCTGTCTGGACACCTGTTTCGGCCTCCATACAGGAGCCTGTCATGCCCCCACCTGGTTCTAGGAAGGAATTCTGATGTTACTTTTGAGTTATTTATGATGGGATCCATCACTCCCAACAACCTTGAATGATAGTCCCCCCCCCCCCCCCCCCCCGCGTCACCAGGCCACCACAGAGAAGGGGTGTACGTACAGTAGTTTTGAGACTTCCAGAGCCCCCCCTACCTCTAAGGGTCCACCAGGCAGAGCTCTGTGATAAAGCCCGCCCTCGCTGGGACTGGGCTGTGGATGCAGGCTCGTGGAGGCGGAGCCAGGCTCCCTGTCCTCGTCTCCGGCTCGTGACTGGTGGGGCGCCTGGTCTCCTCTTCCTTCCCATCCCCCAACTCAGGCTCTGGGGTTTCTGGGGGGCAGCAATGCCAGCGCGTCGTATCTCACCCCCAGCGAGGGGGTTCGAATGGCTGTGTGTGTGTGTTGTGTACGTTTCTCGCACCGCAACAGAAGCATAGTGAGGCTGCCTGAGTCAATGGCATGCCCGTGTGTGTGTGTGTGTGTGTGTGTGTGTGTGTGCCCGTGTGTGTGCCCGTGTGTGTGAGGATGAGAAAGTGTGTCACTGTGCTAGTTTGTGAGAGTGCAGTCAGACGCTATCCTAGGGTTCGTCCTGGCTGCCAGCTGAGCTTTACAATGCTTAATTAAACATGTATTTAGAGTGGGCTGTCAGAGAATGTTGCTCTTATGCAGGATCTGGCCAGCCACACATGCATCGTCATGGGCTGCAGCAGGTTTAATAGCCCATGCAGTATTGTGCAATTTGCAAGATGATTGCTAATGGTAGCTCTTCTAATACCCACGTGTCAGTGAGAGACTGCAGATCAGGGAACTGCACAGCCTGATCCTGGACAGGCTGCCCCTCATTCTAATGAGCTGAGAAAACATGGGTAGCATAGCCATGTTTTTGTTGTGCTATCTTTCCTCTGTTTTTCCCGGAGAATATGTTGCATATATGTTATGATAACGATATGGGACTATTCACTTAACCCTGGCTTAGGCACAGTGCTGAACCATTGGATTTTCTTTTTTTTTAAGAATCAATGCACTGAAGCAAATAGTGTGACCTTCCTTTACTGTTCATTTTTTTAAAAAAGTGAATACGGTGTGTGTGTGTGTGTGTGTGTTAGTGTAATCTGTGTATTCCCAGCAGTGCGTGGCTGAAGATTAGGTTTACTGTAAGTGCGTTGGTATTTTTGTATGCACGAGTTCACATGCTTGTGATGTTTGTGTGTGTGTGTGTGTGTACTGTGAGTATGACGGGAGTGTTGTGTTATGGCACAGTTTGGGGTCAGTCAGGGTTACAGTACATGAGCCTGTTTGTTTGGAATGGGGTCCACAAAGGGGAAATGGCCTACCAAACCACTGGTCAGATGACTTCCAGCATGGGGTGGATTAAGTCCAGTTGAGGTAGCAGATGTGAGAGGTGATGAGAGACTGTCCCACTCGCCTTTACCCTGCCCACTATCACCAAGAAGGGGGGCAAATCCATGCAGCAACAGTAAACCACATGAAAGCTGAATATAACTTTAAGATGATGTGTAAATTGCATCTACATATCCTGAAGAGTTTTTCAAGGCAACGGGAGACAGGGCTGTAATCTGTTCTGATGGACAGGAACTAGTGGGCTGTTAAATCCAATAACATCCAGCTGTAGTGCTTTGCTCCATCACATTACAGTTCAGAGGCAGGAAGGGACTTCCTCTCCATAATAACCTTTTTCGAGTTAACAACTGGAAGACCGGAAAATGATACAATTATGCCGTTTCCCAGAATGCGCTCTCCAACTGGAGCATTTAACATTTACAGTAACCTCTGATAACCAGCTCGAGATACTGATCTGATGTGGCCTGGACTGCCACCCGGTAAGCCCTCGGGCTGAACAGGGTTTTACGTTTTTTACTATGGAAGATTACACATTCTAGGATTTCATGAACATTCATTGTTTGCCACTTCCTTTAACGTTCAGCGTGGGTGGTGTTTTGCTGATGCTCAGGTCTTGATTTCACATGCTCAGGGTCATTGAGATCCCCCAGAGTCACACAGCGACTGGGTGTGCGTGTGTGTGTGCGCCTGTGTGTGTGTGGGGAGGGTGTCATCCCTATGGAAGATGAGGGCAAGGTTTATCAATCATGAACAGGAGGCGTAGGATCTTATTACCCTGTGCTGATATGTGTGTTTACTCAGCAGTGTGAAGAGTGCTGAGGGTTCGGGAGACAACGTCTACAGACGGTGAGGACAGCGGCGCCAAACGCAGCTGCACGTCCATCTGAAACGACTCCTGTCAGACCTGGCACATTCTCCTTCCCCTCCTCTTCTGTCTGTTGGAAATGTGTATGAATGAACCCCTTGATTAGAAGGAAAGTGTCAGGAAAGCTGTGGGGAGGGATGTACTTACGTAAACCACAGCCTTATCTGAGGGGTATTGCCATCACACTATTGGGCTGTGGCCGGCCGAGATGTTCAGATGCCTCTATGCCTTCTATCTGGCTGGCTTCTTTCTTTCTTTCTTTCTTTCTTTCTTTCTTTCTTTCTTTCTTTCTTTCTTTCTTTCTTTCTTTCTTTCTTTCTTTCTTTCTTTCTTTCTTTCTTTCTTTCTTTCTTTCTTTCTTTCTTTCTTTCTTTCTTTCTTTCTTTCTCAGCAACAACGCAGGGCGAGAGGTAATGTTTTCGGTTGCGTGCGTTTGTGCGTACGTGTGTTTGTCTGTTAGCAGGATTACGCAAAAACTGCTTGACTGATTTTCACGAAACTTGGTGGAAGGGTGTAGCATGGTCTAATGTAGAACACATTCAGGTTTTGGAGCAGATCTGAATCACAGGACAGGTCCACGAGCTGCCCAAACACGGCCGGCCATTCACCTCCATTCATTTTTTGGATTTGGGGAGCGAAAAAGTCCCCCCATTCAATGCCAATAAGGGGAATTGAAATGGGCATGTTTCGACAAGGTCACAGAGACATGGGGTTTGGACTGGCATAGAGCTCTAACGAATGCAGCAACATAGATTTGTTTTGAAAGTAAACAACATACAGAGACAAATGACCACCAGCACACAGACCCCACACGCATCATTTAGAGCATGTTACTGTAGGTAGAGGCTAACACAGCACACTTCACACATAAACTTGAAATTTGAATGAACTAATAAAGCAAATATATTTTCACCCCCCAGAAAATGGTTTTGCGACGAGCGATTAAAAGTGGGTGTGGCCGTTTTACAACAAAGGAGTGTTTTTGGTGTAAAACAAATACTTGCATCCGATTCAGAATCATGAACAACCCATAATTTGACCCCCCACTAGCTGCTTAAGGCAGAACTAAACATGTTCAGTTTTTCCAGGAGAAGGTTCCGGGTACCCCAACTGCCACGGGTTTCCCTACGGGAGTTCAATTTCAACTTTTTGACATATGTTAGTACTCACTTTTACAAACACATTGGAGAAGAAATCTTTTGCTAAGAAATTTGTTCCCAGATTTTTGCAATGTTCCCTGACTGTAAGCAACTCACAATAATTGCATTTAACATACTGTAGGTAGTCAGGTGTACAACTCACCAGAAATCATAAGTGCATCTTTTTCTAAATAAGCATCTAAGAGTCTAACAATAAGTGCTACTGTAGGAGGACAGGTCAGGGTAGTACTTCTTGAAGAGGTCAGTTTTCAGCCAGTGGCAAAAAAAAAAGGGCAGCGACTTTGCTGCCCTGACGTCAGTGAGGAGTTCGTTCCACCATTGTGGGACAAAGACAGAAAAGAACCGTGACCTGGTCGCTCGACAGCAGAGGTCATGGAGTGATGGTGTAACCAATCGCCTTGAGGCAGCAGAGCAAAGTGGTCAGGAGAGGATGTAGGGTTTGACCATGGCCTGGAGGTACTGTAGGAAGGAGCTCTTCCTTTCACTGCACTGTAGGCCAGCACCAGAGTGTTAAACTGTATACGAGCTGCTACAGGGAGTCAGTGGAGAGGGTGGAGAAGGGAAGTTGTGTTATCTTCATCCATACCAACTATCTATCCATCTATCATTAAACGTCTTCAATAATAACCTGATCATTGTCATCAGCCATGGTATGAGGAAAGGGTCTGAGGAAACAGTTACGGTCCCTGTGTCCTCCGTGGGAGGATCAGTCTGCTACTCATTATGCTCCTCTGCCTGACCAGAGTGTTGTGTCGAGGGTGAGAGAGATGGTCCATGATGGCAGGCAGTCTGGACAGCATTCATTTCCTACTGCATAGCATTCACCAACCTACTGCCCACCGAGGCCACCTTCTTCACTGGAATGTTTGATTGTCTCAGCCCTGCCCCCTCTGATAGTTATTTGTGTGTGTGTGTGTGTGTGTGTGTGTGTGTGTGTGTGTGTGTGTGGGGGGGGGGGGGGTTACGTGATTCTGACCTGGGCTGACTTTTGTCAGGAGCAGTAAGGAACACCGTTGGCTTGGTGTATTTCCAACTTGGAGTGCACTTGGAGTGCCAATTCCATTATTAGAACCATGACGGTCAGTTGGTATTTCAATTGAGCAGTCTAAATAGTCTTTCTTTCTTTCTATTTTTCTTTCTATCCAGGTTGATCAGGAACTGACCACCGTAACACTAGGGGACATTTCAACTTGTTATCTCTCACACTCTATCTTCATCTCAAACAATTATCTATCCACCTATTAGCAAACTTCAACAGTAACCCCATCATTGTTTTGCATCAGCCATGGTATGAGGAAAGGGTCTAGGTATGAGGAAACAGTCACGGTCTCTGTCGAGCACCGTGGGAAGATCAGTTTCCTACTGATGGTGACTGCCTGACCAGAGCGTCACGTCGGGGGTGGGAGAGATTGTCCATGATGGCCAGCAGTTTGGACAGCATTCGTCTCAACGCAATTACTCTCTGACCCCAGGACAGAGCCCACCATCCGGATCAGTTTGTCCATCCTCTTGATGGCCACTGCCTTGATACTGCTGCCCCAGCACACAGCCGCATAAAAGATGGCACTTGCTACAGCAGAATGATAGATCAACATGGTTCTACACGAATGGAAGGATAAGCTCAGCCAGCCCCTCACCTAGACCAGGTTTACACTAAAACTACCTGACTGATTTTCATGAAACTCAGTGGAGGGGTGTAGGATGGTTCACCTAAACAACCCATTAAATTCTGGAGCGGGCCCGGGTTTGTTTGAGCGGCTCGTGGACCCGCCCCGTGATCCGGGTCCGCTCCAGAATTTAATGGGTTGTTAGGTGACCATTCACCTCAATTTATTTCCGCAAAAACTACCAGACCGCTTTTCATGAAACTCGGTCTAAGGGTGTATATCATGGGCCACTTTAGAACCCATTCATTTTTGGAGTGGATCCAAATCACGGGGTGGGTCCACAAGCCAACCAAACATGGCCGGCCATTCATCTCCACTCATTTTTTGGACTTGGGAAGCACAAAATTCCCCCCATTAATTGTCAATAGGGGGAATTGAAATGGCCATAACTCAACATGGGAAGGTCACAGTGACACAGGGCTTGGACTGGCATAAAGCTCTCGATTGCAGCAATACCAAACACGTCCTGCATGTACACACAGCCATGAAATGCATTCATGAGTGGAGGTCTGTGCTCTCTGAGCACCATTCTAGTTTTCTTTCTTTGTTTCTTTGTTTCTTTGTTTCTTTCTCTCTCTCTCTCTCTCTCTCTCTCTCTCTCTCTTCTCTTCTATCTACAGCACGTAAAAATTCCTCAGATTTATTTTGCTCCTTCTTCTGCCAGACTCTGATAACCTGATTTTATTAATGCCTCCAACAGGAAGTGAGGCCTAGAGTTTCTCTTTACCAACAAACAAATTAGTCTTTGTGTTTGAGTCGCTCCCCTCCTCCCCTCTCTCACTGGCTGTCAGAGGAGCTGGGAGAAAATTCTCAATGAAACAAAGAGCACATGCAGCTCTATGGCTCACAAGTGGATCCCCAGGGCATTTGTGTCGATAGGAGAAAGCAAATACTATTTTCTAGTGGAGTAATAATTTCCATTCTAAATTTAGAGAAGTGCACCACACTGACAGGAGCAAATGAAGGCCATTCATTCTCATAAACAATGCACCCCCTTTTTTGGCATGATATATTGAACAAAGAGCTTCACACAGGATATTTTATCCAAAGTGGATTCTCATTTAGGCCTACTCTTAGAAGTATTTTAAGAATGAATATTTGGCCCCAGGCCCCCAGGCATGGGGATGTCATTCAAAGGAAAATAGAAATTGGATTTTTAAATTTAAACCATAACCTGAATATAATTTTGATCAGATCAAATTGATGGAACTGGGAAACCATTGTTGTCGCCCAGTTTAACCCATTGTACAGCATAGCTGCAGAGCAGAGTATCTTAGCTACTTTTGTTTTCACATGGATCAGAGATGAAGGTAGAAAACATGGCGGTTTGTCTCCTTAGACCCGCCCTGTGACAGCACAGCTCACTGCGAGGGTGCGCTAAGCCTCTGTAAGAACATAACAGGTTTAGCCAAAGGAGCACATTATGTCAAGTCATTTATTGGAGCTTGGACGATGCTCATACTGTAGATAATAGTGTGTGTGTGTGTGTGTGTGTGTGTGTGTGTGTGTGTGTGTGTGCGCTCACTTCTCTACATTCATGGGTTGTTTGCTACATACTTAGCAGAGATGGATGTTCTTTTAAAGACAGGGGTTATCCAAGGTGACACACTTACACTTTTAGACAGAACCGCCTCAGATCTTACCAAAATGTACGACAAGACAGTGTTGATTGAGCTGTGTCTTTGAGTAAGCCTGAACAGTATTCGACTGCCAGCACCCTCACCCGAGATGACCTAGTCTGTTTTGTGTCTCTCTATTGTCAGAGTAAAAATGGCTGCCACAGACCGTGTTGTCATTTTGCTCCATGATTCCATCCAAGAAGGGATGTAAACAGAGAGGGAAATTAATAGTCAGAACCATGAAACAAAAGCAACAATATGCTTTTGTACATGGAACAGACCTTGGCCTGAATAGTATAAGCACAGGAGTCAACCTGGCACTCCTTGACTAACATTACTCATCGTTGACTCCCACGCAACTAATTAGTACTTAGTAGCAGCCTAATATAAAACAATTGTTAATATCAGCTTGAATAAATAAATATACTGAAACCAGGCGAATTGTGTGTAGCTAACGCAGCTGGTTTGACGGTAGGCCTACAGTAAGTTTGATCTAGACAGAGAAATTCTCCAATAATTAGAAGATTTGAGAGACTCTTTTAGGCTTTTTGAATGTGAAAAAATGGCTCATATTGTCATAAAGGTTCGCCAACCACTGGTTTCTAGCAAGAATAACAAGAACACAGGAAGGCCTTCATAAACCTTCTTAATGGGTGGAGATATTTTCAGAGATGATCTTCAACAAGATTAGATTTAAACCTATTTATGGGACTTAGCCACTGCTCCTCATAATGATGATGCCTTTGTTTCCTACAGAGCGCCTGGAAAACATTGAACCTCCAGCCTGATGCCTTTAGGAAATTGCAATTAGATTTATTTTGAAAAATTCCAGATAAACAGATTCAATGAATAGGCACCCAAAGAAATAGAAAAGATGAGACACGTTACAAATGAACTGGATGTAGAGAACGCTTAGAACAAAGTACCTAGAACAAAGTAGCGTGTGACGGTTTGTACTATGTAACTGTGAGGCTCAAAACTGTTTCTCTCCCTCTCTCTCGTCCTCCAGTCTGTGGTCCGAGTATCGACATCCGCAACGACATCAGCGAGTTCAAGCGGCTGGAGAACTGCACGGTGGTGGAGGGCTACCTACAGATCCTCCTCATCTCCGACAAGAACAACAACGTCAACCAGGAGCACTTCCGCTCACTCAGCTTCCCCAAGCTGACCGTCATCACCGACTACCTGCTCCTCTTCCGCGTTTCGGGCCTGGACAGTCTCAGCACGCTGTTCCCCAACCTCAACGTCATCCGGGGACACAACCTCTTCTACAACTACGCCCTGGTGATCTTCGAGATGACCAGCCTGAAGGACATCGGCCTGTACAACCTGAGGAACATTACCAGAGGCGCCATTCGAATCGAGAAGAACCCCGAGCTCTGCTACCTGGACTCGGTGGACTGGTCGCTTATCATGGACGCAGAGTTCAACAACTTCATAGCGGGGAACAAGCAGTCCAAGGAGTGTGGGGATTTGTGTCCGGGCATCATGGAGGACTCGCCCCAGTGTACCCAAACAAGTTTCAACGACAACTACAGCTACCGCTGCTGGACCTCCAACCACTGCCAGAAAGGTAAGCGCTCGACGGGTTGCTGGTCACCTCAGCTGGGCAGGGCAGAAGAGAGCTATCCTCCTAGCACAGAGGATGGGCTGTGCTGACCGGAGACCCTACTCATACCTGCTGGTGTTTTTACGATCTTAGCTTGTGCGGCGAAGAAAATTTGATTTGTTTGTTTTGGTTCTTTTTTTTTGTTTTTAAGGTAGGTTATTTCTCCAATAACTGGAGCATTTGGCAGTGTTTGTGTATGCAGCTTGTGTTGTGAGCTTATGGCGAGACATCTAGCTAGGGGGGTTTCAGTCTTGCAAACACTGTGAAATAGAACATTTCTTCCATCGGTGAAAAAATCAGTCTACCTAAGTGTTTCGCCTTCATTTCTGTCAGGCTGCAAGATTGTCCATAGTCCAGTGAAAACTCATCCTCTTATTATTATGGAGAGCTTGTCTTTAGATCAAATCTGTTTGTCTGGGCAAGGATGGCTGCAGAATAGAGATCCAGGTAGTGGTTGCATAGTCAGGTGAGATTGCAGTTACTCTGCCAAATCAGGAGCAGGTCTACCTGTCTGGACTAAATCAGTCTCGTAAGTGGTGTACATTTCAATGAACTGCTATTATAAGGGCATTCAATTATTTTGATATCACCTTGATCTCACATTACATCATGAATATCTTCAATCAATCAATCAAACGTTATTAATACAGCACAAACTGTACAACACTGAGGCAACACAATGCACTTTACAGAAAGGGAGGAGTACATGTACAGTATTATACAACGGTTAGTTCTGGTTCTTCATTCTGATTGGCTGGAAGCCGTGTTAAAATACTTTGTAACACACACCTGGGACCGCATATCATTCCATTTTCAGTATTAATGCGCCTCCCATTTGATCCAATGCATTGTAGTTGTTGTTGTTGCTTGGCAACCCATTTGTTAGGGGAACTATTTTGCTCCGCGGAATTGAGGGAATGATGCTTCGTTTTGAATAAATGTTAATATTTTACATTGCTGTATATCTATTTTACACTAATAGCTGTAATAACCGTTGTATAAAAGCAATAAACCACTTGAGGCCGTGTGTTATAGTGATTTTATAACAGCTAGGGGGGTTTTAGGCACTCCGCTTCGTCATGGCTAACAACGCCCCCTAGCTGTTATAAAATCACTATAACACACGGCCTCTCGTGGTTTATTGCTTAATTTTGATCCAGACACTTATTTTCCAGATGGAAGCAAAACATGCATTTCACCCATTTGGTTCAATATAGGAGGACTGTAAAAACCTCTCTCAACGAGAAACACCTGGAAAATGTTGAGTACTATGTTAGCTATCATAGGAACATACAGTATTGCAAAGTATGTACTGTATAATACAGTACATAATCAATCAATCAATCAAAGCTTTATTTGTATTGCGCATTTCATACCCAGAGGCAACACAATGCGCTTTACAGAGAACAAGGGAGGTGGGCATAACATAAATGCTACGTCATGCATGAGAACAATAACACAAATGCTACATCAGAAGAAAGATAATACATTATAAAAAATAAATAAATGAATAAATAAATACAAATATTTGACCTGAATGGTAAACCATTATATGTTAGCTGTATCACAGTAATACATTATAGGACACAGAACATTCTAAAGCACACTAAACATTAAACATTGCCCGACAGTTATGTTGACTCGTAGTCATGATAATATATTATAGGACACATAAAAGATTATGAAACACACTAAATATTTAACAGCAAGCTACTGTTTATCAGTTCAAATTGGGTACAGAGAGACAGCTGTGTGTTTGAACTAATATTATTTAGTTCACTTAACCCGGGCACAGGCAATGAATAACAACAACATGCATGGGAAATGTTGTTTGAGACAGGACACACACACACACACACACACACACACACACACACACACACACACACACAAACACACACACAAAGAATAACAAGACACAGACACAACACCGAGGTTTTGTTGTTGTTGTTTTTCAAGTCTATGTGTGGCCAAATGGGTGACATCACTGCCACAACGTTCGCCAACTAGGCTCCTATTGTCCCGTGTTTGTTTGTTTTGTCTAGACGATTGCACACGGTGGACCATGAGAGGCTGACCGGCCACTTGTTAGCAGCCTGAATGGTCTCTCTCTCTCTCTCTCTCTCTCTCTCTCTTTCTCTCTCTCTCTCTCTCTCTCTCTCTCTCTCTCTCTCTCTATGGGTGTGTGTGTGTGTATAGAAGTTTGCTGCTGAATCTCAGTGATGCTATTGCCAACCAAAGGTATACAGAGTAAATGGTAAAGGGTTATCCAAAGCACTTTACAATGGCCTCTCATTTACCCATTCACATGCACATCTACACACCAATGGCAGCCAGCTGCCATGCAAGGTGCTAGCCAGCTCATTGGGAGCAATTTTGGGTTCAGTGTCTGGCCCGAGGACACTTCGACATGAGGACAGGAGGAGCCGGGACTCGAACCGCTGACCTTACGATCGTTGGACGACCCGCTTTACCTCCTGGGGCACAGCCACGCCAGAGTGAGACGCCCCGTCTAGTCTGGTCGTGCAAGAGAGGAGGTTGACCTTGACTCAGAGGAGAGTGCGATGTGAACATGCCTCCCACGCCTGCCTGTCTGCTCCCCCCCCACTCCCTGTCATCACTAGGACAGAAGAAGGCTGGGAAAATACGTCTCCCGGGCCGGGCCTATTGAAGACCTGTGTACAGCTCTCAGGACCAGCTGTTTGTCTCAAACATGACCACTTCCTCACTTGCTCAGACTCACAGAACAAAACAGAGGAAATGGACCTCCACTTGCTCCCTGCGTGACCGTCTCTATAATATATAGACAAACGTGTGTCTGTTCGTGATTATTAATTTTTAGATCCGGTATCTGGTGAGGATTTTCATCTTGCCGCTCTCTGGTTCCTACATGTTGTATAAGCAATCTAGGACCATAGATTTGACCGGTGAATGAAAAGCTTTAACAGAGATCTTTTTGCATTTTATCTGATTTGGGTGCTAACCTGTTACCTATTTCAGTGCTCAATGTACAGTATATGCTTTTCGTAAGATTAGGCTCTAGACAGAGTGCAGACTGAGGTCACTCAGGAGTAGTTTGCCGGGTAGATGAACATCCCCGTGAGGTCCACGCCGAGGTCAGTGGGACTGCATTACCCCGGGGAGAGCCTTGATGGCTCAAGGCTGCAGATAAAAACGAGGGGTAAAGACAGACTATGGAGAGATGGAGAACAGAGTGACTCATCTACTGTAGCCTTTGTGATGCTGGCTTTGTTGTAGCAGTGCTTCCCTGGAGGAGTGCGGCCAGGTACCTCCCACTGCTCTGGGTGCTGACAGAA
>NC_140251.1:3843333-3860833 GCF_949987555.1 Borostomias antarcticus | reverse complement strand
TCCTCTTCATCTTCCAATCTTCTCCTCGTACCCCCTCATCCCTCCCTCCCCCTTTGGAGGCCTCCTCTCACCCTGTGGGCACCTCTGGTCAGCTTGGCCGGGGTAGAAAATCCTGGATCTGGACAGGATTACGTAAAAAAGGCTACTCTCTCTCTGGCTCTCTGGCTGCTGTTGTTGTCACAGTACATTCCTATTGCTACACAGGGGCCTAGTGTGGTGCTTTATATAATTGAGCACAGGCAGAGAAGTAGACAACCCCAAACCTCTTAGGACCCCTCAGTCAATAAGTCAGTCAGTCAGTCAGTCAGTGAGTGAGTCAGTGAATCAGTCAGTCAGTCAGTCAGTCAGTCAGTCAGTCAGTCAGACAGTCAGTCAGTCAGTCAGTCAGTCAGTCAGTCAGTCAGTCTGACTCTCAGGCAGTCAGTGAGTCAGTCAGTCAGTGAGTCAGTCAGTGAATCAGTCAGTCAGTCAGTCAGTCAGTCAGTCAGTCAGTCAGTCAGTCAGTCAGTCAGTCAGTCAGTCAGTGAGTCAGTCAGTCAGTCAGTCAGTCATTCCTCCCTAATGCCAGCTTCCACTCTTCTTCCCAGCGTCTCCCTCATATTAGTGAGTCGGTCAAATGAAACAACGCGTACCAGCACGGTTTAACAATGACTCACGACTGTTCCCCGCCGTGTCATTCTGCCCATAGTGAGCAAGTGGAAAATGGGTGAGGGTTCTTCAAGGGTGTCATCATCTCCAATTGGCACTGTGGACACCAGAGCTCTGGGGCTGTAAGTGAAGGAACTGTTGGAGTCTGGCAGAGGTTATATCACTGTGGTGTTCCAGGTCTGTACCTTCGCCCTGATGAGGCCGGCGTCCTGCGCTCCCTAGCTTGAGGGGCATTAGAGCAGTTTAAAAACCAGTCACGGCAACGCAGCCCTAATAGCCTGAGGAATGTATGACAGGAAGGGAGACACAGAAATGTCATTCCATGCAGCTCAGCTACCTCTGCATGCAACACAGCCCCTTTCACCTCAAAAACATCTTGTGCCTTTTTAAACCGTTAATCGCCGCCAGCGGATAATGGCCGCTAGCTGGGATTGACGTTGTTTTTTCTCAACACGAGTCAGTAGGTTGTTATGCAAGCGCTGAGGTGGACCCCCTGGTTTGTGGTGTGGCGACCAACTCCTAGCCTCTGGAAGGGGAAAAAAAACAAAAAACGGTGAAAATATGATGGAGAAATGACCGTCCGCGCAGGTCAGCGGGAGCGACTGCATCCGGGGTCGTGTGTTGATGTCGCCCCGTTAGCCGTGTTCCAGTCCCGGAGATGGAGGAAGTAGTTTACTGGACCGTCGCCACTAGCCACTCTTTCATTGGCTGATGGCCATGTTGCCCCTCCCCCGCAGATCTCCCATGACTCTCCAGCCCCCGCCCCCACCCCCCCACCCCTTCCAGTCTCTGCTGACCCACCAGTGACATCTCCAGCGCTCAAAATGGCCCCTGGTCAAATTTAGAGCAAAGCTGTCTGCTTCATCTGAGACTTTGACTAATTGCCTGGAACGCACGCGTGGGACAGCCACAATTAACGATGTTGAATTCCGCAAATTTCTGCAAATGTTTAGACCGTGGACAGTACGGGTTAGGTGAACCAACAAGCTGTTTCTCTCTCTCTCTCTCTCTCTCTGTGATGTGATGATAAGTGGGGGACAGACGCCTTGGAACCACTCACCTTGTTTCATTCAGTTAACTGGATTAGAGGTTCCCTCTGGTGAACGGTGCCATGATGATATAGCAGCGATGATACGGCAGCCCGGAGCTCTCCCGTGGCCCGGTGTCTTGGCTGCTATGGCGTTGCTGGTGCTTTAGTAGTCTCGCGATGCCAGACTTGACGTGAGGGTTGGGGTCAGCCTAGTGCTTTAGAGACTTACTGTAGCGACACAGACTCGAGATGTCATCGCGACGTCACTAAGGATGTCATCAGTATACAGGGCCAACGAGACTGGCGAGTGATAAGCTAAAGTTGTGTCTCTCACGGCTTGTGTGTGTGTGTGTGTGTGTGTGTGTTGGGTAAACAGGACCGTCTCCTCCCGGCCTTCCCTGACAGCTGCAGAAACCTGAGAGCTTCAGGGAGAGGGTGCAGCGTGAAGGCACTTGTGAAGGGAGAGAGAGAGAGAGAGAGACCCAGCCATGTGTCCATCTGATGAAGTGGGGTTAAGTGCCCCGCTGCCATGTTCTATTAAGGGTTCCATCTAGAGGAGGAGACAGAGGGAGAACACGGAGTGTGGGTGGCCCGTCAGGAGCTCACCTGGCCATCCACCACAACACACACACACACACACACACACTGAGATCCCTGAGCTATCACATACGATTACTTTTATTATTTTTTGTATTTTTTATTAGACCTTTATTTAACTAGGTAAGCTCATTGAGATAAAGAATCTCTTTCAATCTCTCTTTTCCTTGCCTGGCCAAGAGGCAGCAAATTACACTACAAAAGGTTACAATACAAAGCCTTTTTCCCCTGTTCTGTGAACACTCGAGGGACAGTCAGTGTAAAGAAGTCAGATGATCGTAAGATGTAGTGTCCTTGATTCCTAATTAGGTAGTTTCCTAGATAGGACGGGACAACACCAAGGAGAGCTTTATAAATAAAAGTCAACCAATGAGTGTATCTCCTATCAATCAAAGATGACCATTCTGCTTTTTTATATAAGTGCAATGATGGGTCAGATTTTTACAACCAGTGACAAACCGCAAAGCACAGTGATACACAGTGTCCAGAGAACGTTAACGGGTGGCTGGAGCGTGCATGTACAGTATGTCACCATAATCAAGCAGTGGCAGGAAAGTTGCTGACACAAGATAATTCCTAGCTTCCTGGGAGAAACAAGATCTGTTCCTAAAATAAAAGCCCAATTTTACCTTGAGTTTAGAGACTAGACTTGAAATATGGGACTTGAACGTGAGGTGTTGATCGACATGGAAGCCCAACTACTATATAAGACGAAACCAGCTCAATGGCTGTTCCTTGGCAACTTAAAACAGGGATTTTTTGTGACGGCACAGTAGCCCTAGAAAACATCATGACTTTCGTCTTATCTATGTTCAAAACCAGCTTCAGCCTTTGCAGAACGAGACTGAACTACATTAAAGGCAGACTGTAAAAGAGCAAAAGCTTGCACAGCACATGGTGCAAAACAATAAATAATCATGTCGTCGGCATAAAAATGTACAGGGCATCAGACAAGTCATTACAAAGATAATTTATGTAGATTGAAAACAAAATGGGCCCTAACACTGAACCTTGTGGTACCCCCTTCGAAACCATTAAAAATGTTGATGAAGACCCGGCCATCTGGACACACTGTGATCGATCCATTAAATAGTTTCTGAACCAAGAAACGGCATGCTCCGATAGGCCGATTTTATGCAATGTATCAACCAGGATATTATGATCTACAGTGTCAAATGCCTTTGATAAATCTATTAATAAGGCTACACACACTTTCTTTAAGTCTAGTGCTTCCATGATGTCATTAAGGGCTGCAGAAACAGTGCTGTGCTTTTTTTCTAAAACCAGATTGGTGTCTTGATAAGATGCCAATTTTCTCAAGGAAATATTTTAATTGATCGCTGACAAGCCTTTCAAAGATGTTTGTTAAAATGCACAGCTTGGGATCCAGCTGTTTCAACTCTCTTAGTACATCAGCAGCAGATATAGGAAGAAACTGAAATGGGGCTTCCACAATTTATTACCGACAGGCAAGGCATTTCCATTTTCAACAAGAAAATTTGTTTGACTCTCATGAAAAGCCTGCAGAAATAAAATGCTCATTAAAAGAGTTTAATATGTCAGACTTTTCAGTTATCATACACAAACCTTTATTTATAAAGGATGGTGGTTCGGTGGATGAAACCTGTCCAGAAAAAGGTTGTTGTTGATCAAACGTTGGTGATCACCTTCCTAAACCTTTTGGGATCATTTAAGTTCTTAATAGTTTCTGAAAGATAGTACTCTGCTTATGCTCTCTTTATAACCATGTTTACAGTGGTTTCTGAGCTGTCTAAAACTGAGCCAATCAGCATTTGTTTTGTTTTGTCTTGCTCTGGCCCACGCGATATTTCTGTCTATAAGAATACTATTTAGCTCAGGAGAAAACAAGGGATTATGCGACCTTTTTCACGCAATTCATGAAAAGGAGCATGTTTATTCACAGTGTTTTTGAAACCATCGTAAAATAATTTCCAGGCAAGTTCCACTTCACCAATAAGATTAAGTCTATTCCAATCAAAATGATAAAGATCATGATACTGTAGTCGTTCATCTCCTCCTCCCCTGCCTGGTCATGAGCAGAGCATCAGCGGGGTGTGTGTGTGTGTGTGTGTGTGTGTGTGTGTTTGGGGGGGGGGGCAGAGTGTACGGTGATGAGAGAGAGCTGACAGACTCCATCACACAAGCCTTGTTCTCCTCCCATCAACGCCGATGAGAACCTCGTCTCCTGGAGCCCTAATGAGATGAGTGTGGAGGGACATGGCTGCTGAAGCACACACACACACACACACACGCACACACACACACACACACACACATACACATAAGACATACTGACCTGAGAGCACGTACACACACGTTCCCACATGGCCTCCACACAAACGTGTGTGTGTGTGTGTGTGTGTGTGTGTGTGTGTGTGGCATTCGTCAGATCCACTGCACATTACCAGCTACACGCCCACCACCTCCAGGGGGGGTCAAAGATGGCTGCTGATCCTGTGAGGTCTTAATGAGGGGAATCAACGCGGCCTGTTGTTGTGACAGGGAAGCCCGGCGGTTGGTGGAGCAGATGGGAGGGGCGGAGCCAGCCATGGGAGGCTGTTTTGCAGTCATCCTGCGTGAGCGAGGTGCTCTGTGGCCATCTTTACACAGACAGACAGCTGGTCAAACAGGCTTAGGAGAGCACTGGGCAGTCTGGACACTGACTTAAGCCCATTAGCCTGGGTTGACGCACTCCAGATTGGTCGGACGCCCCAGTTCAAACAGGCTGCAGTGTTTTGATGGTAACCTGGTCCGCATGGCGGGTGAATGTCTGTGCCCTTGACCATATGGAGGATTGCCTTCTTAAAGGGGTGATTTACTCATCTTACTAATATATAGTATATAATTGCTATATATAATATATAGTAATTATATATATAGTATATATAATTATTCGTGAGTAAGAACTAAAAAGATCTATATTCTTCATCACACTTTTAGGGGGTTGCAGAAACTTGAATTATCATACTGTAGCCTATGCGTGGTGGATTGATCCTGGCATGGTCATCCTGATCATGTGAGCTCACATTCGGCTTCCCTCCACAGGTCAGTCTGGTAACACCTCCGTTCAGGCAGATTTCCACCCGATCCGGCCTTGATCGGCCAATCACAGCCGTTTATCTCATATGAGACGGGTTTGATACGATGACTAACCCACGTTTTGTTGCTCTGATTGGTTGTGGGTCTATCCAATTGCATCCAAAGGCATTTTGGTCTGCACCCGTTGATGTCACTACTCGGAAATCGAAAATTAACTGAGAATATCCAGACGCCTCGCATTTGCAAATTGGGTCTGGCGAATCCAGGCTACCTTAAACAATGGCTGTGAAGAGCCAACAGTATTAGGAAGAAGACCAAATCTTTTTTTTGTTTTGTTTTGGTCTCTTATTTCAGTGGGACATGTTTTCAGTGTCTTTTTTTTTTTTTTTTTTGCTCAGTGTTGTGATTGAGAGTGATGGTGTGTGCTGTGAGAGAATGGGCCCCACCCCCTGGCCCCAGCCCAGCCCCCAGCCCCGGCCTCAGCCCCCAGCCCCGGCCTTAGCCCCAGCCCCGGCCCTAGAGCTGATGTGTGGCGGTACACGCAGCCTTGAGGAATGTCAGGCCCCTCTCACGCGGCGGGTGGCCCGGGGGAAGGGGGGGGGCCTGGCGAGGGGTACACGGACGTGCAGGGGGACACGGGGAGGGATGGAATGTTCTCTGTAGTATGTGTGTGTGTGGGTGTATGTGCGTGTTAGTGTGTGTGTGGGTGTGTGTGCATGTTAGTGTGTGTGTGTGTGTGTGTGTGTGTGTGTATGTGCGTGTTAGTGTGTGTGTGTGTGTGTGTGTGTGTGTACGTGCGTGTTAGTGTGTGTGTGTGTGTGTGTGTGTGTACTGTATGTGCGTGTTAGTGTGTGTGTGTACGTGCGTGTTAGTGTGTGTGTGGGTGTACGTGCGTGTGTGTGTGTGTGTGTGTGTACTGTATGTGCGTGTTAGTGTGAGTGTACATGCGTGTTAGTGTATGTGTGTGTGTACATGCGTATGTTAGTGTGTGTGTGTGTGCGCTAACCCATTTCCCCCCCTGACCCCTATGATTCTGCGCACCCAGTCAAATGGCCAACTCACTTACTTCAGAAACAACAGGATATCATTTATTAGCTTATGTAATACAATATCCACGGTGTCATTCTGGGTTAGGCTTCATACGACCGATCCAGTGCACGCTGCTGGTATGAAAAACAATATAGAAACAGGGTTTCTTTTTAAGAGACCTGTTTATCCAATCTTGAGTTGACATTGATGTATCTCTCTCCGGTTAAGAGATTTACTTTTATTACTATACACGTTGCCATCCATATCACTTCCCTGTAAATACAGGCCGTCCGCCCACAGGTCAGTCAGACAGTACTATATATTTGAACACTGGTCCTCCTGTGGGCTCCAGGAATGCCTCAGAGTTATTTGAGAGAGGAGCAGACGCATCATTAAACCATTACACTGACAGCGATGTTCACTGTGAAAAATTCTGCCGTTTGATTTTGCTGCTCTAATCAAAGCTGATCTCACCCTCTGTTTTGGTAGACTGGGACTTCACTGTGACGTTTGGACGCTGGTCGCCCCCGCGCCTCCCCTCTGTCTGAAACGCAGTCATTCAGGCTGCTGGGTAGAGAGGGCACGTCTGTTGACGTCACGGTGGGTTGACGTCACGGTGGGTTGACGTCACGGTGGGTTGACGTCACGGTGGGTTGACGTCACGGTGGGTTGACGTCACGGTGGGCTGACGTCACGGTGGGCTGACGTCACGGTGGGCTGACGTCACGGTGGGTTGACGTCACGGTGGGCTGACGTCACGGTGGGCTGACGTCACGGTGGGTTGACGTCACGGTGGGTTGACGTCACGGTGGGTTGACGTCACGGTGGGCTGACGTCACGGTGGGCTGACGTCTGTGTTCCTCTCTGGCTGTATCAGAGGAGTGGGGGGGGGGGGTCAGTGTGGCTCAGGGTTCTGTCCACAATGGCTCCGGTTCAGACCTCACACTCACGGCCCCACAACCACATACAGACCCTGTGTGTGTGTGTGTGTGTCTGTCTCTGTGTGTGTACGTGTGTGGGCAGGGCAGGCTGGTGCAAATCCGACACAGCCGGTGAGTTTCGGCACGCCCTAACGTCCGAGCCTCCCGGTGCGGCGGTACACAGAGCCAGAGGCGCCCAGGTCGTCCATAACCGGGAACACGTCCGTTCCAGTAGCCTCCCGGCTACAGGGCGACGCAGCCTGTCTGCTGACCGAGGGAGAGCGTCAGAGAGACAGACAGGCAGGGTCATCAGAGAGACAGACAGGCAGGGTCATCAGAGAGACAGACAGGCAGGGTCATCAGAGAGACAGACAGGCAGGGTCATCAGAGAGACAGACAGGCAGGGTCATCAGAGAGACAGACAGGCAGGGTCATCAGAGAGACAGACAGGCAGGGTCATCAGAGAGACAGACAGGCAGATTAATCAGAGAGACAGACAGGCAGGGTCATCAGAGAGACAGACAGGCAGGGTCATCAGAGAGACAGACAGGCAGGGTCATCAGAGAGACAGACAGGCAGATTAATCAGAGAGACAGACAGGCAGGTTCTTTAACCATCAGTGTGAGGACCTCCTGGCCTATCCAACCCTTCCTCCCGTTCTCATCCTCCTCCTCCTCCTCCTCATCCTCCTCCTTCTCATCCTCCTCCCCCTCCTCCTCTTCCCCTTCATCCTCCTCCCCTCCTCCTCCTCCCACCTCCCTTCTTGTCCTGCTTGTGGCCCAGGGATTGATGATGTGTCACTGGAGTGTCCTGTGGATCAATGGGCTGCCAGCCCAGAGGATTGGCCGGCCACTGGCAATTCATCATCAGGGGTCACTACACATTAGCCCCGTCTCACAAGCACTCATTGTCATTCAAGTGCCGTGGCCATGCAGGGGATTATGGGAGTTAGAGGGGAGTGGAGGAGCTTGGCTCGGCCACGGTTGGCCGGGGCCGGACTCCGGCCGCTGGGATCCTTCTCTGGAGGGCCCACGCAGGGGCCCGCCGCCTCCACTACCCCAGAGAAGCTGTTTATCCTCGCGATTTCACAAAAATAACCAAAGGGAAACGACCAGAGCCAGTGAAATATTTCAGTTGGCGGAGCGGTCCAGGAATGGATTCGGACACTATGGCCGTTTCAGATTACCTACTTTGACAAGGCTTTTTGTGTGTGTGCGTGTTTTTGCATGCATGCATACATGTACTTGTGTTTGTTCATACGTACTCGAGGGGCGTGTCTCGGACAACCTATGTCAGGGATGTGTGCTCGGTGCCGCTACCCGTTGCCCCCTCCCACCCCCCCACCCTTGTCTCAGCCCCCGCCCGACGCTTGTGTGGGAATGTTTGGGTCGGTGGGTGTTGAATACAGGACATGTTGACTCAAAGCACACATGCATACCGCCGAGTCAGCGCATCTAAATGCGTCCCGTCCTGGCCGGTAGCCTCGCTCGATTCTCCCCCCGCCGCCATCAGGAGCATGTGTTGTTATGGCTGGCGACAGGAATGACGCAGCGTTTCCCGCAGCGCCCCTTCGGCGCGTGTGACTGGGCGTGACCGGACACCGTAGCCGGGGTACATGCGGCTCCCTCGCCACCCCCCCCCCCCCCGCCCCGCCCCTCCTCTGCTGCCGCTGCCGTCGCCACATCTGGATCCAATAGACCCGGCTTCCTTCTTCCTCCGCAGAGCGACCCGTATAAATAGCAGGCCTCGCAGCGACCGCACTCTGCAGCGGGGGCCTGCCGCACTACCCCACCCCCTCCCTCGGTTATGGCCGGTGACGTTGCCGTGACCCCCCCCCTTCCTAGGCGGTTATCCGGGGCCCCCGGGGGACCCTGGCGGCTGCGGTGTGGCTGACGTAGGCTGTGCACCCCTGCGCGCCCATCTGCGGAAAGTTTGAATGCAGCTCGGCCGGCCGGATGGGTGGGTAGGTGTCCACTGGGCTGGACTGGACTGGGTTGGGTTGGGTTGGGCTGGGCTGGGCTGGGCTGGGCTGGGCTGGGCTGGACTGGACTGGACTGGGCTGGACTGGGTTGGGCTGGACTGGGCTGGGCTGGGCTGGGTTGGGCTGGGCTGGGCTGGGCTGGGCTGGGCTGGGCTGGACTGGGTTGGGCTGGGCTGGGCTGGGCTGGGCTGGGCTGGGCTGGGCTGGGCTGGGATGGGCTGGGCTGGGCTGGGCTGGGCTGGGCTGGGCTGGGCGTAACCCCGCGCGGGGCTTTGGGCTGAGCAGGGGGAAATGTCATATCCTGCTTATGGCCAGACGCCTAAACGCAGCGGTTTTATAAGACGCACGGTGCGGCGCGGCCGGGTGGAGCCGAGAGCAGCGCCGCCGACGTGGGCATCCTGCACCTGATTAGGATCCAAGAATAAAATATAGGCGTCCTCTGTGTTGAGTGTGTGTGTGTGTGTGTGTGTGTGTGTGTGTGTGTGTGTGTGCGTGCGTGTGTGTGTGTGTGTGTGTGAGAACTGGGGGGGAGGGCATGGTTTGATTTTTTTCTCAATCCTGAGACTGGCCCCTGTCACTCGTGTGTGTGTGTGTGTGTGTGTGTGTGTGTGTGTGTGTGTGTGTGTGTGTGTGTGTGTGTGTGTGTGTGTGTGTGTGAGAACTGGGGGGGAGGGCAAGGTTTGATTTTTTTCTCAATCCTGAGACTGGCCACTGTCACTCTTTGTGTGTGTGTGTGTGTGTGTGTGTATCACCTCACGTTCTGTAAACACATGACCCTTTGTGTGCCACACGTGCGTGTCCCACCACAGAGGCCCCGCCCCTCCCAAATTAAAACCCACTCAAGCAAGAGGTGGGTCCGCTTGGCTTGGACGTGGCCCCCCCTGTCGTGCCTGCTCCCCGACACCCCTGTCTGCTAGCGGGAGGTAGTGGAGGGGGGCCAGACGACGGTGGGGGGGGGGGGCAGCCAAACCTCTTGCTTGAGTGAGTTTTAATTTGTCAGCAGACGCTGCAGGGTGGCAGAGAGCAAGAACAGACGCAGGGCTGCTCATGAGCCCATTCACCCAGGATACACACACACACACACACACACACACACACACACACACATACACACACACTGATACGAGATGCCTGCACCCTGTGGATTTGTCTGGGTGGTTTTGCTGTGGGACGCTTGTACGATGGCGTCCTGTGATTGGTCGGTTTAAAAGGCACCGAGGCAGGCCCGGTCTGCCTTACCTGGTTGCTCTGTTCACACACAATATCTGACCCTGAAGATGTTGTGCACCTCTCTGCAGACTAAAGCAGATGATCATTTTGTCGAGAGAAATCCAAGGGCCGTGTGGCGGCCTGTGGCGTTTCCCCCTGTCCGTGCGCCCGTGTGACGTGGTGAGGCAGCCAGGAACATGGCGAGGCTGTGTGTTCCTGGGACCTGGAACGTGAGAATGTCCCTGCTACTGCTCCCTCTGGCTGGCCTCTGAGGAGGAGGAGTCAACTCCCGCCTGCCACTCCCCCCCTGCTCCTGCTCTCCCCCCCCCTTCCCCCCTCGTCCTGTAGACAGAGCTTAGCTTCAGTTCCCCTCCCAGGCCGAGGGGGTATCAGGTTTGTTTTGGAGCGGGGTCGGGGGGGATGTGGGGAGGGGTTTTGGGTGTGTGTGTGGATGGGGGCCTGCACTGGCAGAGTAGAAACAGGTTGGGAAGTCCTCATATTAACACCGTCGATCAAACTAACGCGTGGGAATCAAGACAGACAGACAGACTGATGAAGACGTGCGGGAGAGCTATAGGGGGAAAGCACAACTATCACCCTCCCTCACCGCTGCCTGGGACCCCTCTTCCATAAATCCCACGCCAGCAGCTGGAGTTGTGAAGCGGCCATTTTATGAATGAGGGCGGGAAGGAGGGAAGGAGGGAGGGAGAGACAGGCAGAGGGAGGGAGGGAGGGAGGGAGAGAGAGGGAGGGAGGGAGGGAGAGACAGGCAGAGGGAGAGAGGGAGGGAGGGAGAGAGAGGGAGGGAGAGACAGGCAGAGGGAGAGAGGGAGGGAGAGAGCGAAGGAGAGAGAGAGGGAGAGACAAAGAGGGAGAGAGGGAGGGAGAGGGAGGGAGAGACAGAGGGAGAGAGAGAGGGAGGGAGAGACACACCTAGGGGGTAGAGGGTGGGAGGGAGAGAGAGAGAGGGAGGGAGAGGGAGAGGGAGGGAGAAACAATCAGGTAGGGGTTCGAGGGAGGGAGGGAGGGAGGGAGGGAGGGAGAGAGGGAGGGAGAAACAAACAGAGGGAGGGGTTAGAGGGAGGGAGAGAGAGAGGGAGGGAGAAACAGACAGGGAGTGAGAGAGAGAGGAATTGGTCAGGTGGTGTGTGTGTGTGTGACGTGGCTCACAGAGGCTCTCGTAATGGGAATGCGTGTGTGTGTGTGTGTGTGTCGTGTGTGTGTGTGTGTGTGTTGTGCGTGTGTGCATGTGTGAGGCGGAGCCTGGGCTGGGCCCACACACCAGGGCTCTCCGCAGGCATTGTGTGTCTGTGTTTTGTTCCTGCCTGTGCCGCGACTCAGAGCCGTCTGGGACAAAAGACCCCATTTGGGCTTTGCTTCCGCCTGCCTGTCGCTGCTCACTTAGCAGCCTGGCCAGAGCACAGAAGACTGGAGCAGATAATAGAACAGAAGAGTAGGGTAGAGTGGAGTAGAACAGAGAAGAGTAGATAATAGAACAGAAGAGTAGGGTAGAGTGGAGTAGAACAGAGAAGAGCAGATAATAGAACAGAAGAGTAGGGTAGAGTGGAGTAGAACAGAGAAGAGTAGATAATAGAACAGAAGAGTAGGGTAGAGTGGAGTAGAACAGAGAAGAGTAGATAATAGAACAGAAGAGTAGGGTAGAGTGGAGTAGAACAGAGAAGAGTAGATAATAGAACAGAAGAGTAGGGTAGAGTGGAGTAGAACAGAGAAGAGTAGATAATAGAACAGAAGAGTAGGGTAGAGTGGAGTAGAACAGAGAAGAGTAGATAATAGAACAGAAGAGTAGGGTAGAGTGGAGTAGAACAGAGAAGAGTAGATAATAGAACAGAAGAGTAGGGTAGAGTGGAGTAGAACAGAGAAGAGTAGATAATAGAACAGAAGAGTAGGGTAGAGTGGAGTAGAACAGAGAAGAGTAGATAATAGAACAGAAGAGTAGGGTAGAGTGGAGTAGAACAGAGAAGAGTAGATAATAGAACAGAAGAGTAGGGTAGAGTGGAGTAGAACAGAGAAGAGCAGATAATAGAACAGAAGAGTAGGGTAGAGTGGAGTAGAACAGAGAAGAGTAGATAATAGAACAGAAGAGTAGGGTAGAGTGGAGTAGAACAGAGAAGAGTAGATAATAGAACAGAAGAGTAGGGTAGAGTGGAGTAGAACAGAGAAGAGTAGATAATAGAACAGAAGAGTAGGGTAGAGAGGAGTAGAACAGAGAAGAGTAGATAATAGAACAGAAGAGTAGGGTAGAGTGGAGTAGAACAGAGAAGAGTAGATAATAGAACAGAAGAGTAGGGTAGAGTGGAGTAGAACAGAGAAGAGGAGATAATAGAACAGAAGAGTAGGGTAGAGAGGAGTAGAACAGAGAAGAGTAGATAATAGAACAGAAGAGTAGGGTAGAGTGGAGTAGAACAGAGAAGAGTAGATAATAGAACAGAAGGGTAGAGTGGAGTAGAACAGAGAAGAGTAGATAATAGAACAGAAGAGTAGGGTAGAGTGGAGTAGAACAGAGAAGAGTAGATAATAGAACAGAAGAGTAGGGTAGAGTGGAGTAGAACAGAGAAGAGTAGATAATAGAACAAAAGAGTAGGGTAGAGTGGAGTAGAACAGAGAAGAGTAGATAATAGAACAGAAGAGTAGGGTAGAGTGGAGTAGAACAGAGAAGAGTAGATAATAGAACAGAAGAGTAGGGTAGAGTGGAGTAGAACAGAGAAGAGTAGATAATAGAACAGAAGAGTAGGGTAGAGTGGAGTAGAACAGAGAAGAGCAGATAATAGAACAGAAGAGTAGGGTAGAGTGGAGTAGAACAGAGAAGAGTAGATAATAGAACAGAAGAGTAGGGTAGAGTGGAGTAGAACAGAGAAGAGTAGATAATAGAACAGAAGAGTAGGGTAGAGTGGAGTAGAACAGAGAAGAGTAGAGCCGTCTTCATCTGAGATCTAACACTGTCTTCATTCAACAACAAGTGAAAATGTAAAAACATGTCTCAAGTCGGTTGCGATTTCTCAGATGGGATTTGGTCTTTGAGCCGTTTACTCTCTCTCTCTCTCTCTGAATCAGACTGTTCGTATCTCCTTGCTCCCCTGCCTCCATTCATCCGTCAGGGAATAAATGTTTTCTGCCTCAGAGTGAACTGATCAAATAAAAAGTCAGCTCGGATTTGCTTTGTTGAGTTTTTCCTCAGGTTTGTCTATCACACGCTGAGTAAAAGGTAGAAGTCATTAGTGCTGATTGATTATCGTCTAGCTCCTCCCAGCAGAAGCCATGCAGAAGGAAACACATCGATGTGTTTGTGTGTGTGTGTGTGTGTGTGCGTGTGTGTGTGGGTCTTGACAGTCCCGTGGAGGTGCTGGACACTGAGTGCTGGAAACTCTCTTTGTTCAGACCTTAGGGAACATTGTTTGTTACTTTCTCCCCCCCCCCCCCCCACATGGTCAGTGTGAGGTCACACAGCGAGTGGACGCCCTGCCCAGGCAGTATATCACACGCCATGTGCCGTCCAGCTGCCCGAGGACGCGTCCACCCTGAAAGCGCCAACAATGCCGGCGTGGACGGTGGACAGCCCTCTCGTCCCCGAGAGGTTTCCAAGGGACGTGCGGCGCTGGTTTGATGCATTATGGGAGTGGAGGTTTCGCATCGGGGGTCGAACGTTCAGACACCCTCCTCCAACCCTCCATTTGTATTCCTCAGAGCTGGCCGTTGTGGGCCAAATAACTCAGGCCGGTTGTTGAATAAGCAGACGGGCTTTTATGAAGGCAGAAGGCCGTTCTTTTCAGCGAATGAGACAACAACTTGCCCAAGGGAGCCATTTGCATTTAGCCCTGTCCAATCTTGACGCTAATTTTTATTTTATGTACCCTTTGTTCCCTATCAGGCTATTTGTCCTTATGGCAGCTCGTAAAAGATAAAGAACAGCTACCTTACTGTGGAAGGAGAGTCATGTTGGAGTCTGTGAACTTGCGTACGGTTACCAAAACGAGATCCTATATACAGGACTTCTGGGAATCTGGAATTGGATTGCCGGATCTTGACCCTTTTAGCAGGTGCTGTCCCCCGGTCCCGGCTGGGAAGCGGAGCTGACTCAGAGTCGACACCGCAGACGGGGGGGGGGGGGCACAGGGGACACTCCACGCCACTGAGAACCCCCTCCCCCCCCCCGGGCCTTAACCCTGAGGATGGGAGAGACCAGCCAAGGTCACCCGGGTCGTCTCGTCTCAACGCTCCACTCACGTGTTTGCGGTTCTCTTGACTCAGACGTCGACTCTTGCGCTCTCTGCAGAGCGCGTTGGCTGATCTGAGGGGCGGCGTGGGGCGTTTTATGTGACGGGGCCTGTGTTTCCTCCACGAGAGGCAGGCGCTCGTTATAAGCTTCAGGTGTGCCTCATATTGCACGAGGGCTGGAGGAATGTCCCCCTGCAGGGGAAACAGAGGCTGGAGAGGGTGGAATGTGTCCTTGGATCTACAGGCTCCTTTGTCTGTCTGTCTGTCTGTCTGTCTGTCTGTTTATCCATCTGTCTGTCTGTCTATCTGCTTGTCTGTCTGTTTATCCATCTGTCTGTTTATCCATCTGTCTGTCTGTCTATCTGCTTGTCTGTCTGTTTATCCATCTGTCTGTCTGTCTGTCTGTCTTTCTGTCTGTCTGTCTGTCTGTCTGTCTGTCTGTCTGTCTGTCTGTCTGTCTGTCTGTCTGTCTGTTTATCCATCTGTCTGTCTGTCTGTCTGTTTATCCATCTGTCTGTCTGTCTATCTGCCTGTCTGTCTGTTTATCCATCTGTTGTCTGTCTGTCTGTCTGTCTGTCTGTCTGTCTGTCTGTTTATCCATCTGTCTGTCTGTCTGTCTGTCTGTCTGTCTGTCTGTCTGTCTGTCTGTCTGTCTGTCTGTCTGTGTCTGTCTGTTTATCCATCTGTCTGTCTGTCTCTCAGTCGTTCACTCTTACTCACTGTGGAGATACACAAAATCACCTTAACTTAACATATGCTTCTATTAGAAACAGAACACATAAACAAAGCCATTTTATTTTGCTACGATCATGTCCTCCCCTACCCTGCCTGTCCCCCCCCCCCTCTCTCCCCAGTCCCCAGAGCACAGCTAAGCATCGCTGGGCCCTTGAGCTGTAGTGGAAGATAGCTTACCTTCCTCACCAGACTGCAGAACTCTTCATATAGGGGTCACAGCACTGGTGTGGTGGTTCTGTTCAAATCACCACAACTGGAACCAATGCCTGGAAATTTGGCCAAGAAAATATCCTGGATTCGGAGGCAGGTCTTTGATGGCTTTTCTTTTTGAGTGGTAGTTAAAGGATATGGTCTCCAGTTTCCTGTTTGCTCCCTCTCCCTGTGTGTGTGTGTTTGTGTGTGTGTGTGTGTGTGTGTGTGTGTGTGTGTGTGTGTGTGTGTGTACAGTGTTTGCAGTGTTTGCAGTGTTTTCAGTGTGTACAGTGTGTGTGTGATTGATGGCCTGTTGATTGATGCGTGCTCCCTCTCCCTCCCTGAGCCAGCTGCAGTATCTCTCCCAGTCAACCAACCAGTCAGTCAGTCAGTCAGTCAGTCAGCCAACCAGTCAACCAACCAACCAGTCAGTCAACCAACCAGTCAGTCAGTCAGTCAGTCAGCCAACCAGCCAACCAGTCAACCAACCAACCAGTCAGTCAACCAACCAGTCAGTCAACCAACACAGTCAGTCAGTCAGTCAGTCAGTCAGCCAGCCAACCAGCCAACCAGTCAACCAACCAACCAGTCAGTCAACCAACCAGTCAGTCAACCAACACAGTCAGTCAGTCAGTCAGTCAGTCAGTCAGTCAGTCAGTCAGCCAGCCAACCAGCCAACCAGTCAACCAACCAACCAACCAGTCAACCAACCAACCAGTCAGTCAACCAACCAGTCAGTCAACCAACCAGTCAGTCAACCAACTCAGTCAGTCAGTCAGTCAGCCAGCCAACCAACCAGCCAACCAGTCAGTCAGCCAGCCAACCAACCAACCAGGAACATGTGCGTGTGCGTGTGCGTGTGCGTGTGCGTGCGTGCGAGAATGTGAGCTAGGCTAGATAAACGTATTGATCCAGCAGGTGGCATTCCTCCTCTCCCCCTAACAGCTCTGTCTGAGCTGTAGCAATGACTGCTGTTGATATGACTCACGATAGCATGGCAATTTTTAACCCGGGGTAATGCTAAGACATAACCCTGCCTCAGTGGGTGACAAATGGCTTTTTGTCAACTTGGCATTACTTTTTGTTCACTCAGAGTCAAATAAACTCTCTTAGTTCTTTTACAGCAGTCGGGCCTAGTCATGTTTTTGAAGCAACTGCTGAGCTACAGCTACAGTGTAACAGTAAATATTGCTTTAGGACTTCCATTTGTCACAGGGCTGTTTCATTTGGCACTTTTCATACCAGCGGCAGTTAACTTGACATCCATGAAATAATTTCAGCGTATCACTGAGATATTTCAGTAGATACAGTGGAGTTAGCTTCTCTCTGGGGGAATCATGCTACAGGTTTTACAGTCGGGATGTTCGCCTACAGTAGGAGCTAGGTTCTCTTCTCAGGCTCACACAGGCATGCCAGAGGAACTAGATACTGTTCTTTTGAATGAAGGAAATATAGAGTGATCCTTCTTGGAAAGGCCCTCAGGCAACATGAGAATGTGATCGTGCTGCTTGAATGAGAGGTCTCAAGTGGACAGCATTCAGACTAAAAATGCAGTGGAGTGGCTTCATTGAAGAGAGGGTACTGAGCTGATGTTATTAACAGGCCCAATGTGTGTTTGAGTGTCGATCACAGACTGTCTGGAGAACTTCTGTGTTGTCGCTTAGGTCTATATGCTGGACATGTTTTTCGAATGATCAACCTTTATTTGGTGTTCTATGAAAGAATGAACAATATTGTACTTGTGTCTTACAGTACACGGGGTTCTCTGTGAGAAACTGGCCCCATGTTATGTAAAGGTAAACAGCCCCCGTCCTCGCTGAGGCCCCCTGCTGGCAGGCCGCGG
This sequence comes from Borostomias antarcticus, assembly GCF_949987555.1. Taxonomy (NCBI): domain Eukaryota; kingdom Metazoa; phylum Chordata; class Actinopteri; order Stomiiformes; family Stomiidae; genus Borostomias; species Borostomias antarcticus. Next base: position 3,843,356 of record NC_140251.1, on the reverse strand, counting down.
CACTGCAGCCTGTGTCTGTTGGA
>NC_140251.1:3833333-3840833 GCF_949987555.1 Borostomias antarcticus | reverse complement strand
TCAGACCAGGCTACGTCAGACCAGGCTACCTCTAGGCTGTGCTGGCCAGTCCTACCCCCTGGCCCCTACTCCCACCATGTCTCCAGTCACAATGCTTTCAGTAAATCAGAGAGCACTCACACTTTTTTTTGTGTTCTCGGGCGCAGATGAGGCTTAGAGGAGGCGGCGTTCGCTCCAAATATGACTTGCACATGTTTATATTATATGCATTGAAGTTTATGGTACAGGGGTGTCTGAATAGGAGCACGGCGTCAGAGCTCCGATGAACTTCAGCTCTACAAGCGCAGCAGCTCCCGCTGTGCCAGGCCCGGGAGTGAAACTTCGCTGACGTAACCCCCCCACCCCCCCATTTGTCCAGAGACTGTAAACAGTGACAGTTTCTTACACTCCAGTGCACGTGTAACCACACACAGCCTTATTTGGTGCTGTGGTGGAGCCCTAATGAGGACAAGCTATTATGCATCCATTGTTCAGGGCAGTATAATAGCTTCTTAGTGTAATCAAAGCCTTTTTAATCCACACGGTAACCCACACCGAGCGTTTGTTTGTCGTCGTCGACAAAGAGGCCATCGGAGGTAAATATATCCTCCTCTCTTACGGTTTATTTGTATTCTGGAGCGCCCTCTGATAAAACGGCGCGGCGGAAGGCGTGAAGCTGCCACAGCTCATCTGAGGAGAACTGTGGCAGGGCTAGCCCTAACCCAACCTTATCAATGTGTAAACACTGCAGTAATTCAGTAACAAGTGGCTTTGTTCTCCAGTGTTGCTGTTCAAGTGTCCGTGAACAAGCCCTCATGAAAGCCCTACGGTTTAGAATAGACAGTCAGAATGAACAAGCAAGCATTCTCATGTTGCCTTTATGTGAAATGAGGCCATTTGTGTTCCTTTATGGGAACGTGCAGTCACACGTTCTATGTACCTGTGACATGGGACTCTTATCAGACCGGTTCACTTGTGACTGCCAGTTTGGAACATCGAAAACTCAAACAAATTGTTGTTAAATCTCACAGGACGACTCTATCGGCTCATCATGTCTGTGAACCAGGCATGAAGGACACACCAGCGGCCGGAACCGCCTGGCAGATCTCTGAGAACAGTGTGTCCTGACCGAACAGATGTCAACTCCAGGCACAACTGGCCTGGTTGAACCCAAGGCTTGTCCTAAAAAACAAAATGAAAAACAGCCAAGCTTATGTGCGTGGCTGGCTTGTTTCTGTTCAGGACTGGTAGGACGGAAGCTAGTCATGCCACTGAAATAGCTGTGAATTGATACGACATGAAATAATGTCAGATAAATTAAGATAGCTCTTGTCGCCTGGACACATCAGTTTCAATGCTTCCAATGCTAATCCAGCACAAGAGCGGGATAGCCAGTTAGCTCATGAGCTCACAACAACTAGCAGCAGCTTCCATAACATTAATGGTAGCGGTCAGTGGCTAAAGCAGTTACACTGATAATTCCTGTAACGTTAGCTATTTTGCTGCAATTGGTTCAACTTCTGTTTCTGGACAAATGCCATTACCTGCTGTATGTACTTCCCTTTAGGTGGTGAAGTAAGTAAACGGTAATCTCTGAGAATTGAGAAACATGTGGAGGTTTGGGGTATAGTCCCATAAAGTCATCCCCACCGGGCCTTGAACCTCGGTCTACCGGGTGGGAGTCCAATGCTCTGACCACCACTCTACTTGTGCAGTGGAGATCAGCAGGTTGATTTTGGTGTCCTTCTTGATTTTGATGTGCTGGGACTACTGCCTCATGTGGTGCCAACAGAGAAATGCAGGCCAACATTGTCGGGAGGGAGGGAGTGATAACCCGACAAACGCTATACTAGGTGCGCTGGCTTCCAGCCACGCAAAAAAAGTGGCAGCCTCACAAAATGCATGTCGAGAAATCCACTGTGAGTCAACTGAGGCAAAAGTGAAGCCCCTAGTGCCAGATGTCATGTCTGAAGTTGTCACCAGCGTCCTCTGGAATGGCGGCCGGTGAGGTGAGGTGGCAGACACATGCTGGCATCACAAAGAGACCAGAAAACAAGCTGAGGAACCAGGGCACAAAAAACACATTTCTCCTGCCACAGTCTGCTCTGGGCTTGCCAGCTTCCTGCCCACTTTCGTATGACAGAGAGGGAGGGAGGGAGGGATGGAGCAAGGGAAACAGGGAGGGAGGGATGGAGCGAGGGAGGGAGCAAGGGAAGGAGGGAGAGAGGGATGGAGAGAGGGAAGGAGAGAGGGAAGGAGGGAGGGAGGGAGGGGGGGAGGGAAGGAGGGATGGATGGAGGGAGGGAAGGAGGGATGGAGGGATGGAGGGAGGGATGGAGGGAAGGAGGGAGGGAGGGATGGAGGGAGGGAAGGAGGGATGGAGGAAGGGAGGGAAGGAAGGAAGGAAGGAAGGAAGGAAGGAAGGAAGGAAGGAAGGAAGGAAGGAAGGAAGGAAGGAAGGAAGGAAGGAAGGAAGGAAGGAAGGAAGGAAGGAAGGAGGGAGGGAGGGAGGGAGGCAGGGAGGGAGGGAGGGAGGGATAGATGGAGGGAGAATCAATGAGAAGAGTCTTCAGACTCTAGATGACCTAGACAGTGCAGCCAGACATATCGCCCCTGACAACCGCCTTTAAATAGTGTCTAGGGACATCAGCAGTGAGCCCTGCTAGTAACATGCACACACACACACACACACACACACACACACACACACATAAACACACCACACTACACTACACTTCACCAAGCATTTAAGTATAATTTTTGGATTTTCAGTCCACCAGCTGCAGTCACAATAACAATTCTCTAATCGTATTATTTTTTTGGCGAAGCATATCTCTATTTTAGACAAATGAGGAGGCACGGAGTGAATATGAACACACCTTCATCAGCATTTTAATTCAGATTAATGTTTGTCTGCATTACTCCTTCAAGTAGATGTAAAATACAGATGTGTCGTTTTAAATCCAGATGTTGTGCCAGCGAGGCGAGTGTGTGTCGGCCGCGGAGCCAGGATGAAGTGTGTAAGCTGTGTGCCAGCCGCGCTGAAGCCTGCCGCAAAGCTGCAGATGGCTATCCACAGAAATAGGGCTTGGCATCAGAGCCGCCACAATCCGGAGGCTCTGATTGGTTCGGCGATTTGCAGGCTGGCTTTTCCGCTCGCAGTCGGGTCTGTGCGGACAGCCACTCCCTCAGGTCAGGCGAGCAGCAGTCCAGCCAATGAAGAGGTCAGCCTCTTGTACTGAGCTGTCCTGTTTTGGTCCGATGGTACTGTCTGTGTCCGTGGCCATGCAGTCTGGCGACTCCCACTCTTCCTGGTTCCTCTGGTACGTAGGCAGAGGGAGGGAGTAGTCAGAGGAGGCACTAGAACCCCTGGGAGGAGGTGTTTTTGGGCGCGAGGACTGGAATCCTTGGTGCTGACATACCTTTAAGGAGGCTCCACCTGGTTTTACCCTCGACCAGTTGGTCAGGCAGCCAGGTAGTCAGTCAGCTCGCCAGCCGGCCTGCCAGTTAGCCAGCACAGCGGCTGACAGGAAACACAATGTATTTAATGAAGCCGATCTGGGAACTCAGGTATTTTTAGAAGGCACTCACAGTGAGAGGAAACACCTCTGGATCTGAAAGAGAAAAAAAGATCCCGGCAAGAAGAGTTTGCCTTTTTCCCATGCTAATGTGTATTTAAGCTGCTGAGAAGGATGCTCGGGCCTAGCCAGCTCAAACCTCATGCGCTTCCTGTGTTGATGTTCTCTATGAATGTCATTATCATTCCTGACCAGAACAAAACTGCCAGGAACTTGATTTCCCTCTGCTGACAGTGTGAAACACGGCTTTACATATTTTATGTGAATGGGGTAACCACAGAAATGCAGTTTGTAATATTCTCTCCCTGTGAGAAATGAGTTCCCCGCCAGTGAACGCAACCTGTTTTTCACAAACACATCAATTTGTGACAGCCAGATTCAGCAGCCATGAGGAGTCCTAGGATGAACTTGGAGAGCTTCCTGGTTTAATAAGTGCCGAGGCCCCTTTCTGGACTAAAATAGGCCTCCAGAGGTGGGCTGAGCAGAACCGGACACTGGGCCTCCTTGTGCCATTCACCTGGCAGCAGGTCATACAGCCCGGCCCAGTCTCAACTCACAACCCTCTCTCTTTCTGTGGTAGCATTTAGCATAACTAACACATGACTGGCCCACTGTTGCTACACATCAGTCTATTAATATTTTGGTTTGGTTTGGTTTATTAGAAAGTTAAAAATGCATCATTTATCATACATTTCGATATGTTTGTCTCAAATCTCAAATGGATCACTTGCATCCTGAACCACTTTGCAATTTGTTATTATATTTAAATGTGCCGCCTCGGTTGCAATCCTGTTTTGTTTAAACTGAGAATGAGATAGTGTGCACTAAATACATTTTAAACTATAATTTCACAACATCCCAAACCATTCCAAGCCAAACACATTAGCTACTAACTACTGCTAATGGCTATGTAACTAAACTAATCACCCTTTAAATTGTAGCATTTTCTACAATCATTTCTGTAGAATAATTGCATGATAGTCTACAGTAGTTACATCTGTTCCTCGTCACCGTTGACAGGTGATGCTTTGGGGAATTCTTTTATACTAGGGTGCTGAGAGGAGGTGGAGGGCCCCGCCAGGGTGGATTGGCAGTGAGGACTCACACGTGGGCGAAGTGTTCCATTTGAGATCTCATATGATCTATAGTAGCACTGTGACTAACTTGTTCTTTTAGAAGGTTTGACTGACAGTGACTGGGATGTGCAGTCGGCTCACATACTGCAGAAAAGTGTACTTATTGCTGGTGTTGCTTTGGATAAAATGACAAAAAATTAATTTTTGTAAGATTATACAGAATGATAGAGAATCTTAACCTGTGTACCTGTCTGCCACATGACAGGAATACAGATTCTATAAAAAAAACAAATAAAATAAATTTCCTACAGTGTATGTCCTCTGAAGAACGATTCTATGCCAATACTGTACGATACCTATGTAAAAGTATGACTAACAACAACAATAACAACAGCAGCAGCTGTGGAGGGGGCTGCAGCCAGAGGCTGGGAGGAAGGGGGGGGTGTTGTTGTGATGGAACGCTGAGGGGAAATGCCATGCATGCCTGAACACACAGACCAGCACAAAAACACAGCGCTGGTCTTTAGTGGGCATGGGAGTGGAAGAGACCCAGAAACACAGGGGCGGGAGGAACAAGCTCGCACGCGCACGCACACACACGCACACACACATACACACTCACACCTTTATGTGCAAAAACACTGGAGAGAGAGATTTGCTCTCCTGAGCCGGATGTCTGCCTGCCTGCCTGCCTGTCTGTCTGTCTGTCTGTCTGTCTGTCTGTCTGTCTGTCTGTCTGTCTGTCTGTCTGTCTGTCTGTCTGCCTGACTGCCTGCCTGCCTGTCTGTCTGTCTGTCTGTCTGTCTGTCTATGTCTGCCTGCCTGCCTGCCTGCCTGCCTGCCTGCCTGCCTGCCTGTCTGCCTGCCTGTCTGTCTGTCTGTCTGTCTGTCTGTCTGTCTGTCTGTCTGCAAAAACCCAGATCAAGCAAGACGCCTCAGAACCGCACACATGCTGTGGGCTACTGTTGGACTGCGCTGATACACACACGGATGTTGTGTCTGTAGAAGTGTAAAACACCTGATTAAATCTATCTGTTATCGCCATCCTTCGAAATCCCCCCCGCCCCCGCTCCCCCGGTAACAGTAGAGTAGGATGTTCTGGTGCGGTCGGCCGGCCCACGGCGGTGAGGAACTGAGTAGGGGAAGCATCCTGGCTCTGTGTGCTGATGTGGTTTGAACAAGTGTCTGCTGGGGGCTCCAGGGAGGATCAGGTTGCTGGGTGAGGATGTGGCCTCACAGAGCCCTGGAAGCCGGGGGTAGTAGCACTCCGGCTGGCTACTGGAGATCTCACAAAGGGCTAGGGGTGGAGGTTGGGGTTGGAGGCTGGGGGTGGTGGGGGGGGGGGGGCTTTGTGCCTGCTGCTCCTGCTCCTCTGGTACCTAGCTACTGTGTGCTAGTCCCCCTCAGTAGTGCTGCTGGTCATGGGAGTGCCGGGGCGTCCAGGAGACTGCACTGTGGCCAGACTGATCAAACATGTGGTGCAGTAGATTCAGTAGATCCAGTTTCCAGGTCAGGCGGAAAAGCGAGCTGACGTTTCGCCCGAGGACTTGGCACGTGAATAAATTAATGGATGGTGGCGACGTGGTACATTTTAACATACGCCAGCATGTCCAGGGACTCCTATCGCACCGTCCCGCTGTGGACCTGAGCCGATCCGTCAAACGGGAACACGCAGCCATGCCTTTTACCCCCAAAACAAATCTGTGGGGGGGGGGAGACGTAGTGCTACGAGAGATTATATTACGCTCTCGCTTTGCTGACTACGTCCGCTCAGGTCCCTGAAGGTGCTGATTGTGAAAGCGGCACTGAATGCTGAAAAAGGCATGCATAATCACTATGGTTACAGTCCCCCCCCCCTCCTCCCCCCCCCCCCCCCCCTCCCGTGGCAGAGAGGGTTTGTTTACCATCTCTGCTCCAGACTCATTAACATGTTAGACATCTGGATTAGAACCTCCCCTGCTCCTCTGCTATTGGTCCTTGAGAAATGTCTTCCATTCGAACCCTCCCCCCAGCCATGAATAATGAATGATTTCCCAGCCTCCTCTGTGAGCTCCTCCTCCCTCCGCCAGGACACAGCCAGGCAGATGGGATCAGCTGCTAGACTAGAACGAAACAGCACCACTGCTGGTCTGATGATCAAATCTTTATATTCCATTTGTATAATGAATTGTGTTAGGAACAATATTGATCACAATTTATCCTAATCGTCAATTGTCATACAACATATAACAATACCCATAATCGTTCGGGATTATAATCCAGATTTACACTGCAAAAGTGTTTATCACAATGATGTAACATTATTTCTCAGAATCCAGTATTATCTGTGATCCAGTATAATCCATAATCCAGTAGTATAATCCATGATTTGATGGTGTGACATAGTGTGTACAGTAGCAGTTGCCTGCTGACTGTAGTGGCCCAGATGTAAACAGCATAGGGGTCGACCCATAAGCACTCTGGCCTGCAAGACGCATCGCGCATTTCAATAGGGAGGCCTGCCGCATTTCAGTCTCCCGTCTAGAAATGGTGGAGTATTGCTGGATTCTGTGAAATACTACCGGCAATAAAAATGTCAATGGTGAAAGAACTTTATTTCTGAAACGAACAGCACGGTTGAGAAATCTTTGTCGTGTCTGTCTCAGATTGGAGCTGTGGTTTTTGGGTTCGCTAAACCCCTGTTCCAAGCCCCCCCATCAGCCAAGCAAAAAAAAAAACCTCTCTCCCTCAGTCTCTCTCTCACTCCCTCTCTCTCTCTCTTGAGCCCCCCCCCCCGCTTCTCTCTCCCTCTCTTTCTCTCTCCCTCTCTCTCCCTCTCCTTCTCTGTCTCTCTCCCTCTCTCACTCTCTCTCTCCCTGCTCCCCTCT
>NC_140251.1:3653333-3820833 GCF_949987555.1 Borostomias antarcticus | reverse complement strand
CAACACACCCCAACACACCCCAACACACCTCAACACACCCCAACACACCCCAACACACCTCAACACACCCCAACACACCTCAACACACCCCAACACACCCCAACACACCTCAACACACCCCAACACACCCCAACACACCCCAAAACACCCCAACACACCTCAACACACCACAAAACACCTCAACACACCCCAACACAACACATAACACCCCAACACACCATAAAACACCCCAACACACCCCAACACACCTCAACACACCACAAAACACCCCAACACACCCCAACACACAACAAAACACCTCAACACACCCCAACACACCACAAAACACCCTAACACACTCCAACGCACCACAAAACACCTCAACACACCCCAGCACACCACAAAACACCCTAACACACTCCAACGCACCACAAAACACCTCAACACACCCCAACACACCACAAAACACCCCAACACACCCCAACACACAACAAAACACCTCAACACACCACAAATCACCTCAACACACCCCAACACACCTCAACACACCCCAACACACCCCAACACACCTCAACACACCCCAACACACCCCAACACACCTCAACACACCACAAAACACCTCAACACACCCCAAAACACCCCAACACACCCCAACACACCACAAAACACCCCAACACACCACAAAACACCTCAACACACCCCAACACACCACAAAACACCTCAACACACCCCAACACACCACAAAACACCCCAACACACCACAAAACACCTCAACACACCCAAACACACACCCCAACACTCCATACATCCTGTTGAATCGCTGTGCTGCGCATACTACAGTACATAATAGAGTCTGTGCCTCTTCGCCGCCAAAGCTGGTGTTCTGAGGGCGTATCGACGGGTCAAAATTGAAAGAGTGACAGGTCGTAGCAGCAAATGAGAGACGCTAGCCCAGGTTAGATGGGCGGGGCATATCTAGCGCTTGATAACGCCTGGGAACGCCTGAGTGCGAAAGTCGTTATTGATTGTTGTCACCGGGATTCCGGCGAAACCAATAATTTGGCAGGATTTGAGCACCAGATTTTTGCATGAAGTGTCCCAGACCCATAGAGAGATCTGCAGCATGCAGTAACGTAGTTAGCGTAGCTTATATAGTAATCAGCGAAAGAACTCTCATGGGTCTGGTGTTGACACTATATAGTACATACAGTAGACACAATCTAATTTTGCACTGTCTGTACCTGTAAGTCTGTGTTCTGCGTTTTCTGTGCTGACCGGTTAAAAACGTTACGTTTTGGGTATGTTCCAGACCGTTCCAGAACATCACAGAGTTCGACGGGCAGGACGGCTGCGGTTCGGACAGCTGGAACATGGTGGATGTGGACCTGCCCCAGGACAAGAACGCCGACCCAGGAGTCCTGCTGTCCCCGCTCAAGCCCTGGACACAGTACGCCATCTTCGTAAAGGCCATCACGCTGCAGGTGGAGGTCAAACACATCTTGGGGGCCAAGAGTGACGTCGTCTACATCCGAACCAGCCCCTCGCGTAAGCTAGCATGCACACACACTCACACTCACACACACACACACACACACACACACACACACACACACACACACACACACACAGCTGGGGTGGCTGTGGCTCAGGAGGTAGATTGGGACGTCCAATGAACGTAGGGTCAGTGGTTCGATCGGTGTGTGAATGTATGTGTGAATAAGTGAATGATAAGCCATTGTGAACACACACACACACACACACACACACACACACACACATACATACATACATACATACATACATACAGTACACACACACATATATATATACATATATATGTTTTACAGGCAGTAATAAATGGCTCAGTGATATTTCACATAGAACGATAAAGAGGCTTTATGTGGCATATACAACGGCTCTTAAACAATCAGATTGCAAGGTGGGAACTATCCGTTACATACATACATACATACATACACACATTCACATACATACACACATTCACATACATACACACATTCACATACATACACACATTCACATACATACACACATTCACATACATACACACACACACACACACACCAGGGCTGACGTTTTCTCTATGTCGCCACCACAGAGCCGTCGATGCCGAAGGACACACGCTCGTACGCCAACTCCTCGTCCAAACTGGTGGTGCGCTGGTCCCCTCCTCTCTCACCCAACGGAAACCTCACCTTCTACCTCCTCCGCTGGCAACAGCAGCCCGAGGACAAGGAGCTGTACCAGCACAATTACTGCTCCAAAGGTCAGTCTTCATCACCACCACCATCATCATCATCATCATCACCACCACCATCGTCACCGTCACTCTTCCTCAATTCCGCCTTTAGCCCTAACTTACTCTCTCACCTTTTACTTATCAAGTGCATTCTGGGTCATTGGCTGTTTTCTTTGTCCTCTTCTCCACAAAACACACCCCTCCCGCTCTCCACACGCTGTTCTTGCCTCCCTTGGTTGTAACGTTGTCTGGTGTGTGTGTCCCCCCCCCCCCCGTCTCGCACAGAGCTGAAGATCCCCATCCGCATCTCGGCCACGGGGCTGTCGGACGGCGAGGAGGACGCCAAGCCCGCCAAGTCGGACTCGGCGGGGGGGCCGGACAAGAGCCCGTGCTGCCGCTGCCCCAAGACCAAGGAGGAGAAGCAGCAGGACAAGGACGACCGAGCCTACCGCAAGGTCTTCGAGAACTTCCTGCACAACGCCATCTTCACGCCCAGGTAGGTTGGCGCCGGGGAGAAGCCCCCCCGCCCCCCACCTCCCCCACCCCCCTCCCCCCATGACGCCAGCCGGCTCAGAAGGCAAGCTCTGTCTGTGGTGTTTACTGGGCCTCCGCTCAGCGGGTAGAGATGACTATCAAAGGGCTCAGCTCACAGTCTGGTGCTTGTTGGCTTTCATAGTGGAGAGTGGTGTAATTGCTCCTCCCTGGCACTGACAGCATACTAACTGGGTTGTTTTGGGGGGCTTTTGCCGGGGGCTTTTGTCACAGGCTCTGACTGCAAGCCGCGCGACGCACAGCACGGCGCTCGTGGCTTTTCCGTTGCCGTGACGACGGGGACATCAAGGGCGTCGCGGGCGGCCATTTAGGCAGCACAAACAAACACGGGGTAGAGAGACGAGATTAGGGAGTCTGAGGGGGGGGGGGGGGGGGGGGGGCGGCGGCTGCACACTTTCTGCCATTTAAGCTTTCGTTCCTCCAGAATGGGGAGGGGGGGTGCAGAGGGTGACATCTGTGTTGTGTTAGCGTTTTACCTTGCTTGTGGCTACGGATGTTTCACGGTTTCATTAGACTCCAGCTCCCCTCAACACGCACACACACACACACACACACACACAAGCACAAACACACACTCAGTCTCCATGTTATATGCACACACATACTGTACAGTACTGTATGGACTGAACACAGATGCACTCACACACATTTTGAATTTAAAGTGAGCCTTTAAATTCAGGCCACTTGATTCTCATACTTGATGGCGCTCAGGCTTCATGTTTTTGTGTCTCGGTTCAGTACAGTGAGTGTGTTGAGTGTGTGTGTGTGTGTGTGTGTGTGTGTGTGTGTGTGTGTGTTTCAAGCGACACTGTATATCTACAGTATATGAGCCCTGGTCCAGTATATCCTGTCCCAGAGAGACCTCTCTCCAGGCAGCTCCAGTATTTCAGTCTTGGACTGATACCTCCACTGCTTTCAACAGCAATGCTCTCATCCTCATCTGGAGCAAGTTCACGCATCAAAAAGCAAGTGCTGCGATGCCCTTCTCTCCTTCCCTCTGTGATGCTCCGGGGGAATTGGAAACATCGCGTTTCCAGAAAAAGGAACAATGAAACAACTGGTCCATTGTTATTAATTAGACTCATTCATTCACTCCGCCTCGCCTCTTGTACTGTTGCTGATTTGTTACAGAGGAGCTGTCTAGGACAGGGGCGCGAGCGCCAGGCCCCTGGCAGGGCGCAGAGGTCCAGGCCTGTGTACGTTACGGCCGCACCGCGCCGTAATAGAGCCGGCATTATCGCCGAGCACTCCGGGGAAGGGCCGCGCAACCGAGGAGGGTTGTTCTCCAGAGTTCAGGGGTTTAAGGAGGACGGGACGAGGGAGGGAGGGAGGGGGAAAACAGAAACAGAATGGAGAGGAAATGTTTTCCATTCTGACCCCCCCCCCCCGTCCTCCACCCCCTCCCCTCCCCTCCTCTCTCTCTCTCTCTCTCTCTCTCTCTCTCCTCCTCCTCCTCCTCGGTCCCTCGTATGCTCTCTTTGTCCGTGGCGTGGTTTTTGGAGGGAGCGGATGCCAGGAAATGTACAGTGAAGCCATCTGGAATTTAAATACATGTGGGGAGAGCGAAGAGCCCTGTCGCGCTGGCAAGAGAGAGAAACAGACAGACAGACAGACAGACAGACAGACAGACAGACAGAAAGACAGACAGACAGGAAGGCAGACAGACAGACAGACAGACAGACAGACAGACAGACAGACAGACAGATAGACAGACAGGCAGACAGACAGACAGACAGACAGACAGACAGACAGACTAGACAGACAGACAGACAGACAGACAGACAGACAGACAGACTGACTGACTGACTGACTGACTGACTGACTGACTGACTGACTGACAGACAGAAAAACAGACAGGCAGACAAACAGAAAGACAGGCAGACTAGACAGACAGGCAGGCAGACAGACAAGCAAACAGACAGACAGACAGACAGACAGACAGACAGACTAGATAGGCAGACAGACAGACAGGCAGGCAGACAGACAGACAAGCAAACAGACAGACAGACAGACAGACAGACAGACAGACAGACAGACAGACAGACAGACAGACATACAGACAGACTAGATAGGCAGACAGACAGACAGACAGACAGACCAGACATTCAAACAGGCAGCCAGCCAGCCAGCCAGACAGCCAGACAGGCTGCTGGAGAGAGTGGTGACATAAAGCATGTTTGGGAAACCTTACATTACATGCCAGTATACTGACAGTACCTAACGTCATTCCTACGCCAGACACACGAGACGAAAAAACAAGATCTCATGTTCCCCTCGCTGGTACAACCCTTAGCGTCTTGTGTGTCCCTCGGAGAATACTCAACGCCTCTCTGGGCTTTGATACTGTATAGCCCAACCATGAGGTCAACTAGTCTCAGATGAATGAGAAGCCCCTCCCCCTTCCTCTGCTCCGGTATGTGAGCCTGCAGTGTTCAGCGTCTGCGGTCGGAGAGTGGTATTAAAATCAACGCCGTGATGGCCACAGACAGGGGCAGCAGTCAGGTCCTCCCACAGGTGAGAAAGTGGGAGGTCTTGGCGGGCCAGTGAAGGACACCAGCTGCAGTATGGCCCGTCCCCCGTCCCCCCCTCTGTCCCCCCCCCGCCCCGTCACCCTACAGTTCAGCTGAGGACAGTTCTCTATGTGAGCCTCTGTTGGCAAGCCCTGCTCTCTGTTAGCGGGCGACGCTGGCATACAGTACCTGACCTATGCTCAGGGAGGTGGGGGGGGGGAGGGGTCCAGGGGAGTGAGGAGGTGGAGGACCCTCCTCCCCTCTCCTCCTCCCCAGTGCTGTGAAAGCCGACCATTCTCACCTTACCACGCTACACGAAATCCCCTGTTGGACGCCGGTCCTCGTTGCTGTCGTACCGTATGTACAGTATTGTTCCTATTAGCTGATCATTTCAGAGAGCAAGACCTCGGGATTCGCCTGGGAATGGAATGTTAACAGGGTAGTGCGATCGCGACTGTTTTTTTGTGCGTGGCTGTAAGCCAGCGCACCATAGATGCCGTTTGTTGGGTTGTCACTCCCTTCCTCCCTCCCTCCCTTACTCCGTTGAATGTTGACCTGCATTTCTTTATTGGCACCACAAGAGGCAGTAGTCCCAGCACACCAAAATAAATAAGGACACCAAAATCAACCCTGGAATCTCCACTGCACAAGTAGAGTAGCGGTGAAAGCATTGGACTCCCACCCGGGAGATCGGGGTTCAAGGCCCCAGTGGGGACGATTTTGGGAAACCATACCCTCCCCCTCTGCTAGTCTGTGGGTCTATTTCTACGTTTACTTTCGACCTTCCCATCCCTCTCCCTCCCTCCTTTCCCCTTTTTTTGGAAGTACGGGAGAGATTCCATAGGAACAAAAACACTATGACATCAGTAGATTAAGCGTCCGACTCCCATGCTGGAGACCAGAGTTCGATCTCTGGTTGAGGACGAACCTGTTTGATTCCTAACTTAAGCCACAATCTTTCTTCCTCTCCTCTCTGCCCCCTTTTTTCAGACGGACGGGAGAGATCCCATTGGAACAAAAAGTTATTATTTTATTTTTAAGGAAATGTACAGTCTGTTTTGCAGATGAATTAACTGTGTCAAACTGATTGCAGAAACTGGGTGACCAATTAAGTGACCAATTACAAGTCCCATTGATATACTAGACTTGTGCTTACTGTTATGTTTCTCTGTGTATGCAACTCTGTGTTTTGTTTTCTGCTCCTCCTGTTCTCGGTCCCACTCCCAGATTCCTGAGTGGATCCAGTTATAATTAATATAATTCAAAGCATTTTAATAAATATGAGTATTGTGATTTGTCATTTGTGTTTGTCACTGGATGTTATAGAAGTTATGTAAAAATGTGGTTACTTGGTGGTGCTATGTCAGTTATTGAATTTATGTGCAGTAATTGAACATTTGAAATACTCCTGTTTTGAAATTATACCTACAGTATAGGTGTCTCAGTAATTACCCATTAGGCTATACTTTGTTATGTATTTACCAGGTAAATGTTTAGTAATTGGGGGACTATGAAAGGAAGGGTTACCAAAAAAATGTTCAGAGTAAGTTCATTTAGCAATAGAAATCCATAAGCCGAGGGTCAATGGGGCTAGGATATAGACAATAAACTAACGGTGGAATGGTGGTGGAGCAATAGCGGGAGCATTTCAGACTACTAGCGGACCTCTGTCCCTGACGCTAATAATCCGGCAGAGGTCTGCTTGCCATTCGATGTGCAAAGATCCAGCGGATTCGGCCAGAGGTCCGCCAACTCGTCCATCTGGGACCCGCTGTAGGTCCGCTAGCCTTGTGTTATCTGGGTTTATCCCTTACCTTTGTCCAGAAACAGAAGTTGAACCAATTGCAGCAAAAAAGCTAACGTTACAGGAATCATCAGTGTAACTGCTTTAGCCACTGACCGCTACTATTAATGTTATGGAAGCTGCTGCTAGTTGTTGTGAGCTCATGAGCTAACTGGCTAAGAGCCAGCTCCCGCTCTTATTGTGCTGGATTAGCATTGGAAGCATTGGAACTGATGTGTCCAGGCGACAAGACCCATCTTAATTTATCAGACATTATTTCATGTCATTTCAATTCAACTATTTCAGTGGTAGGACTAGCTTCCATCCTACCAGTCCTGTTTTTTTTCTTTATCCCACAGATCTGTATGTGTGTGTGTGTGTGTGTGTGTGTGTGTGTGTGTGTGTGTGTGTGTGTTTGCCAGACTTTTCCACTCCCAGTAAAACATTTTCCCGTGGGTGCCTGGCTGCACTCAAGCATCTTTGTTGTCCGTTTATATATAAAGGAACAGTTATGAAAGGACAAAGACGGCAGCTTGTTATTTTTCTAGTTGCTGCGCCATGTGAAGACGGTGGGGTGGGGAGAGCTCAGGAAATCTATACTAACGCAGTCATCAACAGCAAAATACCATGCATTGTACTCTTCCAGTAAGACAGTTTATTCTATGGTGAAGAATTTCCCCATGATCTCACTGTCCTTCCTCCTAGTAAAGCACATTCCACCAGCAGCATAACTCAAGCATAGCCCCCCCCCCCCCAACACACACACACACATCCACCCCACCCACACACACACATAGTCTTAGTTGCTTGCACTGTGGGCTTATTGCATGATTCTTTCAGAGACCCAGAGCGAGCCAGTCGCTACACTGCTAGAGGGGCCTGTAGGTGAGGTGTGCTCCGGGGCCGAGGGCCCAGGGGGCCTGTAGGTAAGGTGTGCTCCAGGGGCCTGTAGGTAAGGTGTGCTCCGGGGCCGAGGGCCCAGGGGCCTGTAGGTAAGGTGTGCTCTGGGGCCGAGGGCCCAGGGGCCTGTAGGTAAGGTGTGCTCCGGGGCCGAGGGCCCAGGGGCCTGTAGGTAAGGTGTGCTCCGGGGCCGAGGGCCCAGGGGCCTGTAGGTAAGGTGTGCTCTGGGGCCGAGGGCCCAGGGGCCTGTAGGTAAGGTGTGCTCCGGGGCCGAGGGCCCAGGGGCCTGTAGGTAAGGTGTGCTCCGGGGCCGAGGGCCCAGGGGCCTGTAGGTAAGGTGTGCTCCGGGGCCGAGGGCCCAGGGGCCTGTAGGTAAGGTGTGCTCCGGGGCCGAGGGCCCAGGGGCCTGTAGGTAAGGTGTGCTCCGGGGCCGAGGGCCCAGGGGCCTGTAGGTAAGGAGTGCTCCGGGGCCGAGGGCCCAAGGGCCTGCTTACAGTGGCCTGTGTTGTGTTGTGGTGGAGTCCCGGTGATGCCCTGTGTCGCAACGTCTGCTCAGGTAAAACTGTTGCTGTCTACTAGCTCCGCCGTCCGCGCGGTTCCAGTCTGTCCTCCGTGGTGCCTGCCCCCCCGGCTCTCCACCTCCGCCACCATCGTCTTCATCATCCTCACCAGCATTAGAGACATTTTGAGTGGCGGAACAATTCGGTTGTACGTGTTTTTCCCTCGATCCCTTGAGTCATTTAATTTACGTCGACTAAAAAGCTTACGTGACCGTCGCTCCATTTGCCTCACGTCATGCTGTACCGTCCATTCGAACGGCAGGTGGTCCTTTTTGTACTCTGACGTTGTCCTGTGTGATACACTCACTTGTAGTGGGGATATTCAGGCATGTGGACGAGCGTGTCAGCAGGGCACTGCGTTTGCTCGGTCAGGGTGATAACAGCGTTCGGACGTCTGCTCTCTGTCCCCACCTCTCTCCCACCTCTCTAACCTCAGCACATCACACAGCTCCACAGGGAGCTGCACCGTACAGCTGGACACACACACACACACACACACACGCATGCACGCACGCACACGCATACACAGGCATGCACAAACACACACATTCAGCAACAACAAATGGCAGCCGGCCAGTTCAGCGTACTTTTATCCCAGAGGAGGTGTTCATATCGACATCCAGACTTAATGTTCTTGCCATATTCCTCTGGAGAGTCCACCCTGCCCAGTCAGGTTCAACCTGATGCTTTAGCTCTCTGTCAGCTGGTGTTGATGATGTTCTGTGGGCTGTAGCTGTGTAGTATACTGTATACGGTATTGTGTTTTTTGCGGGGCAGGTTGTATCTACCTGGCTGACCTCTGAAACTGTCCCTCTGCTTCCCTCTGGGGGCATATCCTCTACTCTAGCTTCAAGTGCTTCCTGTTTCCTTCTCTCTGTCTCTCTCTAGCAATCTACCTCCCTTATTCTCTTGTCTCTCACTGTCTTTCTCTCTCTCTCTCTCTCTTTCTCTCTCTCTCTCTCACTGTCTCTCACTCTCTCTCTCTCTCTCTCTCTCACTGTCTCTCTCTCTCTCTCACTGTCTCTCACTCTCTCTCTCTCACTGTCTCTCACTCTCTCTCTCTCTCTCTCTCTCTCTCTCTCTTTCTCTCACTCTCTCTCTCACTCTCTCTCTCTCTCTCTCTCTCTCTCTCTCTCTCACTCTTGTAGCCTAGCTGTTCTTAGTTATCTACTCTCAGTCACCTCTCTAACATGCCTCCCCTCCCTCCCTCAGACCTCCGGACCGTCGGCGCAGGGCGCTCTTCGGCGTCGCCAACAGCACGTTGCCTTCCGGCGGCGCGGCGGCAGGCAACGCCACGGACCCGGAGGGGAACGGCACGGACGGGGAGCCTCCCAGCAGGGAGTACCCCTTCATGGAGGACCGCAGCAGGACGGAGTTCATGGAGATCTCCGACCTGCAGCCCTTCACCGTGTACCGCATCGACGTCCACGCCTGTAACCAGGAGGTGAGGCGATGCAGCGCCGCCGCCTTCGTCTTCTCCAGGACCAAGCCAGCAGGTGGGCGCACGTTCACGCTCTCACAAACGCCTTTGTCCTATTTAGGTTAGAAAAGGTTTGTTGTGTTTAACATTGTCCGGCGGAAACCTTGTATCTCTATTTTGGCGATTTTTTAAAATAATTTGAAAGCTGCGACTTCCCTTTACAACCTCTGAACACATCTCAGCACTGGGACCAACTAAATGTATTCTAAACAGATCGTCATATGTGATTTTATGTAAAAAAAAAAATTATAACAATAAAAAAATACATAGAAATTGGAACATTCTTTCATGAACAAAACTTGCCATTTTATAGATATGCCCGACAGCGATACTAGACCACTCTAAATATTTTGCTTTTTAATGTGTGTGTGTGTGTGTGTGTGTGTGTGTGTGTGTGTGTGTGTGTGTGTGTGTGTGTGTGTGTGTGTGTGTGTGTCTGGCGTGCGTGCGCCCCGTAGACAAAGCGGATGACATCCCTGGGCGCGTGCTCCAGGAGAGGGATGAGAAGGTGGAGGGCTGTGTGGTGCTGCGCTGGCCCGAGCCCGTCAGGCCCAACGGCCTCATCCTGATGTACGAGATCAAGTACGGCCTGGCCACCGAGGTGAGGCCGGGCCAGAAACACCCAGAACCCAGCAGGGCACGAACCCTGGACCTTCAACCCCCAACATTGGCTCTAGAGAATTAACCTGGCACTGTGTGTGTGTGTGTGTGTGTGTGTGTGTGTGTGTGTGTGTGTGTCTCTTCCAGTCTGAAAAGCACGAGTGTGTGTCACGCCAGAACTACCGCACGTACAAAGGAGCTCGCCTGACCAACCTGGGCTCTGGGAATTATTCGGCCCGCGTGCGCGCTACCTCGCTGGCGGGGAACGGGTCGTGGACCGAGCCCGTGTCCTTCTACGTACCGCCTCCCAAGCGTGAGGACACATGATCTGACCGACTCCTAATCTGATGACTAAAACAGTGCTGCTGTTTGCTTTTAATACCAGGACCATGGAGGTCTACGTCACCTGCCTTCCTTGGTTCCATGGCTATTCTTGTCTTCTCTTCCAGGAGACTATGATAACGCCTTCTACCTGGCCATCATCATCCCCATCATCGTGATCCTCATCATCGCTAGCCTCATGACCGTTCTCTTCTTCCTCAACAAAAAGAGGTCCGTGTTCTTTACAGTGTGATTACTCTGGAACTGGTCAGGAAGAGTGTTGGCCACTTTTCAGAGTTCCCACGCTGACTCTGCTATGTGTGTGTGTCCCCAGGAACAGTGACAGGCTGGGGAACGGCGTTCTCTACGCTTCCGTCAACCCGGAGTACTTCAGCGCAGCTGAGAGTAAGAGCCACCTTGACCGTCTGGTCTGTTCAAAGCCTCGGATACACTAGAAGAGTTTCACAATCTTAACAGATTATGAAATGACTGGGAGTATACACTAGACGACTGGCTTC
This sequence comes from Borostomias antarcticus, assembly GCF_949987555.1. Lineage (NCBI taxonomy): Eukaryota > Metazoa > Chordata > Actinopteri > Stomiiformes > Stomiidae > Borostomias > Borostomias antarcticus. Next base: position 3,809,370 of record NC_140251.1, on the reverse strand, counting down.
TGATGATTTTTGTATGACAACTGAAAAAGTGGGTATCGCACATTTAACGACTGGACCAGGTGGTGACGAGTTTACACTACACGATTGCGTCCAGAATCTGCTCAAAAATATCAAACATCGTTTGATATGCTCCGACTCGCTCCGACTCGGATCGGGAGAAGTCTGTTCTCATCATACACTTGCCGATTTAAAGCTGTACCCCTCATACACTTACACATTTATGTGCCAAATTGCCACTCCGACTACCCCCAACTAGTGCAGACTGCTGCTGACTAGGAGAGACACTGCAGGATTGTGAATCATGTATAAAATCGGGCATAATATCTTGTAGTGTATCCTCAGCTTAAACCCGCCGCGTCATCTCGCGGACCAGTGGTGTGTTGCGGTGCCGCGATGTGGGCGGCGTCTCTGACTTTCCCCTGCTCTCGTCCCGCCAGTGTACGTGCCGGACGAGTGGGAGGTGGCCCGAGAGAAGATCGCCATGAGCAGGGAGCTGGGCCAGGGCTCGTTCGGCATGGTGTACGAGGGCGTGGCCAAGGGCGTGGTTAAGGACGAGCCCGAGACGCACGTGGCCATCAAGACGGTCAACGAGTCGGCCAGCATGCGGGAGCGCATCGAGTTCCTCAACGAGGCGTCCGTCATGAAGGAGTTCAACTGCCATCACGTGGTGAGGAGAGCTTAAAGGGGAACGGAAATGAAACAGGAAGTGAAGGTGACATAACAGAGGTGTTATCAGTCTTATTCATGTTCCAATACTCAAAACTGCCAAATTAGTTATAAAGGAGAAATCTGTGAGTTTGTTGTTTTGTTACGCGTGGCCATCTTGAACGCCAATGATCGTGACGTCATTGGTATGGTACGCTTGACAGCAAGGCTAGCCTACTGTGCTGTTACTGTACACAGATCGAAATGGCGTCTCAAAAAAACAATGCAATAATTACTAAGAGATCAAGAGGAGGAGTACACTGCATTGCTCCAGGGTGTAGCAATGAGTTTTATAATACATCGGCAGCTGGTCTAACGACACATTATCATCGACTGCCGGTGAAATGAAAAGCAGCCCTCAGATGCTGGCTAGCAGCCTTGAAACGGGCTGGCCCACCTACTGCGCCGGGGTTGAGGGTCTGTAGTGATCACTTTTTACCATCCGACTGTAATCATTATAAAATAATGATTGTAATTATTATAAAAGGATACACAACTCGCCCTGTTATAGCCCAGCTGTGACACTGCAAACTCGTGCAAACCAATACTGATAACGTTACTACTGTAGAGTTCTGGGAACAAGGTCAGAAACATTCTTACTGTAAGCTAACATACCAACTTCTTACTGTCTGATACAGCATGACTCATCCGCTTTATTATCAGCATAAATCATCACAATAGGACAGGAGGGCGCCTGCTGACCAGCTAGTAGGGTATCTCATTTTTGGTTCTCAATAAGGCATTTTACTGTCGGTAAACAGAGCGTAACAGCTACACAAAACAAGCCAAAAACTCCAGTTTTCCTGTCCACACGACAACACTGAAAGTGAAGTTTCTAAAAATGTTCACCCTGGATGGAGTTTTCAAACATGTCTGGTTTTAGTGGCCATTTGCGTGTGGATGGAATGCCAAACCGCTTAGAAAAATGGCCAGTTTCAAAAATACCCTTGTTCGTGTGGACAGGGCCTTAAATGTGGCTTAATGCTTTTCCCTTTGAAAGGCACTGTTACAGCCATTTAGCAAAAGCCAAGACTTAATTATTCAGCTCAGTTTTAATCATTTAGAGGCAAAGCGTCTTTTTTCCTTCAAAGCTCCTCAGTTGTATTAGTTTTAGAGGAGCCAGAATTTAAACGCAAGGAAAGTTCCTAATTACTTCAGTGAGGAGGAGGATATTGGCCCGTAGAAATCTGTTTGGCCCCTCATGACCCATTTTAAAACTCATTTAACCCACTGAGAGTCTGGTCTAACCTCCCCTGACGTAATGCCTTTGGGGGGCTCCGGGTTTCCAGGTGCGGCTGCTTGGCGTGGTTTCTCAGGGACAGCCCACCTTGGTGATCATGGAGCTGATGACCCGCGGGGACCTGAAAACCCACCTGCGCTCATTTCGGAAAGAGGTACAACCCGCCCCCCCCCCCCCCCCCCCCCTCGCCGCCCCACCCCTCCCCCAATCCCACTGTAGCTCCCTCCTGCTCTCTCTCTCTCTCTCTCTCTTGCTCGCTCTCTGCCTCCCTCTCTCCCTCCCTCCCTCCCTCCCTCTCCGGCTCACACATAGACTGGAGTTCTGTGGGAGACTCTACCCTGTGTGTCAGGGCATGACACATCGCACACACTCCCTCAGTCTATCTCTCATGTTGAGTGATGTTCCCTGGACTCCGGCCTGCATGGTCCGGTGGTGCGGCCAGTGCCGAGTTACTGAATGGGGCTGTCTGTGCTGCTCAACCCCCTCTGCCACAGAACTGCACCAGCAAGGTCCTGCCCCCGCTGAAGATGATGATCCAGATGGCGGGGGAGATTGCGGACGGCATGGCGTACCTCAACGCCAACAAGTTCGTCCACAGAGACCTGGCGGCCAGGAACTGCATGGTGGCGGAGGACTTCACCGTCAAGATCGGAGGTGAGAGGCCTTTTTCACACGCACGGCCGCGTTCACCCTGGCCTGTTTGTTGAAAGCCCGGACCGTCCCAGCTGGACCCCCGAAGTCAAGTATTTGGAAATCGCTGAGGAGCCTGGGAGGGCTCGTGAACACGCGTAAACAGATTGACATGGAGGGGAGGTGGGGTAGCACGGATCGGTCCTCCTGAGCCCCCTCTCCCTCACATTAAAGTTATTTAGTGGCTACTATCACTGTGGTTCTTCCAATCTCTTCCCATCTCTTCCCATCTCTTCCCATCTCTTCCCCTCCCCTCCGCAGACTTTGGCATGACCAGAGACATCTACGAGACGGATTACTATCGGAAAGGCGGGAAAGGACTGCTGCCTGTGCGCTGGATGTCCCCAGAGTCGCTGAAAGACGGCGTGTTTACCACAAACTCTGATGTCTGGTATGTCTCTTTCTGTCTCAATCTCCCTGTCTCGCGCGCACACACACACACACACATCGACACATGCAGATGAAGTACATGTACGGTAGTACACCAGCTGTGTTTGTGTGTGCTGGAACAGTTCATGTTCTCTTTGGAACTAGCTGAGAAACAGTCCTTTTACACGTACGGCCCGTGTTCTAAAGAGGCGCTCTCGCTCGGCCGTCGGCCCGGAAGGTTCCTTCCCATCCCTCCTCGTCCTGCGGAGCATATGTAGGGCTCGTTTGAAGTTGGTGTCCAAGACATTGACCTTTGCTGTCTGGTTACTGGCATGGTGACACAGAATCATTCTATTTTTACTGGAGATTAGTTCCTCTTGTTGCTAAACATCTTCTCATCAAGTCAGTGTGGAAACGTGGATCAAGGCCTCAGCCAGGTCTGTGTCAGGGACAGCCTGTTGCAGAGAAATATCGCTGTTTACAAGGTCTCTCGTTTTTGTTTCCCAATCGAAAGTGTCCCACAGGCTTGTCCCTACAAGCACGCTTAAACTACTCCAGATGTTTGTCAAATGAGGGGTTAGTCTGCCAGCAGAAACCCACCTCCATTCCGCACTCCATATCTCCCTCTTTGAAGTCGCCCAGATGAAAGCGAGCATTGTGGGAAGCCGTTCTGGGCTCCCATGAAACTGACCAGTAGGGGTCTTGATTTGTTTATGTAGAGAAGCTCTTTTGGGTAATGCAGCGCGGTCTCTCAGCACCATCCCCTTGCGTCAGCCGATTAGATACTTGTCAATTTTGTAAGAGGTTTTCTTGAGAGGCTATTGAACGCTGTCTTTGATCCGGCGCCAGTGGACGAGGGCACGGCCGTCGAGAGCGGACAAATATTCCCTGGCAACGTTGCGTTTTTATTTTTGGTGTCAAGGTTTTGGGGTTTTCTGTTGCAGTTCCGTCGTGGCCTCAGTTTCACTACGTTTGTAGTAATGAACAACACATGCGGTCAAGCAGGGCTGCACAGAACTCCTATACCTGTAATACGCATTCTAATGAACGTAGAGTCCTTTGGTCTCACGCACCATCTGCTTCAGTGCGACAGGTATTACACAACCAAGGCACCAGACTTGTTAAATGCTCTCTTAAAACAGTCTTGTTTTATGTCCTACAGGAGTCTGTATGATTTTAGTGGGTGACTTTATGAGTATGAGTTACCTTTCACAGTCTGGGGACTTGAGTGTGCGTGCGTGCGTGCGTGAGGTGTCTGCGTGTGTGGGTGTGCGTGTGTGCGCACGCACATGGGAGTGTATGTATGGGTTTGTGTTGGTGCATGAGCATGTAGGTGTCTTAACCGGCCTCCCTGGCTCCCCCTGCAGGTCGTTCGGGGTGGTGCTGTGGGAGATCGCCACCCTGGCGGAGCAGCCCTACCAGGGCATGTCCAACGAGCAGGTGCTGCGCTTCGTCATGGAGGGAGGACTCCTGGACAAGCCGGACAACTGTCCCGACATGCTGTAAGTCCCGTTACTCCACATTGTCTCGGACTGGGATGGTGACGGGAGGAAATTGGAGCATTACAGTAGCATTTGCCAACTCCTCAATCGCGTTTCACTCCTCTATACATCACAGTCCAGCTTCAGACCGTAGGCGCCTAGCCAATGTTTCATCCTCTCGCTGTCACTTTGTGTCATTGTCCTCCTCCCCGTAAGCACGAGGCCCTTGACGTCCAACGTTACACCTGCTTCTATTTCCAGTCGCGGTTGAATGTGCGTGGCCCCATCATGTGATAGGTGTGCGATGGCTGAGCCAAGCTGCCATAATCCAACTGGTGACATTTACGTCAGGGCTCAAATGGAGTGTGGTGACATCATGCCCCCTTCCCCCCCTTCCCCCCCTCCACACCAGTAAGCCCAGGGCAATAGAAGGGATGTCACTCATTCCTGCCCGGAGCAGGGGCAACACAGTGGGAGGGAGCGTATCACTGTCTGGCTGCTCACGAGCACACTATGTTAGTTTAAGAGAGAGAGAGGCAGGGAGACAGAGGAGAGAGAGAGAGAGAGAGAGAGAGAGAGAGAGAGGCAGGGGAGACAGAGGGGAGAGAGAGAGAGAGAGAGAGAGAGAGAGAGAGGCAGGGGAGACAGAGGAGAGAGAGAGAGAGAGAGAGAGAGAGAGAGAGAGAGAGAGAGAAAGAGAGAGAGGCAGGGAAGACAGAGGAGAGAGAGAGAGAGAGAGGCAGGGGAGACAGAGGATAGAGAGAGAGAGAGGCAGGGGAGACAGAGGAGAGAGAGAGAGAGAGAGAGAGAGAGAGGCAGGGAAGACAGAGGAGAGAGTGAGAGAGAGAGGCAGGGAGACAGAGGAAAGAGAGAGCGAGAGAGAGGCAGGGAAGACAGAGGAGAGAGAGAGAGAGAGAGAGAGAGAGGCAGGGGAGACAGAGGAGAGAGAGAGAGAGAGCAGGAATCCTACCATTAATGAAGTCATTCAGCCTGTCTGGGAAAGTGGAACAGGACAGCCTCTACGTCTTGTCCTGTCAGACTGTCTGCTGGTGCTGCATGCATACATGCTTTTCTCCTTTCCTCATCCTCTCCCTCTATCACTCCTCTGACCTCAACGAGAAGGCATTCTGTCTTTACCTCCACTCTTCGTGACTGACTTCACCTTAGAGAGAGAGAGAGAGAGAGAGAGAGAGGGGGGGGGGGGGGGTTGTGTTATGTAGACACAAACCTTGGGTTTCTATGGCAGCCAAACTGTGTTGTCCTGATTGCAGGAGCGTGTGGATTGTGTTACACAAGGGGGGGGTCCTCCAGGGTCTGCTCCCAGGTCTACGAGCAGCACATGGAGAAGGAAGGACAGAAGGCAGCTTGCTGCCGGCTGCCTTTCCTGTATGGAATCGGCGGAGAGTTCCAGAGGCCCGCGGAGGTCAACGCCGCTGTAGTTTCTGTAGCGGGGGAGAGGCGGGACTGAACGAGACGACCTGGGTGGAATAAAAGGCAAAAGGATGAGTCACATTTGGAGAGCTCTGAGAGATCTTCCCCTCTCGCGACGTTCTCACGGTCAGGTAGCTCTGACTGGGGAGTCGATTTCCAAATGTTCTGTCTAGAGTTTCAATAAAGACAGAAGACCACTATCGCTCCGGGGCTGGATGGGGGTGTGGGGAAAGTTTTTGCAGTTTACATAAACAGAAACTATGACGACATCAAATATACTGATGTAGTGAAACAAATTTGACCGTAAACAATGGGTTTCTGTTGAAGTTACAGTAGGTGGTCGGTCATGGTTCGCCTCCAGCCTTCTCCTGTTCTGGTATCTCTACGATGCGATCACCTAACTGTGAACTGTGCCACAATGTCTGGTCGAGGCATCCGGGTCTGATTGAAATTTGCTTAAAGGCGGTGAAATGTGTTGCTGGTGTCGGGGCAGGGCGCTGACAAGCAGGCAGGATTTATCACGGTGCATTTTCTGATTTCACATCAGCGAGTGATTGGCCCGGAGACAGATGGCGGGTAAGAATGCCCAGGGAGCCCATCGCCAAGCGGACAGGTTACTCTGGAACGTGGGCCGGGCTCCAAGCATTACACTCCCTTTGTTCACAGGAGGTCTCAGAGCCGCGCTTTGGCTGGTCTGGAAGTCCACTTTAAGGCCCCACTGCTCAGAGCCAAGTTGAAAAACGAGCCCCCTCTCCTGCTAGCTCGGAGTCCGAAGCGAGGCGGTACGGTTCGTAAGAAAAAACCCGCGCCACAGTGCCGGGGCCGAAGTGGGGGAAGTGTTTCCCCTGGTCCGGGAACCAGATGGAGGTCCATTGTGACTGTGATAGAGAGAAGGCTGAGGTGTTTGTGACAGGAGGCCTTTTAGTGGGTATTCTTAGCTTGTTTGTGAGTAATTGAAGCTGTGGTGTGTGTGGTAAAGCGTTGCGCCGTAGTGCAATAATTCTCTCCTTTTATTATGTTGTTTTGACACTTTTCTCTCGCTCTCACGTCAGCCAAACACGGTGCGCTCTCTTCTGTGATTTGCTGTCCTGTTTCATACCCCGAGTATCTACACTACTGGGGGCTGTAAATGACAAGATTCACACTGACGTTCTTATTATTCTCAGTCTGAAGCTGCTGTGTCACCTCATGACACTTCTAGAACTCTACTGACTGAGGTGGTAGGTCGTAGGTAGTAGTAGAGACATAAACTGGTGCACACTGCCACCTGCAGGTGGGAGGCGAACCAACCCATGAGCCGCACTGGAAGTGGTTGAGGATTTTGTACTGGTGTGTCCGACCTGAATCTTGACGAAGTATGAAACGGTGACCGTTTCAAAATGCTGTAACTAGTGCGTGTTCCCCACAGGTTCGAGCTGATGAGGATGTGCTGGCAGTACAACCCCAAGATGCGGCCTTCCTTCCTGGAGATCATCAACAGCCTCAAGGAGGAGCTGGACCCGCCCTTCAGGGAGATGAGCTTCTTCTTCAGCGAGGAGAACAAGCCCCCCGACACGGAGGAGCTGGACATGGAGGTGGAGAACATGGAGAACGTCCCCCTGGACCCCGCCTCCACCAGACAGCCCTCCGCAGTCCCCTCCCCCGCCCCGGGGGGTCTGGGGCCCGTGCCGCTCCCTCCTACCCAGCCGTTATCCCCCCTGCAAGGCCCCAGTACTCCCCTCCTGGGACCAGCCCCTCACCCCTCCTCTTCCTCCTCCTCCTCCTCCTCTACCCCAGCCCCCACAGCCTCTGCTGCCTCCCCAGGCCTGACCTTGGACAAGCACTCAGGACAGGCGGCCAACGGTCCCGTGGTGGTGCTGCAGCCCAGCTTTGACGAGACGCAGCCCTACGCACACATGAACGGGGGCCGCAAGAACGAGCGGGCCCTGCCACTGCCCCAGTCATCGGCCTGCTGATCCCAACCCCGCCCCCCCCCCCCCACCCCCCCAGGGGGGCCTGATCACTACCCCTCTGCTTCTCATACAGGGTAACGCAACCCCCTCCACCCCCCTCCCCGTGGAGGGGGGCGGACGAGTGACTGTGACTGACAGACATTCTCCTTACCGCGCCGTGTTAGATGTTCTCGTCATTTCTTAACGGTCGCGTTGTCGAGGCGGACGAATGAACACTGACGACTGAAACGACAGCACAGGAGCCTGCGGAGACCAGGGGTCTCCCGCCACGCGGCGAAGCTCTGGTGATTCCTACCTGTCGGAAAACCTGTACGGTTCTGGTTTTGTTACTTTTTAAAACATCCTTCTAGAATGAAAAGCATACTGGCTCATCATATTTCATTAAAGACTTTTTAGAAAGAAACAAAAAAAAACGTTTAAGCATATCTGCCAGAAAAACCAACAGAAGAGCACTTTTTGATGACTTTTGAGAGATGCTGTTTAGATCTAAGTGTGGGTGCATTTCTATGCATATGCTTGTCTCTCTCTCTACAGTATGGTACAGCTCTTCTTCCAAATCTCCTTCCATCAATCTCTCAATTCTCGTCTCAAAGGTCAAACTGAGTGACTCCTTTCTGATGCATTCTGGACTTCTGTCATTGGTTTATTTCCCTGTCAATATTCTATGGTACAGTAGGAGGAGATCCTATCAGGAGTGGTTAGAAATGACAGAGGAGGGACTAATGTGTCTCAGCCAAATTTTTGCCAAATCGCATCTTTTCTTAAATACGGTAACGGAACTCCCTCTTGCTCTTAGTTTGTTTGTCCACTGGAGTGGACACAGAGGGAGAATCAAGCATTAGAATTCGCACATTGCTGATTGTTTAGGTTAGCTTTTTCTCTACACAATTACAATCAAATTGTAAAAAAAAAAAAAGAAAAAAAAAAGATTTAACCTTTTATGTCCTGTGTTTAATGTTCCAATCAGAACCCTTATTTGTCATCTTTATGTGTAAGTTTCACCTGGGAGATGATCATCACCAACAGATACATTGCTGTTCAAAGCAAAGCGGACATGATGCCAAAACACCCGCAATCCAGATCCAAGCCTGAGACAGGAGAAGGTACTGGATCAGGTCTGGTCCAAGTGGAGACCTTCTTGTGAGCATTTTTCTGCCCAAGGCAGATGAGGCATTGTTCACAGCAGGTGATATCAGACTAGATAGTAGCCTCTCTATAATTCAAACATATAAATTATATATAGCGGTCTTACAGTTGTATGTTAGACCTAAGCATCATTTTCACACACGTCATTGGTTTGTCACTTTTATAACTTTTCTACGGTTCAGATGTTTGCCTCTATGTCTGTACAGAATGAAGCTGCTATTTTATTATTTTTCTGTTTTGTTTATATATATGGATATTATATATATATATATATATATATATATGTATATATATATATACATATATATATATATATATATATACATATATATATATATATATATATATATAAAGAAATCCTTCAGGTTGAATATTTTATGATCTCCACTACAGTCCATTTCTTATGCCTCATACTCTATTAGCAGAACTGGTCGTTCAGATCTAAAAATACTCAATTACCCCAGAAGGTTATTTGTATGACTAAATTGTGTCCATTGCCTTTTACTTTTCTACTAAATGTTTTCATCTTCATTCTGTTCTGTAGATTTCTATATTATATTATTATTATTATTATTATTATTATTATTATTATTATTATTATTTGGAATGGACACCTTAGCTCTAAGTGTGAGCGTGTACTTAGGCACCCTTCTTGTACTCGTTGTCTAGCACTGCGCCTAGCGTTGCCCCCTAGGTGCAACTCAATCTCAGGTTCAAGTAAAGGCTTTGCTTTCTCCATCATTCTCTCCACGACTGTTCTCCGCTTGTCTCTCTCCATCATTCTCTCCACGACTGTTCTCTGCTTGTCTCTCTCCATCATTCTCTCCACGACTGTTCTCTGCTTGTCTTTCTCCATCACTCTCTCCACGACTGTTCTCTGCTTGTCTTTCTCCATCATTCTCTCCACGACTGTTCTCCGCTTGTCTCTCTCCATCATTCTCTCCACGACTGTTCTCTGCTTGTCTCTCTCCATCATTCTCTCCACGACTGTTCTCTGCTTGTCTTTCTCCATCACTCTCTCCACGACTGTTCTCTGCTTGTCTTTCTCCATCATTCTCTCCACGATTGTTCTCTGCTTGTATTTCCTGTGACCTCTCTTCTTCTCTCTTGTCTGTGGAGTCCAACAACCTCCCCCACTGGCCCCACACTGATATGAATAGTATATTCCCCCCCACCCCCTCCCTGCCAGTGCCTCATTCTCAACACAGGATTAGTCACACAGGATGTTGTTATCCTACTGGATTTGGTCATTTAACCCATCCCCTTTCCTGCCTCTTAATTAACAGGGCTAATTGGGTGGTCTCTTTTGCCTTATTATCCCCACCACTAGCAATTCTGTTGCAGAAAACCCATCTGAAATCATAGTTCTCCCTTTGTGTTGAAGCTTTCTAGCGCAATATTATGCCACTCCTGTACAGTACTGGTATACATCTTCTGATCAAAGTGAAAACATGTCCTATAGTTTGTCTCCTTAATCATTGCATCTGTAAACCAAATAAGGATGGGTTAAAGTCCAGGGAATGGCGCTCATTTCAATGTTGTAAATGGAAGAACAGGTCTTACATGGGGGCTGAAAAGAGAATGAGTTTTTGAAGGATTTCTTATCTTTTAAAAATGTTGCTTGTTTTGTTTCTTGGAGGGTTATTTTCTGTAGGAGTGTTATTTATTTTTTTATTTCCCTTTTGTGATATCAGTTTCAATCACTGTATAAATGCCCCATGATTCAGTATAAAGTTGGATTTTTGTACAGTATGTTTTTTCTTTGGTGTCACGTCTAGGGTACTTAATTCTTTTCTCCCTCAAGTATCTACCTCACTCTTTTTAATATATGTCTGAAAAAGAAAAAAAAACCATTTACCTTTTTCTCATGACTGTATAACACAACCTCACAAATATATCGATCCGGATGAACCTCTCCAATTCTTCACAACTCACACACTGTACCTGGAGGGAGTGGAGATGGGATATCTTTCTGGTGGTTTGAATTATGTCCTGCTCTTTAGCGATTTATATCAAATTATGTCCCTGGTCCAAAGATTTTAACCACAAAAGAGAGTAAATTAGTAATATGAAGGTAAAACCCCTGGTGTCAGACTAGTACAGGCTTGGTATAGCACAGACACGGGTTGCTGAGGGAATGATCTGATCTAGTGCCACTCAGCTACTCTGTAGTTTGAGCAGTATTGCACTGACCTGGACAAAGCACACCCAGACCAACTGACTGTCAAAAGTCTAACTGACATTTGGAAGTACAGCACAGCACAGCAGTACAAGTGGTAAATGGTGCATTGGAAGAGACCAGGGAATAGTGTCATCAGACGTTCTACCTCCACTCCCCATCAAACAATCCTCTCTACAACTCAGACTCCTCAGATTGCGTTGCTGGCAAGGAGCTGTAGCTGAAAGATGACTTTATTTTCTGCATACAGTTCAAATCAATACATCAGAGTAATCACAGGGATATTGGCAAAGGGAGAACATTTCATTGATCGTTCCATAAACTTTACAGGAGAGAAATCATTGACTGTTATCATGTATATGGGTCAAAAAGGTTGAGATGTGTGGATGTTGTAGGATAGTGTAACAGTATGGACTTGCAGTTTGAACCACTACTAATATAAAAACCGCCCCCACAGAATGTTAACCCCCCTGGTTCATTCTTTGTACTGTATAACTGACTGCGTGTGTCAGTGAAACCATCCAACAACCTCCTAGTTATCCGATAATCTCCAACAGTAACTTTAACAGAGAACACAGCTCAGCATTTGGACATCCCAGCCCAGAGTGCTATAAGTGATAACCGAATGTCTCAAGTCTGTGCTAGGTTCAAAAATACCTTTGTTGTCAAAAATGAACTGGGAGAAATTTAGGGTTGAAATCACCCTCCGTTTGAGGGTTGCTAGGTACAGTAAATAATGATTCATAAGGACAACATGAGGGTGGTTTCCATGGGGTAGTCGAGGCTACAGAAGGAGTGTGTGGGAAATGTTGAAGGATCACACGCGGACTACACGTACGCGTTCCTGGATGTCTCGCTGCTAAGGAACAGCAGAACGACCCACTGCGGCCAGCCAGCCATAAGCTGCTGTCTCTCCTTTCCTCTCCCCTCCCTCTGTCTGTCTCTGTCTGAGCACCATTATGTCTGTCCATCCTATACATCTGCTACTAGTGACCGCCCTTTCCTATAACGAGACAAATCTAGAACATCCACACATACCGTGCAGTGCGGTCAACTGTTTGTACCCAGTGAGGACAATTCTTTTCATGAGCATTTTAACCTGCTATGCTTCGCCTGACTGTTCCAATTGATCTTGAGTGGACTGCTGTCTTTGCTACATTATGAATGCCATCGCCATCATCTTTTTAATCAATCTCACTCTCTTCTAAAAGCTGCTGCTGATAATAACGCTGTTTTAAAGAGAGTTTGAATGAGTGGGTTTAAATCATCTGGATGGTGTCGGTGTAAGGGAGGAAGAGTAACACAGTATCATGCAGAACGCTCCGATCTCTTAAAGGTTATTTTACATGATGAAAACAGCGCAGGAAACTTAGAGTAGTCTTGTGTAGCTAAAGGCAAGAGGAGTGTAGGCAGTGTAGGGATGATATAACAGAACCATATACCTAAGACTGAACACACATTTGGAAACTTGATCACTTTTGATTAACAACTGATCAAAGGGATACAATGAAGTGCAGCAAAAGAGATTTTGATTGGTTGGTCGACACATTGGTTGGTTGGCACATCACCGGTAACAAATGAATATATGTGCTACCAACAAATGCCATGTGCTTGTATTGTTGCATATCCATTTTATGTGTAGAATGCTGTTGTCTGTAATGATAAAAGATCTCTATTTATTTTATTTCCATCATTGATCTGAATGGATGATAGGGGTCTGTTGTGAAGTCAATAACTGTTTTTTATGGAACGCTGCCATGGTTTCTTAGTTACCAGTCACAAACCTGTTACGACCACAACTCAAGCAGACAGAAATAGGACAGGAATGTCCAGTAGATTACGGGTAGTCATGGCAAAGGTAAACAACATGAATATAATTTATAGAGGATTGGTTTACAGTAGAAATAGGTGCTTTATTGCATTGCCAGATTACAATAAAGACTACATTTAAGAGATGCATTTCAATCATCATGGTTCATTTCATATTATTTCTTCAGAATGTTCTAGATATGCAACCCTTTGGTTTCTAGAGGTTGCATTGATGCATTGAAATTGCAATAATGAGCTTGAGGTTTATCAGAATAATTTCTCAGTTTTTCTGCGTAGCATTCCGACAACTTCAAAAGGGGCCTTGATATACTTTTTATTTTATATCTACTTTCACAAAACCGTATCTTTGTGTAATTTCAATGATTGGAAAATATATTTGGTGAAACATCTTGGCTAGAATCTGTCTTCATGCGAGGTCTGGACCGGAGGCCTCCTGGTTTTTCTTGTCTTGTTGAGATGGTGTACTTTTGACATGCCATTCTCTCAATGTGTATCTGAGAACTTCTTGTATTTTCATTTTTTCTTAAATTTTGAATAAAAAAGTGAATGAGAAAGATGGCTTTTCATGATGTCTGTTTAGTTATGGGTTGGCATTTGCTGTTTAGATAGCCTAACATCCTAAGAAAGTGTCTTACTGTATATTTTGGCTGACTATATTTTGGCTGACACACACACGCACACACACACACTGTATAAGATATGAAGTGAAATTGAAGTGCTTTATTTATGGTTTTAATCTGTCAAAGGGTGCTTTCCTGTGTGAGTGGTCAACCCGATGCAGCCACGTCAGTGTCTTCACTGATCTGAGAGGGGGAGGAGGAGGAGGAGGGAAAGGAGGAGGAGGAGGTGTTGGTGGTGGTGGAGGAGGAGGAGGAGGAGGGAGAGGAGGAGGAGGAGGGGGAGGAGGAGGAGGGAGAGGAGGAGGTGGTGGAGGAGGAGGAGGAGGAGGAGGGAGAGGAGGAGGAGGAGGAGTTGGAGGGTTTTAAGGAGGAGGAGTAGCTGTCTAGCCGCTGGAGCAGGGTCAGGATAATCATCTGCAGCAGGGGCACCAGTTCATCAGAAGAGGCCCGGCTGCCTGAAGCAGGCACATGGATGAAGGCTGCCCTCCCCCGACCGTGGTACAGGGAGCAGTAGTACACATAATCACACAGGTATCTGAGGGAGGGAGGGAGAGAGTGCCACGCATCAGTCCTGAAGTCTGTCTCCAACACAGTAAGGGCAAATCTAGGAGGTACCTACGTACCGCCCTGCATCCCTCGAGTAAACGACATCCTTCCCTGCTCGTCTGAGTTGCTTGGAGAGGGACCTCATGTCAATCGTGGAGTCCAATTTGTCTGGTCCTCCATCGATGCAGCAATGATTGACAGGGCAGGAGCCACAGACATCTCTATCACGGTAACCATGGTTCTTCCCAGTCTGTTCCAGAAAGATGGCTCTAGAACCCGGGGCTATGCCGAGATGTATGGCAAACTGGAGTCACACAGAGAATGGCACTATGACAAATAGGAGACAATTGCATTGCAGTAACAATACCATGGTTGCACTGAGCACAGTCTTGGGTAATTTGTTGCAGAAAAAAGATTTAGTAGGTGTCAAAACCAGACCAATGACCATGGACTATTTACGTTTGGATTTAAGGTTTCCCAAATGTCAACTATGATCTGCTGGGCTGCGCCGTAGCTCACTGGCAACTCCTTGATGTGGACCTGTACACGCTCTCCTAATCCAACCGCCTTCAAGCTCTAAAAGAAGCACAACCGATCCAATACTGTAGGCCCCATCATATAGTTTGCTCAAATTACTATGGGAGAGTATGGCTGAGCTGTAGTCAGCCTATAGGCCTATTGTACAAATAGAACGCTGCAGTTCGCTACCTGGGCAACTTGCCAACTGGGATTCTCCAAATATTGTCTGAAAGGTCCGAATCCTGGTCAGTAAAATAAAATAAAGTGCAAATGTCTATTAGGCAAGACCAAAAGACTGCAAGAAAGTTCTTTTGTTCCACTGTATCGCTCTAATGTTGGCGAGCTCACCTGTTACAACGACCACAATGTTTGTATCCATGAAGCGCAGCGCCTTCCACCTTATCTCTGCAGAGAACAGCACATTAAGGACATCGAATCACTCTCTACAGTTCGCTTGATCTTATCAGTCTGTGCGACAGACTCCTCGCCCCGTCTGTCCACAGACCAAAAAATAAATCTTTCTATTATTAAGCTGGCCCTGAGGAGATCAAATTAAACATGGTCCTGGTCCAACTCTTCATGCTTGCTGCCTCAGACCGGGCAGGCGGTTTTTGCTTTTATTCCATTTCCAAGCCATTTTGGCCATGGCCTACTTGAGGAGAATTGTAGTTGTAGTTGTAGTAATTGTAGTAGTAGTAGTAGTAGGCTAGTAGTTGTAGTAGTTGTAGTAGTAGTAGTAGTAGTAGTAGTAGTAGTAGTAAATAATAATAATAATAATAATAATTATTATTATTATATATATAGATATAGATAATAATGATAATAATAATAAACTGTAACACCATCCATAGGCTACAAAAACTGCAGCTCAAAGTGCTTTACAAGGAAATTCCATGCGCAGAGTGCTTCACATAAAAATAGATAAAATGAACAACATAAAACAGGGACAATAAGATGGAAGATAAAACCCAATAAAAATAAGATAAAAAACTGTTATTAAAATAAAAAATTGAATAAAATACTACATTTTAAAAAGAACTGCAGCAGTAAGCAAGTGCAAAATCATAATCATAATCCCAAGGCCCAGGGCATACACTAATTCCTTTCGCCTCGTTAAATATAATTACACCCAGAAGAAATTAGTAAAACATAATCCCAAAAAGAAGAAAACATAATTCCACTGCAGCATTAATGTTTATTAATCTTAACTACTGTAATCAGAGACAGCTGTTGATGTAGGCTACAGTATCTATTGGCTTACCAACATAAGAAATACAACACCTATGTCTTTCCACTAGGGGGAGCTATACCATTGGAAATTAAGAGTAGGTTTTTTTTGTTGCTCCCAGCATCTGCCAGGAAAACAAACCGCTTGAACAGATAATCAAGCCTCCGCCCACCTTCAGCACTTGTCAAGTCAAGCCATCCCAGCTAAGCGACCACTCCATCACAGCTCTGCTCACGGGCGCACACACCAATGAGACCGGGACATTTTATTTTCCTTTACAGTTTAAGAAATTTTATTTAATATCCACAATCGGCGTTTTGGTAGCCTATTTGACAAAATGTTACAATTTAGGAGAACTTTTGAAACTGAAAAACTTCAATTACAGGAGCTCAATGGCAGACTTGGCCACTACCTCTCAAGAACGAAACAGTTGGAACAAGACAACGCATGTCTCATCAGTGAAATTAACAAACTAAAGCAACAGAAGACGTTGGAATGGGAAAACCAATACAAGAAGGAGATGCGGGAACTGAGGAACATGGTGGGGCAGTTGTCCTTCGAGAAGTCCCAGGCTGAGATGGAGCGAGAAATACTGTGGCGAGAGTTTCAGATGCTGCAAGCTATGTGTTGCGAGGAAACGGTGGTGCGTAAAGACATAGGAGGTGATCTCAAAGGGTGCGAGAAACAGCTCCAGAAAGCCCACAAGACAAACGAATCTCTCGAAGAGCGTTTATTTCAGCTCGAGAATGAGTCCAAATGTATGGAAGATGCGCACAAGCAAGAAATCGCCCATCTCCGGAGTCAGGTGTACTCTCGGGTGGTACCCATCGTTACCCAGAAGTACCACACCGCTGTCTCCATGGAAGAGGTTCAAGATTATGCCCGTAGCGTGTCCGAGGGTTGGATCGATACCTTTGAGATGTATCAGAAGAGGCTGGACGAAATGGAGGAGTCCATCAGGGCAGATCAGGCGAGAATGGACGACCTTCAAAGGGAAAAGATGCTCTACATCTCAGAACTTGAGAAATTACGCGCAGAAGCTGAAAAACAAAGCCAGATTCAAATACATCTAGAAGAACAGTGCATGGACATGCAGGACAGTTTCCGTGCGGATGTCAACGAGTATCAGGTGAGACATTTTTCGTCTTAACCCCCCCCCCCTCATGTTTAGCATGATGCACTGCGTGCAAATGTGTTATTGTAGTTATTAATGCCACAGTAAGTGTTTGGCCTTTCCTGCCTACTCCATGGTTGATAAAAGAAAGGGGAGTGGACACACTGCGTCTCCCCATGAGGAGCGCGTGCCCTTTGAGGTGCCACGCCCACTGTCTGCAGGAACAGGCATCTGGCATAAACACCAGATGATCATCACTGCCCCCTTAATAGACAGTCACGTGGTCTTCGTTTTTCTTGGAGAAATCAGCAAATGCCCTAATTGCAGTTTATTTTGATACATTAGAGATGTGTCACACAATTAACACTGCACAATTACAGCACACCCACTGGACTCACAAACGGGGAAAGGTTATTGCTACAGGACTGGGGAATTGATACACGATACACACCTCCTTCAGCAGCATCACTGTTCAACTCGGAGGGGCCTTGTAACTCTGCAATTCTAAATGTGCACAAGTGGATGTACTGTTTAAGTGACCATCCAGCACCTGTTTGACTGTTAGAACCAACGTGAGGAGTGATGCACACACAGCCTACACGGCCTGGCCCTCACTGGCTTCAGCTAGCGACAGACGAATAGAAGCCCAGGGTTAAAGGTTTTAAAGTCAATGCATCTTGACATGCTCAACACTTTTAATCTGTCTGTGACATTGAAATAGCCACTCCTGTGGTGCTGGTAGGCAAAGCGCCCTCGTGTCGTCATTATGAAGGAAAAGACACACTGACTCGGACAGTATTTCACCCCAGACTGAAAGGGTTTAATATCTAAATGGAAGTTGTCTGCCTCAACATATTATGGCTGTTAGCTGCACGTCCACTTAAACCAATTTGCTGTCACTGTTACAAATCCCTATTACCCTAGGCACTCAAGATGGAGCTGCAAACAGGTCAACCATTTTACTCCTGTGCGCACACTTAAGTGGCTGTGCTGCAGTTGAGGACTCTTCAAGTGCAGTGATTTTTCACTGTTCAAAGAACAATCCTCGGACAAGCCATTTGACACTGGCGCTCTGTCTGCTGTGGACAGCCACATGTTGTGCCAGGGACACTTAGGGAGAGGCGGTTGTTTGTCTTTAGTGAGTGACAGAGCAACAGGGGACTAAGGTGTCTCTAGAGGCCTTTAACCAGTACACAACAGGAGGCTTTGCTGTCATGTGCACTGACAGCACCCCCTGTGTCAGTGTCTGGATTAACTGGCAAGAGATAAACAGGAATGTTAGTTGCACCAGAATACCTCACTGAATCTGACTTAATGGATCAGTAAAATGATCTCTCAAGTGCTGTAATGAGACAAATCTGTGCACCAAAAATGAGACACATACTGTACACATACAGCACACACACACACACACACACACACACACACACACACATAGACACACACACACACACACGCATGCACACACACACACAGACAGACACACACACACATGCACAATAAGAAAATGTTTCTTTTTACAATATGGGGCAACTGTGCAGTATACACAAAATAATCAGGGTTTAGCACAAATAAAACACACTTAACAGAAGTGTACTGTAATGTACTTTGCAGACTTGATACAAAAGTTGACAGTGACAGGACTTTGTGCGTTTGTTTGCAGATCACTATCGAGCAGCTGGAGCAGGAGCGAAGGATGCTGGCCGGCAGCATGGCGGAGAGGGTGAGGGAACACCAGGAGCTCCTGCAGGTCAAGATGGACCTGGGCATGGAGGTGGGGGCCTACAGGTGAGGCTGCTCCGCCCACCGGGCGTCCCTCACCTCGTTTATCACCTGAGCCTTCCTGAGACCGCCATCACGAAATCGACAGTACCTCCTCACGATCAGATACAACTTCACGTCCCACCGAAACGTCCAGTTAAAAATGCAAAGCAGCATTATTGCAGACTAGTGGACAATAGAGCTTTGTGACAAGCTGCTTTTACTCAAATTAGAAAGGGAGACAAAGTGCTGACTGTGTTGAAATGAGAAAGAGATGGATGGTGTTAGTGAGTGTGAGACTTGTGGACTCGGGAAAGGACTGCGTGTCTCCAGGGCATGACTCTTGACCTGTTAGTCCGTGGTGCACTCAGTGTGAACCGCTGAGGGCATTTCTACTGATTTGATTGATTCGAGTGATTTGATTTAATCCATCAGTGTAGCAGTAGAGTGGCCTTGCAAATCAGCAGTGCCATTTAGTACTCCTCCTCTATGGCTTCATTTACTCCTGTTTTACAGTACATTAGGAGATCCACCGTCTCAAAACCAGTGGTATATTAACAAACATTTCTGTTATTGCTATTCATTCTAAAACTCCATAGTTTAAGTTGTATTTGAGTTTTGATTTTAAGGTAAAGCAGAGTCATCGTCCATTTTAGAATGTATTGAATTCCAGGGGAGAAATGGTTGAGGCTTGATATAACTATGCCATGTACTGTAAAGTACCATGGTGACCATAACTACATCCCAACTATCACAACAGCAGCAGCTATTTTTGCTTGAGGGTACTATTATGAGTCATGCATGCACATTGTTTTATTTTTATCAAGCAACTAGCACTTAGTATTAATTTCTTATGACACATCCAAATATATACTCACGTGTTATATAAGTGTTATAACTGCCATTCATTTACTTATCACCTCTTCCATCCAGAAGACTTTCAAAACACTCACACTCTCCTTACCCACTGTCCAGGCATGTAGAACCCTCACCATGGATCTTGTCCTCTGGTCTGTGGCCTGTTCCAGGGCTGGTTTGTAGCCTGTTTCAGGGCTGGTTTGTGGCCTGTTTCAGGGCTGGTTTGTGGCCTGTTTCAGGGCTGGTTTGTAGCCTGTTTCAGGGCTGGTTTGTGGCCCGTTTCAGGGCTGGTTTGTGGCCCGTTTCAGGGCTGGTTTGTGGCCTGTTTCAGGGCTGGTTTGTAGCCTGTTTCAGGGCTGGTTTGTAGCCTGTTTCAGGGCTGGTTTGTGGCCTGTTCCAGGGCTGGTTTGTAGCCTGTTTCAGGGCTGGTTTGTTGCCTGTTTCAGGGTTGGTTTGTGGCCCGTTTCAGGGCTGGTTTGTGGCCTGTTTCAGGGCTGGTTTGTGGCCTGTTTCAGAGCTGGTTTGTGGCCCGTTTCAGGGCTGGTTTGTGGCCTGTTTCAGGGCTGGTTTGTAGCCTGTTTCAGGGCTCGTTTGTAGCCTGTTTCAGGGCTGGGTTGTAGCCTGTTTCAGGGCTGGGTTGTAGCCTGTTTCAGGGCTGGTTTGTAGCCTGTTTCAGGGCTGGTTTGTGGCCTGTTTCAGGCCTGGTTTGTGGCCTGTTTCAGGGCTGGTTTGTGGCCTGTTTCAGGGCTGGTTTGTAGCCTGTTTCAGGGCTGGTTTGTGGCCTGTTTCAGGGTTGGTTTGTGGCCCGTTTCAGGGCTGGTTTGTGGCCTGTTTCAGGGCTGGTTTGTGGCCCGTTTCAGGGCTGGTTTGTGGCCTGTTTCAGGGCTGGTTTGTAGCCTGTTTCAGGGCTGGTTTGTAGCCTGTTTCAGGGCTGGTTTGTAGCCTGTTTCAGGGCTGGGTTGTAGCCTGTTTCAGGGCTGGTTTGTAGCCTGTTTCAGGGCTGGTTTGTAGCCTGTTTCAGGGCTGGTTTGTGGCCTGTTTCAGGCCTGGTTTGTGGCCTGTTTCAGGGCTGGTTTGTGGCCTGTTTCAGGGCTGGTTTGTGGCCCGTTTCAGGGCTGGTTTGTGGCCTGTTTCAGGGCTGGTTATTGGCCTGTTTCAAGGCTGGTTTTTGGCCCGTTTCAGGGCTGATTTGTTGCCTGTTTCAGGGCTGTTTTGCAGGCTTGTCCCCTTAGTCTGTGTGTGGACGGCGCTCCCATGCACAATGCCACTTCTGCACTTTGTTTAGAATATCTGGAATAAACGGGATGTCTTCCCTGGAGATGTAGTGGGGGAGCTGCTCAGTCTCTCCGAGTCTTGTCTCACATGCCTGCATACACATTGGGATTCATAACAGAGGAGGCTGTGGGCCGGAACACTTGAACCGTTATTTTTAGGTCGGCCTTTAGGGAGGGACACTGGGGACTTCCATGGAGGTTACCGTAGCTTTGTAAAGCACTCTGACTGGAGCTCTCGCTGGTTGTTCAACCTTCCCTTTGTTATCGTATACGGTTGTTCTACCTGTCCTTTGTTGAGGCATACAGTAGGTGAGCTGCTTTAGCATGTGGTGTTTTTTTTTGTTGGGTGTATTTCGGTCTCTTGTGGTAATGGCTTATTGTTGACCTCCGATCTTTCCTGTATGTGGCCAGGTCCATGGATTGTGTCCATCATCTGGTAGACTGCTCTTGTGTTTGAGCTTGAGGTCTTGAGATGGCAGAGCAGGGTGATATGCATTCTCTTGTGAGGTAACTGTGTTTGTTATCGAACTATGCCGTTCTTAATGCGAGACAACCCTAAGTTGTCCTTAGAATAAGAACTTTCTCGTTTTCCATTAATTAAGCCCTTGCTCTAATGAATGAATGGATTTGATGTAATACTGTGGTTTTATTTTTCTCTCCACAGGGCACTTCTGGAAGCAGAGAGAATAGATGCAAAAGAAGTACACATGAGGGCAGACCAACACCAAAGAGAAAGAATAATAGGTAATGTACACAATTTTCATTATAAAAGTTTTCGTTGGAACATTTTGTTGCAATACGTACTGAATTACATTTACAGTGACATGGTTTTCTGTTTTCGAGTGCGATTGATGTGACTTGATCTACAACTAGTTTATTACCTCACTCTCTGCCCCAGACATCAAAATGCCTTCACAACCCTACACTCCCAGGACGTCCGCCTCAACCAGACAAGATCTAAGGAAACATCTGGACGTCAGATACATGGAGCCGACGTCCAGCTTGAGAAGGTCCCCTGCGCCGACTCACCTTCGTCCCACCAGTCCTTCCAGAGTCATCCCTATCTCGGTCTCGGGCAGAGCCGCCCACCAGAGTCCTCCAGCCAGGAGGGACATGGTGGCGTTCGCTAAAGCGTCCCAGTCTGCAGCTGCAGTCACCAGCACCACTAAGCCTGTGCCCCAGAGTGTCGCCTCCAGCACCAGTAAACCAGTGGTCCAGAGTGCTGCCTCCAGCACCAGTAAACCAGTGGCCCAGAGTGCTGCCTCCAGCACCAGTAAACCAGTGGTCCAGAGTGCTGCCTCCATCACCAGTAAACCAGTGGTCCAGAGTGCTGCCTCCAGCACCAGTAAACCAGTGGCCCAGGGTGCTGCCTCCAGCACCAGTGAACCTGTAACCCAGAGTGTTGAGGAGAGGAGTGAAGATATGCAGAAGAAGGTGCTGGAGGAGAGGAGCGTGAGATCCAGAGAGGTTCCACAAAAGCCGGTGGAGACATTCAGCCCCATCCCCTCTGCCACAGCTGACCCAGGATCAGTGAGAGTGGTGTCACCACCAATGATGAGTCTGGGTGAGAGCACAGAGGAGGACAGCAAGATGGAGGAGGAAGCCACAAAGAGGGATGTCAGCGTGTCCGAGACGAGCAAGAGGGAAGCTGGACGAGAGGAGAGAGGAACTGCATATGGGCCTAAGAGTACCGAGGCCTCAAGCGAGAGGAAGGTATTAGACTCTGTGTCTATGGAGGAGATCATTGAGAAGGTCATGAGGCCTGCTGGCCTGGATGCAAAGCTTAGCTCCTCTGGAGACTCGAAGGTCACCTACCATGTGGAGAGAACGGAGCAGGAGGACGGGACAATCAAGACCCAGATCATCTTGGAGTCCAAGGTGGAGGAGGAGCTGGACTTATCCCAGGACGATGCCCTGGAGGAACTGCTCAGCACGGGAGTGAAGAAGATCTCCCTGGAGGACATCAGAGGGACCCCAACGGGAAGCATGATTGAGAACCTCCTGAGTCTGGGAATAGGGGGGGAGCTGGGGAACAAGTCTGTCAATGTGGAGATCATTGAGGAACCCATGGATTCCCAGAGCGATGAGGAGTATGAAGACGAAGATGAGGTGAGGTCCATGCCAAAGTTCTCCCAACCCTCCTCAATGTTCTTTCAGATCGAAGAGCTGGAGAATGTCCCACATGACAGTCAACGTCACGAGAGTGGAGCTGATGTCATGAAAACCTCACGCGGTAGTTACAGCTCTGTACAGGTTCAAGAAGAATCCAGAGATACTGAATCTCCTTATTTCAGCCTTGACCAAGAGTCTCAAGAGTATTTTGTCTCCACACCTGATGACAACATATCAGATCCGGAGGAAGGTGGTATGTCTTCGTATGGACATTATGGAGTGGTGGATGACCTATCAGATGAGAGGTACTACCAAGAGGGCGGGCTTACGGCTGGCAAAATGTTTGAGCATGTTGGAAGTGGAGGTTACACATTCATGACGAGTGATCACTCATTTGTCAAAGAGAGCTTCCCAGAGATCATTGAAGAAGAGATTCATGTCTCACCCACAGTGCAGGAGTCAATGCTTGGGTTCCTGAAAGAGGACATGCATCCTCAAGAGCAGCTAAGGGGGGCTCTAGAGCAGCTGCAGGGTTCGATGTCGACCCCTCTGAAAGAAGAGTTGTCCCTCCTCACAAGAGCCGAAAGCAAAAGCCCTCAGAACCTGGCTGTCGACGTCAAAAAAGTGCAACAGTCGTCCGATAACGGAAGCATGACCATTGTGGCCGAGCTGAATGTTTCTCAGAGTCTGGAGGATGTGGATTCCGGAGTAGCAGAGGGGGGCTACTCCATGAGAATGTCCAGAGTTCAGGACATTACAGGCAGTGAAGGCTTCACCTCCTCCACGACCGAAGTCACAGAGAAACATATTAAGCTGGGCCCAACGGAGAAATCTTTCACTTTCCAGATGGATGTCAACAACGCTCAGTCCCAGGGCGGCAGCCGGGCTGAGGGGGTACAGTTCGCCACAGAGGGAGCCGAGTTTGGCCGAGGGTTGCAATCTCAAATGATGGATCCTCCGCTTAGGGTCACTCACGAGAAAAGGGTCGCGACAGTCTACCTTGAGAGCTTCAATGACCAGTAGTTCACACGCCAATTACATTACTGCCCTCACTTAACCGCGTAGCAATCAATCAATGGCAAACAACTATGAGGTGACATCACTGGCTGTGATTAATATCTTCAATTTACATACCTTCAATCACAGTAAGAGGAACTTTGCATATTATAGTGACATCATATTTTAACGGGTGATTTTAATAGAGTTGGGTTACTTATTTCTACACCTTGGTCTATCGCTGGCTCTTAGATCTATATATTTTTGTACTAACGACACAGCTTCAATCTCTCGTATTGCCAGAGATACATAATACTACCAAATATTAAATTATACTAATATGCTATCTATCCGCCAATGTTATGGTTAATGTTACAGTCTTAAGTGTTGATGTGTGTAGCTACAGTAGGGGAAATACATTATTGTGACAAGGTTCAAAGGAAGTGTTTTCTTGCTTAGGGATTCTGTACGTACAAAGATGCAGTGATAGAGGGATATTTGAATGTGCTTATTATCATGGAATGTAACAAAGAAATTTGATTCCTATTAACTGATCTGTGTTCTAATTTAATTGGAAATATGAATACACTGATCAATTGCATGCAATAGATTCACATAAAGGCTCAATGAAATGATCACTGAAACAAATGACAGTGATTTAGTGAATGTGGATTAAACCCATGCTCTTGTGGGTGTGACGGTCCTTTCTCAAACATCTAAGCCCAAGTAGAGTTGTCAGATCATGACGCCCTCTTGGTCTAATGGTAACTACTTGAGCTCAGCAAGTGGGAGACAGGAGTTTGATTATGGAGCATTTCTAAATGTAATAACATAGCAGATCTTGTTATATCTTTTACCCTTCCAGTTTACTTTGGTTTTAAAGGGAGAAGTTGTCTGGCCATTTTGAATTCCCAAGAGAGGTGTTTGTCTGGTGAGGCAGTATGTTTGACAGACCAAGACAGAATGAGGGAGACTGAGAGGCTATGAGGAAATAAGAGGGACTTGAGTATGAGAGGGTGCAGGAGACAGAGAAACAGTCAGACCCAAGGCTCCCATGGGACCTAACATGCATCTGGTGTCTGTAATAAATCACATTACAAGTATTCCCTTGGCAAAAGTTGTGTTGTTAAGACAGGATTCACCTTGGGTGAGTGGGCGTTCATATCCACTGTGGCTATTTTAGGACTTGAGCAACAGCTTAGTAGCACGGCCTGTGTGTGTGTGCGTGTGTGTGTGTGTGTGAGAGAGAGAGAGAAAGAGCTCTGAGTAGAGCAGACGTGATCTAATATGGCTTCACCCCACATGCCCATGTCTCCTAAGCTGCTTTAGACTTGGGATATGCTACAGAGGGGCAGTTAACACCACCCCTTCACAGTCAACACACACCCTTCACATTATGCTGGTTTGGCAGGTTGAAAATAATGGAAATGCAATATAGGTTGTCAATTGTGACAGCACTGAAGGCAAATAGTAAACATATAGCACTTTAGACTTGAAAGCTGTTAAAGTGGTTTGTTGCATTTAAGTGCTCATATACATTTGCAAACTTTTTTTGACTTCACTGTTCTTTAAAATACAGCATTTCTTGTGTTCAAGACATTTCAAATGTTTCTGTAAAGCTTATCAATGCACTTAACACTGTAGGTTAGCTGGAGTTCAGGAACATTGTGTTAATGGTTACACATTATGTGCATGTATTTAACACATGACAGGGCAGTGCACATCAAAGTGCATGAAAAAGGGGCTGAATCCTGTATGACTTTGACCCACATACAATTTCAACATTAAAACCCAATACGTATTGGATTGTTTCTCATGATTTGAAAACAAATACCTTTTATTCCTCTGACTTTGAGAAAGATTCACTAATAGTTTTCCGTGTTTTGGCATCTGTTCATATCACAAATACAATAAAAGAGTTTGCCGAGTGTTTCCTGAGTTTAAGTCTTTATTAATAACTCATTTATATTACAAAACAATGTAAAAAAGGAGTCTGACCAAATCAGGTATTGAGATCCAGTGGATAGACTGCCCAGGGTCAGTCTTTCTGCCCAGGAGAAGCCCCATCCTGTTCGTTCTCGGCGCTGCTGTCTGCGTAGTCTTGCCAACAGCCAGACGAGTGTATCAACAAACGGACAACGACACAGAGAGCATTGTCAGGGGTCTCTCTTAAAAGAATCTACTAACTTCTAGTGGCGACAATGCGAGAAGTCCCCATTATCTCTGCAAGCCAAGGCTCATCCATCCAGGCATGGGGTCATGGCATGTTGGTGTTGGGCGAGCTGTCAGAGGGCAGAACAGCACAGAAAGGAGGCCTTGTTCTCCCAGTGCGTTCCCTTCCACACCTCCCAGCAACCTCTGGGGCCCTGTAAAGACACATGATAATGTAACCTACATTACAGTATGATAATGTGACCTACAGTACCTTATGATAATGTGACCTACAGTACCTTATAATAATGTGACCTACAGTACCTTATGATAATGTGACCTATGGTACAGTATGATAATGTGACCTTCAGTACAGTATGATAATGTGACCTACAGTAGCTTATGATAATGTGACCTACAGTACCTTATGATAATGTGACCTACGGTACAGTATGATAATGTGACCTACAGTACCTTATGATAATGTGACCTACAGTACAGTATGATAATGTGACCTACAGTACCTTATGATAATGTGACCTACAGTACAGTATGATAATGTGACCTACAGTACAGTATGATAATGTGACCTACAGTAGCTTATGCTAATGTGACCTACAGTACCTTATGATAATGTGACCTACAGTACCTTATGATAATGTGACCTACAGTACAGTATGATAATGTGACCTACAGTACCTTATGATAATGTGACCTAGAGTACTGTATGATAATGTGACCTAGAGTACTGTATGATAATGTAACATACAGTACAGTAAATTAATTTGACCGGGCTTCCAACTGTATGCTAATTGAGTGCCAAATAGGTTAACCAGGGTTGACTATTCACGAGGAAGATGGCAGGCTTACTGGGCCAGCATGTCCACTGCTCTCTGCGTTGCTCGCGTCTTCTTATGCTGCGCTCCATACAGGAGTCTCTGAATCTCCACACACTAAAACAAAGACAAAGCAGATAGCAGGTAAGTAGTGACCACTTCCTGGGGTTTAGAGTAGAATTGTACAGTAAGGAAATGACTAGAATCAATGATATTTACAAACTACAGTCCCATAGATATCAGTTAATAATTCTTTAAGTGTGTTTGCAGGGGAATAAGGGATGGGGGCTTGTTTTGTTTCTGAAAGGAGTTCCAGAGGTTAGGGCCTGCGATGTGACAAGCAAGGTTTCCCCAATTCCTTCTAGCTGTAGGGACGTTTAACGCTCGTGGGATTGTTCAGAACATGAGCTGAGAGGAAGCTGGACAGGTACAGAGGTACAAAGGGACTTTAGGATAGGGGCTGAGGCCTGCATGTGCAGGGTATCACCATAGTTAAGGATTGGCAGGATGTTGCTGACGTACAATAAGCACACTTGTTGTGGGGCATCAAAACACTCCCTGAGCACCTATGAAGAGAGCTCTTAACATCCATAAATAACTTTGGTTCCGCTCCGCTCTGGGGCTCAGATAACAGAGCTGACCGTTCAGAGCAGCCTGACCACCAAGTGGCTCCTCTTGGGGGTATTTCTAGGACACCATCTACCCTGGCGTCTGGCACTGGGCTACAGGCTGGCCTCCGCTTTACTGGTTTACTGGGTTACAGGCTGGCCTCTGCTTTACTGGTTTACTGGGTTACAGGCTGGCCTCTGCTTTACTGGTTTACTGGGTTACAGGCTGGCCTCTGCTTTACTGGGTTACAGGCTGACCTCTGCTTTACTGGTTTACTGGGTTACAGGCTGACCTCTGCTTTACTGGTTTACTGGTTACAGGCTGGCCTCTGCTTTACTGGTTTACTGGGTTACAGGCTGGCCTCTGCACTGGTTTACTGGGTTACAGGCTGGCATCTGCTTTACTGGTTTACTGGGTTACAAGCTGGCCTCTGCTTTACTGGGTTACAGGCTGGCCTCTGCTTTACTGGTTACAGGCTGGCCTCTGCTTTACTGGTTTACTGGTTACAGGCTGGCCTCTGCTTTACTGGTTACAGGCTGGCCTCTGCTTTACTGGTTACAGGCTGGCCTCTGCTTTACTGGTTACAGGCTGGCCTCTGCTTTACTGGTTTACTGGTTACAGGCTGGCCTCTGCTTTACTGGTTTACTGGTTACAGGCTGGCCTCTGCTTTACTGGTTTACTGGGTTACAAGCTGGCCTCTGCTTTACTGGGTTACAGGCTGACCTCTGCTTTACTGGTTACAAGCTGGCCTCTGCTTTACTGGTTACAGGCTGGCCTCTGCTTTACTGGTTACAGGCTGGCCTCTGCTTTACTGGTTTACTGGTTACAGGCTGGCCTCTGCTTTACTGGTTTACTGGTTACAGGCTGGCCTCTGCTTTACTGGGTTACAGGCTGGCCTCTGCTTTACTGGTTTACTGGTTACAGGCTGGCCTCTGCTTTACTGGTTTACTGGTTACAGGCTGGCCTCTGCTTTACTGGTTACAGGCTGGCCTCTGCTTTACTGGTTACAGGCTGGCCTCTGCTTTACTGGTTACAGGCTGGCCTCTGCTTTACTGGTTTACTGGTTACAGGCTGGCCTCTGCTTTACTGGTTTATTGGGTTACAGGCTGGCCTCTGCTTTACTGGTTACAGGCTGGCCTCTGCTTTACTGGTTTATTGGGTTACAGGCTGGCCTCTGCTTTACTGGTTTACTGGTTACAGGCTGGCCTCTGCTTTACTGGTTTACAGGCTAACATCAAGAAGCACCGATAGCCATTTTACACTGTGGAAATTAGTTATAAAGTAATAATTACTTTAATTTATGGACAAATGTGTGGGACATGTGGGAGTTTTTGACTACATATAATGTTACCATATCAATCAATAACATGACTTCTGCCCCCCCCCTCCCCCACACACACACACACAGGAATAATGATGACAATGGCAAATATTATCCAATAGTTCCACAATCACCAACTACAGGATGTCAACAGAGCATTGTGAAAGCAAGGAAAGAGAGAGCTCAGTGTTTCCCTACTGGCAGCAGAGCAGAGCAGAGCAGGACTTGACGACGGTTCTGGCCCCGAGCCATCTGGCCCTGTGGATGTTTTCACTGTCTGCTGCTGCTGCTAAGGTTGATGTAATGGAAGAACCTCTCCCACAGGAAGTTAGAGGTAAATGTCATGTGTGTGCACGCCGTTGTTTCACCCTCTCTCTGACAGAGGACAGAGTCAGGCTTCCTCCACATCCTCCAAAAGAAAACACGACTTTACGATAAGAAGAACATCTCTCAACACCTTCCTTCAACCAACCCCCCCACCACGAATATCTTCATGGACAGTGGAGTCCAGATTTATACTGGATGTGGTTGCGCCACAGAGCAGCTGTCATGATTACGAGAGAAAGAACATGATCTGACGGGAGTGTTATCTATCAGGGGGAAGTTCAGAAAGGTCAGCAGCCCGATGAGGAGCGGAGGGGGCTTTGATTCACTCCAGGGTACTTGGACCTTCTCTGCCCTTAGATACAATAACAAAGCAACATAGCAACCAGGATCCTTAACTTACAGCAATGTTGATACTAGTGCTGCGAAACCCCCCTTTGCTGAGCTCAGACGGTTATTCGGGACAGAACATGCCAGGGAGTGTGTGACTCATGTTGGTTATATAAGATGTAAATGTAATACACAGAACAGAAAACATCTTTTATACATCAAGCCTCAAGTTGTTTTGATTAGAAACCCTTGTGTCACAAGTTTGCTAGCTGATTCAATGTATATTCCATGTGACTCATTACATTACAGTCATTTAGCAGACACTTTATGCAACTTACAATAACTGCATTTAACATAGGTAGTCCATGTACTACTACTGGCCAGAACTGACTCATTCATTATATAATGTACAGTAGATGTAATATCCAGAATAGAAAACGTCTTTTACACATCGAGCCTGATTGGATAAACTAAGAGTTGTTTTGATGAAGAACTTGAACTGTCACAGGTTTGCTAGCTGATTGGATGTATATTCCGTGTGTGTACAGAGACAGAATTAAGAATTTCACTTTAGCCTCAGAAGGACGTAATGGCATGCCAGTATAATTAGGGTTAGTAAGCCTTTAATCGACAGCAAAGTTCCACCCTCCCTCCCGACTCCTGTCACCCTTCCGTCTGTCTACGCCCAAAAAGAGAAAGCAAAGCACAATGTAGTTCAGTGTGACATTTTACACCAGGGAGGGTGGATCTGCACTCTGCCAAGATTAGCGTGTTGCTCTACAGGCACTGAGCCCTGGAGACCATGGTGGAAATAGCTCATCTCACTAGGACAGGGACTCATTGTGTGTGTGTGTGTGTGTGTGTGTGTATGTGTATATATATATATATATATATATATATATATATATATATATCATGTATTTAAGAGCGGGCTTCACTCATGCTCTCATTGAATGTCACGTTGGGCCTCACCCTGTGACTCCTGCCCTTTCCGCAGAGTGCTCTCGCATAGCTTGGCAAGACGAAAGGTTAATATAATACCCATTAGGCTGAGAGATAATACTAAAAAATCACACGTAACACAACTTGTACCCAGAGAGTATTTCACCAGCCCTGTTCTGGACTTCAGCGAGGTCCAGCAGGACGACAGCAGTTAGGTTGAGAGAGCTGTGGAAAAACGTGTGTGTACAGGCGGAGGCACCTTCTTCATGGTCCTGTGGGCGTGTCTGACCAGGCCCTGGGTCATCTCCATCCCTCCTATCAGCTGTAGGGTGTCGGCCACCTCCGGACTCAGGTCCCCGAACGCCGCCCTCTTAAGGGACAGGGACGTCCTCTGGAGCTCCAGACACCGCTGGCACCGGGCAGCACGGTCCATCACACACATCCACACAGGACAGACACAGGGGGACGTGATCGGTCTGGTTTAGAACTGGGATGGGCTGACCGTGACCCGTCCTCGGTCAGTACGGCACGCCAGAGCTTTGGTAGCAGGTGAAACATATTTGGACATAATCGAAAATCTCAAACGGCCGTGCCATCTCCACACTGCTGCCAGGACTCCGCGAGTTTCGGATGCGTTAATGTTTGTGTATGTGTGTGTGTGTGTGTGTGTGTGTGTGTGTGTGTGTGTGTGTGTGTGTGTGTGTGTGTGTGTGTGTGTGTGTGTGTGTGTGTGTGTGTGCGTGCGTGTGTGCGTGTGTGTGTGTGCGTGCGTGTGTGTGTGTATGAGTGTGTGTGCGGGTGTGTGTGTGACTGACCTGTTGCTGACCGGTGAGGAGAAGGAAGCGGCAGTAGTCGTCCTGGACAGAGAGAGTGACGGGTTCCTCAGGACCCAGGGAGCTCCTGTAGGCGCTCAGACTCTCCTCAAAGTAGTGAGCTGCCGAGTCTACAACAAGAGGAACCCCAAAAAAAGACCTGAAACATTCAGATGTGCCATGTCTGTTGGCTCTGCGTGCACTTAGAGCACTGACACAACCATCCAGTACTGTACATACTGAAGCGCTGTAAATTATTGAAATTATAGGAGTCGCTATATAGATGGGCCCGCAAAGTGACACAATCACGAACTTCAACGCTTACGTAACCTACAATGGGCTCCCAGTGGACTATTATAAGCCTGCCCTCAGAAATATGAAGTGAAAGCCAGCCACACAGAGAAACAGCGCAGGACTCACGTCTGCTTCAGAGCCGGGCCCTAATAGGCCGGCCCCCGGGCGGCGGGGTGAATAGACTGACCATTGTGATGGTCCTCCCCTGCAGTGGAGAGGGCCAGCGCCAGGCTGTGAGCGACGTGGGCCCCGTCCAGACCCCCCGGGATCTGACTCACAGCTATGGAATGAGCCTAGGAAGAGAGGAAAGAAATAAAATATCGTCACTTTCACTCAATGGCTTAGCCTCCGCATACATCTGTGATCTGATCCCTCCACATCAAGCCACCGCGGTCTCTGAGGTCTTCTGACCAAGGTCTCCTGGCAGTCCCCCGGACCCGACTAAAAACCAAAGGGGGCCGGGCGTTTGGGCGGTTGCCCCAAGACTATGGAACTCGCTCCCCCCGGACTTGAGATCCGCAGAGACAATAAATAATGTTCAAGGGGCACCTGAAAACTTTACTGTTTAGGCAGGTGTTTGAGCCCTGCTGCTGATGTCACACCTGTAGGTGTAGGTTTTACTGTGTTGTAGGTTATTTATTTTACTATTTTACTATGCACTTTTGTTTCCTGCACCTTATGTGAAGCACTGTGCATTCGTGCTGAGAGGGGTGCTATACAAATAAACTATTAGTAAAATAATGGCCAAGTCATATTTTCAAGTTCTTCAGAAAACACAAAAAATGGGTCAACATATATACATAGGTTGACATAGGCCTTTATACTACTGAAGTAGGAGCAGGGTGATCTTTTCAATTGAGGATGTAGTGAATTTTACCAGAGGTGGCCAGCATTATGAAGACATGACTCAGGCAAGTTTTCCTCAAAATGACTAAGGCCATTATTTTAAGAAGGTGACGGTATATCATCAAGTAAGGCCCAGGGAGACGTTACGTAACAGCAGGTCTCACAGGCTTCCCAACAGCCCTGGGTACGGTCTCCATACTATACGCTCTGTACAATACTACTGTATACTATGCTCTATACAAAATACTTTTACTGTGTGTGTCCTATCTGTGCTGTCCCAGGTATGCGGCTTGCCTCGGTGAGGTGCTCTATGGCTCTGTCCAGGTGTCCCTCGGCCTGCTGGATGGCAGCCATGTCCCTGTAGACGGAGCACACCTGGCCTGGCCTCTCACAGTCCCTCAGCAGCTCCAGAGACCGCTCACACTGACCGAGAGCCTCCTCACACCTCCCCTGCCTCTGCAACACCCTGCAGGACACAGAGAGAGAGAGAGGGGGGGGGGGAGAGAGAGAGAGAGAGAGAGAGAGAGAGAGAGAGAGAGAGAGAGAGAGAGAGAGAGAGAGAGAGAGAGAGAGAGAGAGAGAGAGAGAGAGAAAGAAAGAAAGAAAGAAAGAAAGAAAGAAAGAAAGAAAGAAAGAAAGAAAGCTATAATATGGAATCCCTGCACAAAGAGCTGTTTACCATCTTTGGCTGGGGCCTTTCTCAGGTCTCTAATGGTGTGATGCTCTGGCCCAGAGAGAAGTGTGCAGCTCCTACCCCCGCATTCTAAATACAGCTGCTGACTCAGCCAAACAAGTCCCTCGCCTCACTGAGCGAACTACAGTACACAAGACTCCCGAACCCCGGCCCGCCATGACTAAATTAGGTTTGTCCTTGTAACTCAAACACAACGGCCGTCCAGCAGCGCAAAAAGAGTCTTCACAGCCGTCTGGCGGCGACGGTGTGGCGGAAAGCAGGCTTCAGTGCGGAGACTAGCTCCATCAGTCCCCTCTGCTAACCACCTCCGCTCCCCGCCCGATTCACATCCTCTAATGGACTCTAAATTCAATCGCGCTCTCCAGTCATGGGTTGGCGTTTCTCGAGGGCGTCCTGCCACACGCCAGTAAACACACACACACACACACACACACACACACACACACACACACTGTATCCTAATGTACTAGCGTCACTGCCACCGCAGCAGGAAAAAAGCCCTTAGCTAGCCGATCCCTCCGCATGCTCACTCGCTGCGTGGGTTTTAACCCCGCGGAACGTTCACACTTCACATCCTGCCCAAGTGCAGAGTAGCCTACCCTAGAGATGCCAGATCAAAACATCACTTTGAGATGTTATGAGAGTGAATGCCAATGGTGGAGCTCTAGCAGTAACGTGACCTCTTTCCCGTGGATTCCAGCTTATACAAACACCCCTTGATTGGAGATGGGACTGCTCTGCCTGCCCCCCCCCCCTCCCTCCTATCCTCAGAGGTTCCAGGGACCCACAAAGCCTTTTAGGGCAGCTGAACTGGCTGCAGCAGCAGTACTGGGTTTGTGCCTGTGCCCAACGTACTGCCCCTCCTGCCTGCATGGAAAGCCCTGGGGTCAGTACCCACGGTGTCCACCGTTCACCATGAAGGCATCCCGTACCGGTTTTCCTGGCAAAGGGGACATCTGTCATCGGCATCTAAAATCGAATTTAGAGTCCAAGGACTTCAGCAGTAATGCAATCAGGGAGTTTTACACGCGCTGCCAAGGCGGCCCACGCGAGCCTCTCTTTAGTAATCGTTACCAGACAAATGTTGACGTAAGTTGGACTCTTGAGGCGGCTGGACCTTTATACAGGGGGAAAAAAATGATACAGCCAAGTAAAGCCAACGGAGGGAACAAGTGAAATGGAAACGCAGCGCCATGAATAGGAACAGGTCCTCCTTTCCTGCAGGGCGGCGGCGCTTCGTTTGGCCGCCGGTGGTCCGAGGAACCCAACACAGCTCTGTTCATTGTCCTGTCCCTTCATGTTCCCCAGGCAAGTTCAGGTAACACACCATGACATCACCTAGATACCGCCATGTGTACATAACATGACGTCTGGAGTATGGAATGCTGGGAAAAGACCTATCAATCAGCACAGCACCTTCAACTGGGTGGTCTTCCCAGGTAGGTCGTTTTCACAGGTATAGGCTCTTTGCACAAGCTCCACTACTTCCTGAAATTCTACAGGCATATTTATTTCCTGTCCTATACGATTGGATGGAAGTGATTAATCAGGTGTGATCAGGTATGCCGCACACCTGATTAATCACTTCCATCCAATAGTATAGGACAGGAAACAAGGATGCCTGTAGAATTTCAGGAAGTAGTGGAGCTTGTGCAAAGAGCCTATTGCACAGTGCATTAGTAGCAGGTGACCAACGGTCTCCTTATGTTAGGTAATTCCCATCCCTTAGTTGGGAGTGGGGGGGTTAACTCTGAACACAAAAGATATAACTCCTAAAATTGGTTGAGTGGAAACAATGGATGTGGATGTAAAAACTGAGCTGGGTTCTTTGGTCCCAGGCTTGGCAGCACATGGTGGGAGCATGAACGCTGGTCAAAACACTGTTGACTGAGAGGGCTATAGAGGCGCGCCAAGTTCAGAGCCATCCTCCAACAAAAGAGCTTTTAGCAAGCTTAGCTCACACAACAGCCAGCGTTCGCACATTTTTCCCAATTTCACAAATCAAGCAAACAAACCTCCAAGGGTGACATCATCTACAAATTCTTTCTACCTTTGCACATTTGCGAGGCTAACTGTCAAATAGAGGCTACAAATATTCTGACCTGTTCACATTCACAGCTAACCAATATACTGTACAGCATGTTCTACATCATTTTGTCATTCGTCATCTTGTGATGTATCCCTACTACAGTGCACACTGTATAGTGTATAATATATTTGTGGTGGAAAACTCCTAAAAGATAGGGGAAAAAAAAGAAATCCTTGTTTCTCAGTTGCATAAGACACTTATTTTAATTTGACCACTGCAGTGGAGGAAGGTTTTCCAAGCAAGACAGTCTGTCCAGCAAATGTTTCCAAGGAAAAGGACCTTTTTTAACACAACTTTTTGTCTTTATACTGTCACTTACAGTAGATACAGCCCTAAACATTAATTTAGCCAATGTACTGAATTTCAATGTCTCTTGAATCACTGAAGATGAGTCAAGGCCACCTGGTAGATACCATAAGAATCAGCCCCACTTGTGGAGTTGCCATTTACTTCTTTACTTATCTAATCCTCCACAGGA
The DNA here is from genome assembly GCF_949987555.1 of Borostomias antarcticus. NCBI lineage: Eukaryota > Metazoa > Chordata > Actinopteri > Stomiiformes > Stomiidae > Borostomias > Borostomias antarcticus. The sequence continues at coordinate 3,773,593 of NC_140251.1, read as the reverse complement.
TCTTCCCACCATATCTTGGTTTTTCAGATAATTTTATGATTTCCAATTACATCATTGGTCAGAATAGACTGCAATAAACGTTTTTTCATCAAAGCTGAGTGACTGTGACTCTATAGTAGGGTTAGGGTTAGATGGTTTTGTGGGGGAAAAAACATTGGACATTTGCTCCACCTTGTGGCCAACTCAAAGCGTTATACTGTAATTTATAATAAAAACAATCAGATCAAATGATATTAGGATTTGTGTCCATTTTGACTGCCTTATCATGAAGTCATTGTGTTGAGTCAACCAGTTTGAAATAACAGCTCGATATAATATATAAAAAAGACCTGATTTAAACATCGACTTTGATTTAAATTAGTTCCAGCAACTACTTCCCCCTTCAGCCTGAACATGATACTGCAGGAGTCACAGGAAATAAATAAAGCAAAGCATGTGATTCCCAGAGGACTCTGTATGCCAAAGCATATTTAAGATGGCACTGGCTAGTACTCAGTGCAGGCTTGAGTTCAGTCAGGCAAATAGGCTTCGAATAATAATAATAAGAGGGCTGCCGTATAGCTCAGTTGGTAGAGCGGGTCGTTCAGTGATCGTAGGGTCAGTGGTTTGAATCCCGGCTCCTCCTGACTACCTGTCGAAGTGTCCTTGGGCAAGACACTGAACCCCAAATTGCTCCCAGTGAGCAGGCAAGCGCCTTGCATGGCAGCTGCCGCCATTGGTGTGTGAATGGCGCTCCAGGCCAGTGTAATGCAATTACAAATGCAGTACCTATACCTATAATTGACTGTGGGAAATCTCTCGCACTCGTAGCTGTTTACTGTTGAACTTTTTTATTTTAATTATCTTCAGTCATTACCTGGACAGAGAAATGGATATGTCCAGCTCCATCTGCCTCCTCTCCTCCTTGCTCAGGCCTCCTAGCTGATGGAGCTCTTCCAGGATCCCCTCAGCCTTTCTATGACCTGACTCAGCCTCCACTAGGGTTCGAATGGTTAAGGAGTTACCGTTTGCCACAAATGCAGTATGACATCACATTTCATTAGCTTTTCATGGGCTCAGTACATTTCACACACCTTCACTATCTCAAATGGCTCTCTCTCTACTGGAGATCCTGTGGCGTGTTGAAAGGATATTTGTCCAGCAGCAGAGCAGCGCCCCCTTGTGTTTGGTAGATGCTGAGCAGACAGGAGAGCGCCCGGAGCCGCTCCTCTGGGGTGGTGGGGGCGGGGCAGCAGCCGGCCAGCAGACCAGCGGATTTGGCTGCATGCTCCAGCGCCTGCACGCCCCAACCTGGGCGAAAGGGGAGTCAACACCTGGGTCGTGTCTGGGGAAATAAGATGCTCGTGTTCTGGGCGTCTGACTTATTTAATGTGCCCGGAAAGCATGACACCTTTCCCTGACATTATCAGTTGAATCCCCTGATTCAACAAACAGAATTATTGTATTTATAATTCAGCGTATTACCTTTAAATTGAAAGTAGGCCTTAGCTAGTCGGGCATGGGCCTGGGCTAGTTCCAGATGTCCATCTCCGTAAACAAGTCTCGTCAGGGCCACACAGCGTACAAGGTCCTGGATACAAGCATCAAACTGTGGAGATAGTACACAGACATATCAGACCTGTTCTGATATGCTAATATGCTGCAATATCACACCTACAGCTCTCTCTAGGACACCCTTACGCAACTGTATCAGATGCTCATAATAACACATAGATAGGCGACCTTTCGGGCCCCTGCCAGGGTTTGGGCTCGACTGTCACAGCGAGTGAGTTTTTCCTCAGGAGTCATCATCGTCATGGAGTCGCCTGCTGTGTTAGTTCCTCTTGGAGAGACAATCGCTCCTTTAACTACAGAGCAGTCATCCAGGCTATGAGGGCTCTCAGCGGATCTGTATGAAAAGGCATCACACCGAGATATGAGTATCACATCAATCAATCAATCAATCAATCATCATCATCATCATCACCACCACAACTGGTCAAATGCAATGATCACTTTGAATTATCTAAAAAAAATTACTTCCGCCCATTTCTGGAAGTAGATTCATCTCTGATCTAAAGTTAAATGGATAGGCAAAAACACAGCTTCAACCACTAGCACTACTTGTGTCAGATCAATGATTTGTTCAAGGGCGGAAGGGTAATTTAAGGCTGCATTTAATTTCAGAATCCGATCAACGGGCTGTGAGCCAAAGCGAGAGCATCGTGCCGCGTAAAGACAAAAGAGCAACCTTGTCCGACATGAAAGAAGCTTACGATTCCCTGTCAAGTCGCCTCATTTCCAATTTGGAGCGTGTGATTCATTTTCTCGGGAGGTTTTCCTGAATCATCATCATCATCATCATCATCACTACTTCTGTTTGTCGGTTCCCTGCTCGTCTCCGTGGAAACACCGTGCACCGCCACTGCACTGGCCAACTTCCTGCTCCGCGCTGTTAGTCTACATGTTCAAGTTTGCTCGTAGTTAATTATCACTTAAGAGTTGCAAACAATCTGTTTAAACATGTCGGTAGGCTACTAATTGTCGTGTTGGAAGGTCGTCTAACTATTGTAGCTATGTTATTCATTAGACAAAACAGCATTGCGTTGGGACTGGCAAAATGACACGTGACCATTGCAAGCCCTGTGGAGAGGGAGAGGATGCGTTCAAGATCCACACCTTTTTCATCATTCTAAGCAAGTTAGTAGGCTAGGCTAGTTAGGCCTAATGGTGATGAAGTGGGTGTCGTGTTCTTCTTATCTTAGAATCTTAACGACGCCAAAAAGGTAGAAAAAGCTATAAATTAATCGCAATAGTTATATCTAGATGTAATTTTGGTCATCAAGTCTTCAAAAGCACAAGCACCCAGCGAGGGACTCGTTTGTTTTCCCCCACACTGTTTTGAGAGCAAAGGATGATGCCCTCTGAATGCAGCAATAAATAACATGTGCTGCTTTCTTATCGTTTGATTCAACAGCTCATAAAATCTCATATTTGGATAGGATCATTGAAGGGCACTTGGGATATGGGGAAATTGCTTTGCTGACTACTTCATTGGCTTTCAACGTGAATGATTTTTATGGGTTTATTGGTTTATAGGCCCAGACTATTATCCCGGACTATTAGGATATAAGACCAGGCCCCACATGGGAAGGGGCAATCATTTAACAATGGAGACATTTAATAAAAGCCTGCTCCAGCCAAGTGGAAATCCACTTAGAAGAATCCCTATCCATCATCGTTTGCTCCACTGTGTCTTTGTGTGTTTCTGCTAAGCCATAAGCAAATGTTATTTTTTATAAAATGAAACTCATTGGTTTTAAAGTGCCTGAAAAATGAATAGCTTTCAATATTGCCATGTTTTCGACTGGGAAAGTTGAAGTTAAGCATCAACCCCGCGTCTAAGCACCTTATAAAACAAGGCATGAAAAATGTAATTATCTTGTCTTGTCAGTCCTGATATCATGATAGTAGCCTGGCATCGCCAGACCAATTCGCAAATAGAGAAACAGAATGTGAGACACATGGTGATGGCGATGCCTGACTGTGATGATGATGGGGCCAGAGCTGGATATTTGGATGTATGCCGTTCTCTTTTTGTCCAATAGATGTCAGTAGAGTCCCAGCTATCGCTCACATTGGGCTCATTGAAAACTTGGTGGGGAAGAATCGCTGCTGATGAAACGCAACACAATACAGTAAGTTCTGCATTTTAAACATTAGTAATTTCTCAGACCATGATTTGCACATAGGCTACACTTAATCTTACGTATTTTCATATATAGATATTTTTTTTATTCACAAGCGTCTGACAACCTCCATAGTCTGAGGGATCATCTCATTTGAATAGGTGAGCCAACAGTAAAAAGACCAACCCTTGGTCCACTACTTCAACATGGCACTGATCTCTAGACTGGTATGTTAAAATCATCTACCAGCCTGCTCAGGGTCTGAACTTTGAAAGTGTACACATAAGTAATATTGTAGGCCTATATCCCTGCCGAGGGAGGAGGAAATGTAAATTTCCTTGAATAAATATCCTCTTTCACATCAGTGCCTGAAATTTATGCCAAACAAACACGAATTAATGTCTCTGTGGCTGCTTTAAGAAATTGGTCTCTGGAGAGAGTGTGTAGGCTAATTCATCCTGGATCAGCTTGGCCGTGTGTTCCCTATCAGCCATTTTAAACCTGTGGGGGGTGCACACCTTGTCTGCAGGACTGCCCAGGATAACTTATTACAGCTCCTCAGGACGGCTGCTTCTGGTGGGTTCTGGCAGGGCATAAGACGGCCCGCTTATTTGTTTGTTTGTCCCGCGTGAGTTTCTGGCCGGGCGTTCTGGGTCCTGTTTGGCTCCGATCCCGACCGGGCTTCTATTTCTGAAACCCAAGTGGCTCTTAATGAAGCTGGCAGGGCCTGGCATGGGCCCTCAGCAAACCCAGGCCTGAGCAGAGCCTTCTTCTGCTGCCTTGGCAGCTGCACTCGCTTTGCTCTCTCTGGCTTCCTAATTTAGTAACGGCGGGTAAAAATATGTGCTAACGAACAAGGTCTGGTATGTCAGGCTGGCGTCCAGGGGAGAGAGTGAGAGAGAGAGAGAGAGGAGGGAGAGAGGAGGGAGGGATATGAGGGGGGAAAGGGGGAGAGGAGAGGGAGGGGGTGGAACCACGATATCTGAGTGGAACCATGATACAGACCTCTTGTGGAACTGTGTGTGTGTGTGCCGTTGTGTGTGCCACTTTTTAGTTTACCTTTGCCTCAAAACCCACTGCCGATGGCAGTCTAGCTGTCGGTAAATGAGCACTGTTGAAGGGTGAGCGTAGGGGGGTTTCCGCCCCCATGCCATGGCTGCATCTTCTCATAAAACGGAGTGTGTGAGAACCAGCTACTGTCTGAGCCCCCAGGCCCTGGTGGGTCTCAGGAGGTGGATCATGTGTGCAGTGGTGTTCTGCAGAGCAGGGCGGCTATTGTTAGACTGTGGGATTCAGCTGATGTTGACGTAATGACCCAACATGGCTGAGGTTTTCTCCGATGCTACGAGGTACTGTCGTATTCATTAGGATAGAAGACAACTTCATCTCCGTTTCATCTATCTCATGCACCGTAAACCTATTTTGGCACCTCGTGTTCATAGTAGATTCATCCATTGAATGCATGGGAATCAGTTATCCCCACCCCCCACCCCCACCCCTTAAATAACAGGCAATATGCAACATTGTGATAGTAGCATTTCTCATCTTCTCACAGCAGTAGCTAAGAAGGAAGGAAGGAAGTAAACTTTATGTATATACAGTTGCACCTTACACAGAGCAGGGCCACAGTGCTACAAGTACTTCACATGTGCAAAATAGTTACAAAAACGAATGGTAGCTCATATCGCTCAATATCAGGCATTGAAAGGCGCAGTAGTTGCTGTATAGCACTGACACTGTTCAGAGCAATGAAAGCTTTCCAGCCTACTTTGTTTTTGCTCTGCCTGTGTGAACTAGACACCCCTGAAGACGCCCTGCCAGGACAATCTCCCTTCCAGCACTTTAGCACTTATCCTTCCCGCTCACAGTTCAGGGGGCTCATGGTGACCGTGTCAACTTCACTCACACATATCCCCCAGCCGCAAATGAAATGGGGAAAAGTCCCTAGTCTGGTTAAAGTTGGCGACGCCACAAAGGCAAGCAGCACTCACAGGCAGCAGGGCTGGGAGAGAGGCAGTACCCGTTTCTTTAAAGGTAAGTCGGCTCGGCTGATGACTCAACAAGAGATCAGTAGTGAAAAACCTTCTGTTACTCTGGGGAATGGAGGTGTGAACTGGGTCCACTGGTGATTTCCCATGAGTGGCCTCTGTATGTTCAAGAGGTAGCACCCAGTGTTTGTGTGTGTCTCTGTGTGTGTTAGTGCTTTACAAACCACTGTGCTCTTCTCGGAAGTCTCTTGTCACCTCAGGTGGCTGTACACTCAACTCTCCTAATATGTGCTCCGTATGACGAGGTCAGAGGTTACAAGACCTAGCGGGACCCTGGAGCTAAACTGCACTCACACCTCCCACTCAGCATAGAATGAGTCAGTCACAGAACCCAAACAGCATGACGACAACATCCTCTTTATTGGTGTGACTTTGAGATTAAAAGAGTCAAGCACACCATCAGGAGCTGTATTTTCAAATGCCTCCACCTCCATCTCGACATGGAGGCTAATTTGTTTTTGATGCCCTCCAGGTGTAATTGTTTCACAGCTCTAACATGGCATTCCGTCTTTTATAAACAAACAATGACAATTACAAACAGGTATTATAGGCACAGTCTCAGCTATTCAATATACATTGAACTTAAAACAGCGCCTATTAAGAACGCAGTACAATTGGTTTTATACTTTTATTGCTACTGCATTTGTGCCTCATTGTACTGTAGGCAGTCAGTCAGAGTGAGGATGGTGTCAGTCGTGTGAGAGATACTGTAGGCAGGTCACAGTTACTTGTCTGAACCACAAACATGGCACTTAACTTTCAGTTCTACAGCTGTCCCCACTTCCTTTGTTAGTTTACCCACAAACACTCATCCACAGCGCTTCACACCATCGTCATATCTTAAACCGCAACACATCGCTTCGGGGAATGCGTCTATTAGAGAAAAAACGGTGCATTCGGAAAGTATTCAGACCCCTTCGCTTTTTCCCCATTTTGTTATGTTGCAGCCTTATTCAAAAATGAATTAAATTCATATATTTTCTCACCAATCTACACACAATAGGCTACCCCATAATGACAAAGTGAAAAAGGTTGTGTTTTTTTTTTTTTAGAAATGTTTGCAAATGTATAAAAATAAAAATATCACATGTACTGTACATCAGTATTCAGACCCTTTACTCAATGCTTTGTTGAGGCACCTTGGCAGTGAGTACATACAAGTGATTAGTTGATTGGAGTCCAACTGTGGTAAATGCAATTGATTAGACATGATTTGGAAAGGCACATACTTGTCTACATATACAGTAATGTAGTTATAACCTACAGTTGACAGTGCATGTGCGAGCCAAAGCCAAGCCATGAAGTCGAGGGAATTGTCCGTAGACCTTCGAGACAGGATTGTGTCGAGGCACAGATCTGGGGAAGAGTACAAAAAAATTCTCAAAAAACAGAGCTCCATCACTCTTAAATGGAATACGTTTGGAACCACCAGGACTCTTCCTAGAGCTGGTCACCCAGCCAAAATAAGTAATCAGGGGAGAAGGGCCTTGGTCAGGGAGGTGACCAAGAACCCGATGATCACTCTGACAGAGCTCCAGCGTTCCTCTGTGGAGATGGGAGAACCTTCCAGAAGAACAGCCATCTCTGCAGCACTCCACCAATCAGGCCTTTATGGTAGTGTGTCTAGATAGAAGCCTCTCATCGCTCGTCCCCTGGCTAATACCATCGCTACGGTGATGCATGGTGGTGGCAGCATCATGGGGATGTTTTTCAGAGACGAGAACTGGGAGAGATCAGGATCAAGAGAAAGGAATGCAGCAATGTACAGAGAGACCCTTGATGAAGACCTGCTACAGAGCGTTCTGGACCTCAGCACAACGCCGGGACCTGGGATCGAACCAGGGACCTTGCGATCCCTGTGCCACCCCTGTAAGAAGTGTAATTTGGAATAAGGCTGCAACACAACAAAATGTGGAAAAAGTGAAGGGCTCTGAATACTTTGTGAAATCACTTTATATACAAGTGTAGTATAGTAGTACAGTATAGTAGTGTAGTAGGCTATACTACTAGACTGATACAGTAGGCCTATGTGTTTCCCCCTTGCAGTTTGCGGTGCTGGTAAAACAAGGTTCAAGTCGAACAACCCAGCACCTCTGGCCAGAGTGGAGGAGAAATTGCCAACTTTCTGACATTGTGTCCCATTCCATTGCTTTTATAATGCTGTATGTCTGAGTTTATCTCCATTTTACGATTATTTATTATGAACTGAAACCAAATTTCCGTGAGCTGGAGCAAATTCCTGGCTGTAGAATTGCATAAGTGGTTTAACACTTCAACAAAGGTGTCTTATTCTCACTCACGGTATGCATAATGTCGCTACAGCTGCCGCACCTCAGATAAAGCCAGCTATTCACATGCAGAAGTGAGTAATGTATCTCAATATTTTAAACAAAGTGTGTGTGTATGTGTGTGTGTGCCCCGAACGCGCGCGTGCGTCATAAAGAGGAAACAAAGCAAACACGTACTGTAGTAAGCCATGCTCCCCTTGCTTTGAATCAAACCAGGCAATGGCATGGCATGCAATGGGCATGATAGTTAAGATAAGATAAGCTCCACTCCATCCCTCACAACATCATTCCATTCCTGCATTTTGGCTTTACAATAGATTCACATTCAAATGTCAATTGTTGTCTGTGATCACTGCATTCTGGAGAGGTTTATACTGGCGTTTATCCTCTCAAACCTTGGCCTAAATTTGAGCCGTATGTGGAGAACAACCCCCCATTGTTTTACAGCTAAAGCCGTTACTCACACTATTCAGTGTCTAAGATTATGGAAAGCTTCGGAGGTGATACTGTCTGCCTTTGTTAAGACAACGGCACTGTAAACCAATAACCATGTTTTGTTTGCTGACAGAGTGTAAATGATTTTGTAAGAGCAGTTGTAGCAGCGTTGTGACAGGGATATACATGTTGTTTGGGAGTTTTGAGGCTCTGTACCTCCGATTATCTTTGCTCTGTCATACAGTAGGACGTTCAGTAGCTGCACACAGGCAGTCCATTAACACACACACACACACACGCCGCGGAAGTGTGCCCGGCCCCAGGTGAAGGGGGTCCAGCTCCCTGCCTGTCCCTGGAACACCCTGCCCCGACCCCGCGGCCCCCTGGCGTCCCAGTGTTAACCACAGGAAAATGTGCGAGATGCTCGTTCGCTCACTCAGAGAGCTGGAATTCACAGTTTATTGTGCTAATGCCACCGAGGGATCCAGCGTCAACACACCACCAGGCGCTCACATTTTACCTGTTTGTTTAACCATAGTTGTGCAAATGCGTGGGACCTAACCAGGCGAAGAAAAAAAGCAGGACCTCTTCCTCCAAATTTGTGTCATTTTCCCCCCAGTTTGCAGCGCTCCTCTCTGACCGGTTCTCACCCCCGTTTGCATAAGAACATCTGAGACCTCCGCCGTCTCACAAGCTGCATGGCTGCAGGGTATGTTCCCTAGGAACTCCGATTTTTCCCAGTGCCTAGATAGACGCTCTTTTGAGAAACCTCACGAGCGTGTTTTCATGTAGGCCTACATCAATACGCATATTAATCTACGAACTTTGATGACGATACTCGATAACAAACAGCAGTTGTTCATCATCCCTGTTCCCTGTTGTTCTGACCTTGAATGAACTGTTGAAGCGTAGCGGCATTGGGAAAGTCTGGGCATAATCCTTTTTTTTTACCACAGCAGACTTGGCATGGCCTCTTGTGTTCTGAAACCAGGAGCTATGCTTTGTATACAATAGTTACCTCATGGGGGGGGGGACTTCTGTCACCTACTTTGTGACGGTGAGTGAGAGGCTAAACGTCCGCCCGTGGCTCTCTGACCTTTGGGGCTCCTCTGCCGGCGTCTGCGGAGGTAAGCGGGGGTCGTGTGTGATGCAGGGGTATCAATAATGAAAGAAAGCCCCCCCCCCCTCCCCGCCGCCGGCCGCTATCTGGGTCAGAGGCGGCTCTCGGTGGACCGGGGGAGATTGATGAAGAGCACCGGGGAGAGCTCCGCAGCGCCTGCCGCAGTGCCCCCCCCCGCGCTCGCTCACAGACCCCGCCCCCCACCCCCCCCCCCACCGCCCCCCCACCGCCGCCTGGCGCTCTTTAAACGACCTTCAAATTAGCCTTGTTTTTCAGGGCCCCCGGGCCCTGCTGGGCCTTCCTGGAAAAAAAGATGTGTGATCGTTCTCTCTCTCTCTCTCTCTCTCTCTCTCTCTCTCTCTCTCTATCTCTCTCTCTCTCTCTCTCTCTCTCTCACTCCTTCTCACTCATTCTTTTTGTTTCTTCCTCCTATTTACCGGCATACGTGATGCCGTGGAGGTGGGTGGGGGGGTTGGAACTCTTCACCGAGGATAACACTGCAGCCATTGTGGTCCTGGGGGGGGGTAGACGAATGGAGGACGGTTCGTTCCGAGGCCCACACCAGCGGCCACCTGCGCACACGCGACACGCAGCCCAGCTGACCACTGTTGCTATTGCACCCTGGGCCCTCTGTGTGGTGTGCATGTGGTGGTTTGACCACAGAGAGATTTGTGTGTGTGTGTGTGTGGGTGCGTGACGGGGATAGGGGGGGCGACGGAGGGCCCCGGTGTGTTGTGGGACACAGTGGGGGACCCCTCCTAAACCCCCACACCCGCGCCATCCATCACTGCCGCTGCAGTTTGTGTTGGCACAGCGGGCCCTGTTTGCCCACTGTCCTAGCCTGCAGGCGGAGGCCTGATCTGCAGCACACCTCCCCTTACTGGAAACGGGAAAGACTCAAATATTTGCACCTCGTGAGGTATGGCCTCCATTCTGTGGTGACCTTCTGTTGGGCTTTTGTGTAACTCTGCCCCGTTCGACGGTATTCACGTTTGAAAAGTGCAAGCCGACCACGTGATGGGCTTGAGGAAAATGTCAGCATTCTCTCTTTGTAATTAAGGGAGTCTGTTGAAGCCAAAGTACAAATTATACTTCCGAGTGTAGTTTTTTGATACGGGCTCTCCCAAAGACGCTAATTGATGTGGACAGACGTGTGCCTACTGTATTCATTCCAAGGTCGTTGGAAGTTTCTCAGGCTGTCCTTTTGAATACTTGGCCCGCGTCGTGTGTGATATGGCGGAAGCTGGCAGTCTCAGAGGTGATCTTATGAGACGTACGACGGAGAACAATGGGGGTTTGCGATATGCATCACCCTTTGGGGAAAAGCCCTGGCTTTTGTTTAATTGTTATTAGAGAGGATGAGGCATTGCATTCAGAGGGACAATGATTTGCACAAGTGGTTATTTGTCACTGAACATGCTGCTCTGGTGTCCTTTTGGTGGCCGCCCTCCGTGTTCTGTCTTTTTACCTTTCAGCTGACTTTGTTTCCTCTGTCCGGTGTTTTCCGGTGGCCTCTGGATGCTGGTCAAGTTTTTCACCTTCAGCTATTTCCCTACGAGAGTAATGACCAACTTACCAATTATAGGTGTGTTTTGGGGTCTGAGTAGGAATGTAGGAAGCACCTGTGCTAAGCTGCTGTGTGAAGTGACATGGCAAACCCAGAGCGTTTTTTGTGCGAGGGACCGGAGCGGACCCCCGGCCCGTGACCGCAGCGCGCTGGTGTATAGCGGTTAATGGCGCTGAAGTGCGTTGCGTCTGAGGTAAAGGAGCGGAGACGGGTTATTCAGGAATACGACGGGACGACGGCGAGCCTGGACCGTGTCCAGCCCCCACCGACTAACCGGCTGTCAGGGCGCCGACTTCGGACAGACGGGGTGGATGCGTCTTCAACAGGCTCTCTGAGGCTCATCACACTCCCCTCCACAGGTGCTTCCATGGGACAGATGTTTCTGGGAACATTACTGGCAGAGGCCTGTTGAACTAGAGGATCAAAAGGAGTCCTTTCTCCCTCTCTGTCTTCTCTCCCGCCCCCCCCCGCGCCCCCCCCCCCCCCCCGCGGCTGACTCTGCCAGACATTTGGAGCTCATTCTCTGACTATCGAGATGGAAAATCGGGCGATCGTAACTCACGAGGCGAGCAGAGAGTGAGAGCGCAAACATGGAGGGGGAGCCGGTGGAAAACATGATAAGTCATCACGTTAGCCGCGGAGAGCGAGAGCCACGGTGTGAGAGCAGCGGAGAGAGGACGACCACGGCCGGGACGTGACTGATGACTGGACGACGTGGGAGCTCGTTGCTCCAGAAGGGCAAACCGGCCCTGATTGATTGGCTGGGGGTTTCTGAGCGGGGGGGGGGGGAGGCATCGCACGTTTGCCTATGCGGCGCCGCCGGCGTGCTTCGGCGAGGGGGCCGTCCTAAAAGTGGGAGAACGATGATGGAGGAGTGCAAGTTTAGGAGTCAGCGGGCGAGTCAGTGCCCCTCGGAAGTGAATGAATCAGGCTGAGGGAGGGGGGGGCAGGATAATCCTCTAACGCTGGCGATTAGGATTTAAACAGAAAAGTAGCGGTCTCCTCTCCGTTCCTAGAGGAAAAGGCGCATACAGATGGCACTCTGCGCCCAGCATACTGTACAAGATGCTACTGTATGAAATACCATCTCAGTACTGTATGTGACCTATCACACTCAAAGCCGCACGCACGGACGCGCACACACACACACACACACACACTAAGGAAATCACTTGGGTAAATCATTAGAATGCTTTAGTAGCTGTCTTTATTATCTTAGTCTATATTTCTCCACCAGTCATCTACAGGTCTAGAATTGAATAAGGTGTTTTATTGTACTCCATGACCTCACATTCCACGGTTTCTCTTGGGAGCTGAAACTCCCTCACCTTTCCCTTTTTTGCATAATTATACATAAGACTACACAGTTGGGCCTACTACAGAATGTCTCTAGTAAGAACCTTGTTTTGTGCTCCATCCAGTCTCCCAAATCTCTCCTGATTGGTATGGCTGTTCTCCAGTAGCAGCTTGCCTGTTGAGCCTCAACCTGCCAGACACCCAACCTCCCTCATGTTCCGAATCTTTGGTATACCGTATATCCTTGGTCCAGTATACTGTTTACACTAAGTGAAATTTGCTGCTTACATAATGACTGTCAAATGACCATCAGGGGTTGTTTGAATATCACTGAGATGACAATATTTACATAGGCAAAACATGAGCATACATGAGCATAACCACAAGCTGTAGAAAACTAACATTTGATTTGTCTTGCTTGGTCGTGTGTGTGCGTGTGCGTGTGTGTGTGTGTGTGTGTGTGTGCACAGTGTGGGAGGAGGAGAGAGGTGGGCTGGAGACTTTGGCTGACACCATAGGGGTCCTCCCTTGTTCTCTGTAAAGCGCATTGTGTTGCCTCTGGGTATGAAATGCGCTATACAAATAAAGCTTTGATTGATTGATTGATTCTAAGTCCCAAAGGTTAAAAGACAGGTTCGAAATTTAGCATTATAAGCCATGCTATACGGTTATTTACGATCATAAACAACGGCCGATTTCAAAGTTTCGTCAAATGGCGCACTCTCGAGATATAGCCCGTCTCCGCTAAATCCCTCAAAAACACCATAAACACGTTGGCATTTTTTTGTCAGTGCATCAACGGACACCAGTGACCACTTGGTGAGTTTCCTATCTTTGAAAACGAGAGTTTATGGTGTTTAGGAGGGATTTTGTCTATGCCCCTATGGATCCATATCCTCCCACCTAATTATCTAATTAACCGCCATTTTGAAAAAGAATGAAATTAATTGAATCAAAAACAAGTAATGGCACTCATCACAATTAGCGACATCAGTATACATTACATAATAATATTGTTATGGTCCTGGTCCTTTCCGCTCTGCTCGCCCCCTGCCCCAGGCCTTGACCCTTGACCCTTGCCCCTCATATCACTCCAGCCCCTGTCCTAGTCCCACTCCAGTCCCTGTCCTAATCCTGGTGCTCCCTACTGTAGCCCCCCCTTCCCCCATACACACACTCCTTGTGCTCCTAGTTCTAGCGCCCTTAGTCCTAGTAGCCCCTCTAGTCTCTCTAGCCTCTCTAGTCTCTCTAGGCTCTCTCGTCCCTCTAGTCTCTCTAGTCTCTCTAGTCTCTCTAGTCCCTCTAGTCTCTCTAGTCTCTCTAGTCCCTCTAGTCCCTCTAGTCTCTCTAGTCCCTCTAGTCCCTCTAGTCTCTCTAGTCTCTCTAGCCTCTCAGTCCCTCTAGTCCCTCTAGCCTCTCTAGCCTCTCAGTCCCTCTAGTCCCTCTAGTCTCTCTAGTCTCTCGTCCCTCTAGTCTCTCTAGCCTCTCTAGTCTCTCTAGTCTCTCTAGTCCCTCTAGTCTCTCTAGTCTCTCTAGTCTCTCTAGCCTCTCTAGTCTCTCTAGTCTCTCTAGTCTCTCTAGTCCCTCTAGTCTCTCTAGTCCCTCTAGTCTCTCTAGTCTCTCTAGTCTCTCTAGTCTCTCTAGTCCCTCTAGCCTCTCTAGTCCCTCTAGTCCCTCTAGTCCCTCTAGCCCCTCTAGCCTCTCTAGCCTCTCTAGTCTCTCTAGTCCCTCTAGTCCCTCTAGTCTCTCTAGTCTCTCTAGTCCCTCTAGTCTCTCTAGTCCCTCTAGTCCCTCTAGTCTCTCTAGTCTCTCTAGTCCCTCTAGTCTCTCTAGTCCCTCTAGTCCCTCTAGTCCCTCTAGTCCCTCTAGTCTCTCTAGTCCCTCTAGTCTCTCTAGCCTCTCTCGTCCCTCTAGTCTCTCTAGTCTCTCTAGTCTCTCTAGTCCCTCTAGTCTCTCTAGTCCCTCTAGTCTCTCTAGTCTCTCTAGCCTCTCTCGTCCCTCTAGCCCCTCTAGCCTCTCTAGTCTCTCTAGTCCCTCTAGTCTCTCTAGTCTCTAGTCTCTCTCGTCCCTCTAGCCTCTCTAGCCTCTCTCGTCCCTCTAGCCCCTCTAGCCTCTCTAGTCCCTCTAGTCTCCCTCTCTAGGCTCAAGTCCCCTCTAGCCTCTCTAGCCTCTCTAGTCTCTCTAGCCTCTCTAGTCCCTCTAGCCTCTCTAGTCCCTCTAGTCTCTCTCGTCCCTCTAGTCCCTCTAGTCTCTCTCGTCCCTCTAGTCTCTCTAGTCTCTCTAGTCCCTCTAGCCTCTCTAGTCTCTCTCATCCCTCTAGCCCAGGGGTCTCAAACTCGCGGCCCGCGGGCCATTTGCGGCCCGCCACACCACTCCAACCGGCCCGCGACATGATGTCAGAAATATAATATAATCTGGCCCGCAAAATAATTTATTGTAAACGGCGCCAGTAGGCAGGCCTACAATGTAAATTCAAGTCGCTCAAACGTGGGGCGGAATGCTGTTATTGTGCGCAGCGCGTGAGGTGAACGCTGCATAGTCACAGGTGCAATCAATCCACACACGACTATGAACTATGAACGGAATGCAGCTCGCCACCGAGAGGCTGTTTTCATGGTTAACTAACGTTAAGAACACAGACAGTTTCAAGAAATATGGACATTGCAGTATTTTTTGTGGTGTCCAATGGAAATGCTACCTGCTTGATATGCAAGAACAAAGTCGCCGTTCTAAAGGAATATAATGTCAAGAGCTATCCATTACTAAACATGGAGTGTCATAAGGAGACCAGAGGAAAAAACGAGCCACACAGCTGAGAGGGCTAATGTCTCAGCAGTCTTTCAAGATAAGTGTCTGGCAAGAAACAGAGTTGTAGCCTACAAATGTATTCAAGTGTCTGGTAAGAAATGGAAACAAACTTGAACTTTAATAAATGCAAGTACAGGTCCAGGGCAGGCTTACAGTAGTGATGCATCTTGCAGCTAAAACAGAATAAAGTACAAATGTAGGCTATTCAAGATAAAATAAAAGTCAGGAAAAATGATTTGCAGCACTAATTTATATGTTAAAATATATTAAAATGAATGGAAACCGGTTTGAATTTGTATGATGAAAATGTTAGTTATGGAATAGTCTTGCAACATTTAGAGACTGAGTTGTGAGTCTAGTTATGGAAATGAAAAATGACATTTTAGGAAAAATTGCACTTTCTTATAGTTAGTAGTAGTTGAAGTTGACATTGAAGTGGCCCTCCTATGAGTTGACGATACCAGCAGTGGCCCCAAGCCAATTTGAGTTTGAGACCCCTGCCCCTCTAGCCTCTCTAGTCCCTCTAGTCTCCCTCTCTAGGCTCAAGTCCCCTCTAGCCCCTCTTCAGTTCCCAGCCCCGATTCCAGCCCCAGTCATTGCCTGCTCTAGTTCCCTGCCACTAGTTCTGTTCCCCTTCAGATCCTAGCCCAGTCCCTATTCCAGCCCCCGCCTCAGTTCCTGTTCCCTTGAGTCCTAGTTTCCTCTACCCTTGTGCTGGTATCTTGTTTGGTATCCGTCCACGTCGTTGTCTGGAGATTGCCTGCACCTGTGTCTCGTTGTGTCTTGTCGCTCACCTGCACCTCATTCCTTAATTGTTCTCCTTGTGTATTTAAGCCCTCATGTTTCCTTTGTCCTTGTCATTCCATTGTGTACGGGTTGCCTTCTGTGGTCCTTGCATTTCACTACTTTGGAATTAAATCCTCAACCTGCTCTGCTGGGCTCTCTCCTGCATCATTGGGTCCAACCCACCCTCAAACCCTAACATATATAGCCTACATGTATCAACAGTGTTTCCCCAGACTACATGAGTGCTCAAGTATTTTACCTCGGGTAGTCTATTAGAAGTGCCCAGGTAGAAAAAAAAGCTTAAAGTCCAGGTTAACCAAGTTCAATTTTTTTTTATGAGCTTCACACACCACAGGAAAACATGTCATTAACCACCCAGCCAAATCTGAGTGATTAAAAATGTCGCTAAGTATATAAAATAAG
Organism: Borostomias antarcticus; assembly: GCF_949987555.1. Classification (NCBI taxonomy): domain Eukaryota; kingdom Metazoa; phylum Chordata; class Actinopteri; order Stomiiformes; family Stomiidae; genus Borostomias; species Borostomias antarcticus. The sequence goes on along the minus strand of NC_140251.1, from coordinate 3,757,154 downwards.
GCTTCAAAATCGGTTAAAAATCAGCAGCATTCTCTGGTCTGAGACTGTGGGGGCGTGTCTGCTGAAGGCACCGAAGCCACACCCAATTGCGTGGGGAGGGGGTGTGGAGGGAAGAACCTGTCAAATAGTACCGTTATTACAAATGGCTACTAACAGGCCTAGCAGTTCAATTCTACTTGTTCAGCCATACATGTTTGAGCCACCCGAGCCTGAAGGACCAGGAGGCACGGAGGACTCGGACCTGCCCGATAATCCCCGTGCCCTAATGCCTGCAGAAGAGTGGTAATGTTACTTATTTTGTCTCCCATTTACCGGTTTGCAAGCTAGCAATAGCCTATACGTAGCTAACGTTAGCCTACAGCATAGCACAGTTAGCCAAATACATCAAAACTATCAAGAAATAACTTATTAAAATGCATTTTCTAATTGTATCATATAGTTGTTTTGTCAATACTCATAGATCAAAATAGCATGAATATGAATTTGACAACAGTAGCTAAAGTAAATGTAGCTAACATTAGCTAGTCAGTTTCACTAGTACCACGTATTTACCTGGAGGCTTTCTGACTGCTTGATGTGTAGATTGCTGAACGTCATTGCAACTTGACTGCATGCTTGTTCATTCATAATACAGAATTGAGTATTGAAATGGTTGACTATATTTATTCAGACTAATTCACTCATTATAAAATTCTACAAGTACAGGTGCACCTGTGGAGAATGCAGGGCAATGCCCACAGAGGTGGAGAATGTGTGCTGTAAAGAGCTTAATGCTGTATGTAAAGAACAATAAATGTATCTTCCACAATTATCATTAAAATGAATGCCAAATCAGTAGAATACCAGATCTCTAGCACTAAAACCCTGTATAACTCCCAACAGGTTCAGAATAGATGTGGAGAGCTCCCAGAAGAGCCATGCTGCATGACTCTCCATCCAGGCCTGGAGCCTGTATGCCTTAACCCCTACTCCCTCCAGCAGGCTCTCAATGCATACCAGGCAGATCATGGGCCATTACAGCTGAAGGAAAGAGCTGCGTAAGTTAGCACAGACATCGACTATATAGGCTAATTATATTGAATCTGTAGATATTACATTTGTTTATCAACCGATACACCTGTGTTTTAAAAACCTGGTAAGGAGGAGAACCAAGTCACTGTCATGGAGAAAGTCAGAGTCTGGCATCCAAATGCCAACACCAGCATACAGAGTACTTTGGCTGAAGAAAAAACCCTTGCATTATTGAGGCATTTATTGAGGCATTAGTACAGTTGAGTTGACAGCAGATAAATTGACAGAAAAATAATGCAAATTGGCAGACAGGTGACATGATAAAAGAATCACAAATCCGGCAGGGAGAAGACCTAAACCAGTGGTTTTCAAGCAAGTTTACACATATTTGGGGCTTCTTCTACCTTTTCACGTCACGTAACGACGATTTGTGACTGAAAGACTAGCTGTATATATCACCCTGATTTCACTGGTGAAATCTGTTTCCTAAAAGATTGCCGAGACAATTGCGATGACTGCTGAGGGCAGGCAGGGCGGTCAGTCCTAATGACTAATGTCAAACCGGTTGTAGGAAGTCAACTAGGGGAACACTCCTATAGAGACACATGACACCTTCAAAACTAATGTTAGATTATTATTATTATATTTTACAAATCCCCCTTCGAGGTCTTGGGTGCTGTGTAGGTGTGCACTGCAGGTGCAGGGAAGATTCCAGAAGGCAAGGCAGGAACGACTGGGTCTGGGAAGGAAAATAAACAGACACACAGACAAGATTAGGGAGAGATGGAAGTGACTGGGGTACAATTATGTAAGACAAGACCAAAATGGAGGACAGTAAATACAGTATAAGACTCAGCAGAGTTGTGACTGCTCTGCACAAAATCCTCCAAAACTCTTAGGCACAGAGCATAAGTATAATGAGAGGGAAAACCCTGCATACATAAACATATAACATTGTTTTTGTCATTACAGGCGTGCTCGCTATCTGGCCTACAGGCGTTTTGTTTCCTGGTGCTGGGGATATGTGGGAAAGCGCAACCGGGTTGTGTTGCCTTCCTGTGTTGTGCTCCGCATTCACCAGGAGTACCCAGATGAAGATGGGGAGTACACAGGCTTCAGACCTTCCATCTGAATTATTATTATTTATTTTTTCTGTTATATTTTTTAGTTATAATAAATTTCACTGAGGTGTAGGACAGTCTTTGAGTAATGACTTATTTGTATGTGTCAGTGTCACAACTTACTTTGGAGGTTGGTGGGGCTATGGTTGTAATGTGTACTGTACATAGTTGTACAGTTGTAGTGCATAATGTCAGGATTGTGTGTGGAGATAACTGGTGGGGTGCAAAGAAATGGATGTGTGGGGTGTTGTTTAAGATGTGTGTGCACCTAACTAAAGTGTCCAAGGTCTAACACGGGGTGTTCGGGGGAGGAGGTGACGGTTGCATGGGGAGGTATGTTTGAGGTTCAGAGTTCAGAGCGGTCACAAGGTTCGGGGTGACTCGCGGGGTTCAGGGGTCCAAAGATAGGGTGGAGACACTGGAGGAGCTGAGGCCGTGGAGACACTGGAGGAGCTGAGGCCGTGGAGACACTGGAGGAGCTGAGGCCGTGGAGACACTGGAGGAGCTGAGGCCGTGGAGACACTGGAGGAGCTGAGGCCGTGGAGACACTGGAGGAGCTGAGGCCGTGGAGACACTGGAGGAGCTGAGGCCGTGGAGACACTGGAGGAGCTGAGGCCGTGGAGACACTGGAGGAGCTGAGGCCGTGGAGACACTGGAAGAGTTGAGGCCGTGGAGACACTGGAGGAGCTGAGGCCGTGGAGACACTGGAGGAGCTGAGGCCGTGGAGACACTGGAGGAGCTGAGGCCGTGGAGACACTGGAGGAGCTGAGGCCGTGGAGACACTGGAGGAGCTGAGGCCGTGGAGACACTGGAAGAGTTGAGGCCGTGGAGACACTGGAGGAGCTGAGGCCGTGGAGACACTGGAGGAGTGGAGGAGCTGAGGCCGTGGAGACACTGGAGGAGCTGAGGCCGTGGAGACACTGGAAGAGCTGAGGCCGTGGAGACACTGGAAGAGTTGAGGCCGTGGAGACACTGGAGGAGCTGAGGCCGTGGAGACACTGGAGGAGTGGAGGAGCTGAGGCCGTGGAGACACTGGAGGAGCTGAGGCCGTGGAGACACTGGAGGAGCTGAGGCCGTGGAGACACTGGAAGAGTTGAGGCCGTGGAGACACTGGAGGAGCTGAGGCCGTGGAGACACTGGAGGAGTGGAGGAGCTGAGGCCGTGGAGACACTGGAGGAGCTGAGGCCGTGGAGACACTGGAAGAGCTGAGGCCGTGGAGACACTGGAAGAGTTGAGGCCGTGGAGACACTGGAGGAGCTGAGGCCGTGGAGACACTGGAGGAGTGGAGGAGCTGAGGCCGTGGAGACACTGGAGGAGCTGAGGCCGTGGAGACACTGAAAGGGGCTGAGGCCGTGGAGACACTGGGCTTCCTTGGGAGGGAGACAAACGAGATAAGGCAGTTAGTAATGGGGAAAACATTGTATAATGTTTAGTTACCCGAATTACATTTACTGAAAGGGCAACAACAGAACACTAGAGATGGTGGCTTACATGTTTGTGAGGTGAATCTGGACAGTTTGCAAGCAATTGCATCTGCCTTCTCTGGTCGTTCATACTGCGAGCACATGAAATCAGGAACATCCAAACTTTCCAGCTCAGACGCGAAGGGTGCAGGGTCATGGATGACCTTGTTGAAGAGCAGGTCCATAAGCTCAGTGACATATTCTAAAACACAGGAGAGAGCACATCACAGAGCATATTGTTTGAGTAAACCATATGGTCTCAACTGTTGACAAACCGGTATAGAAAGTAACTGCAATTACAAATGCTGTGTTTATGATATTATAAATGGACATAGTTCTACACCTTTTAAGTCCAGAACCACCAAAATGTTGACAGCGAGGAAAATGTGTTTGGAATGATATTAATTAGCAGATGAAAAATTACTTCATACAATTATGAATTTACTAACCAGTTGTATATTCTGTCTTGACCATGCACACAGTATGTTCCCCTCTCTTGGCCTTTGGAAATTTCAGGCGGAACTGCAGTTCCCCTGCTGCGGTTTGTGCTTGGGTCCGGCCAGCATTTTCATTAAAATGCAATGCGGCCAGGTAAAGCCTGAAATGAGAGTAGTTTACACCAAGGTAGTAAAGGGCTACAAGCTAACATTTTACATTGGTGTCACCAGTACCAGGAAGCTTTACGTACTAACACTCAACTGTCAATTCCCATCCCTATATGCAAGTCAAATGGTAGCACTCTGAAGCCTTTTTACTACACCATATTGACAAAATAATTTCTGTACGTTTTACCTGCAACGCATCCCTAGGTAGGAGAAGGCCACGTTCTTTGGTGCAAAGCGGAGAATGAGACTGTGGAACCCCTCCAAGGCTGATGTCTGATAGAGGGGGCTCAGCTTCCCCACGTCTTTCAGAACTCGGTTGTTCATCAGCACCTTTTCCAGTTTGTGGACAGGCTTTGTTCCTGGAGGGGGAAATAGAATAACTAATATATAAATAAATGATGGGTGCATAGCAGCTGAGAGTACTGTATATTACAGGATCCCTTTTAAATAACATAAATGCTATAGAAGGCATACCAGGCTTCAGCCACTTGTGTTGGTCAGTGGAAGGGGGGTGCACACACTTGGGGAAGAGAGGATTTTCGTGGATGTGGACATTCTGGATGTGCTGGAGGAGAGATGTCCACTTAGCCACAATTTCCTCTCCACTGGTTGAGCCTGCTGCTGACCAGTAGAGGTGATTCTTTATACTTTTCTGCCACAACTTCACCTTGTGGCAGTCCTTCTCCTTTGTGAGGGCTTCCACCTTCTTGTTGAGTGCTGAGAACAGTTTTAAAATATGTTATGGATTTTTCTTCTACAGTGTGTACAGATGTGCTGCAAGTAATACAATTAATTTTCCAAATGATCTTACCTTTACATAAATGCCACACATCGTAGTAATGTTGAATGCCTGGTTTCTGTTCTCTGATGAACTTTTGTACCTGGGTGTGTCGGTCTGTCACCATGGAAGCGATTTCAACACCTAAATGTTGTAAATAAAAGATGACTGATTTAGAGGTACAACTTTTAACAGAGCTAAAACACAGTATATGGAGGGACACAAATTAATATTCAAAAGACCTGATTTGTGTGGCTGTAGTACACACAGAAATGACAATGTACAAATTGCTCCCAATGAGCAGGCAAGCGCCTTGCATGGCAGCTGCCGCCATTGGTGTGTGAATGGCGCTCCGGGCCAGTGTAACAACTGGATGGGGAGCGTGTTACAAATGCAGTACCTAGAAGCAATACAAACATATGAGAATTGCTGCCATACAGAGACACAAAGGGTAGAGCACAGACATCAATATGAGATACACTTGTTTAGAGAGAGAGTCCGAGGGCCGGGAGGCAAGGCCTCAGAGCTGAGCTGTGAGAATATTACAGAATGGTTACATTTCACATCACCTGCAGTTTCCAGGAAGTCCAGACTCCGGATAAGCCCTTCCTTCTCCATCAGAACACTGCTGCCCACTTCATTACTCTGTGGATAATTAACAGACACACATACAGTATACTCACATAAACATAAACAAGGAGGATAATGCCAGAAATAGTTACTATCTGGTCATATTTACCTGGACAAGCTGGACATCTACTATCTTGTTGGTCTCTAGATCCATCATGGAGTAGGAGCCATACTTTGCACAATGGCCTGGACTGTCAGCCCTCATATCACCACCAAGTGAAACAGACCCCCTGTGTTTCATTGCCTCCAGCAGCTCGCTCTGGTGTACTCGCCACTTATGCAGCACGGAGGGCAGAATGTATTTGGACACATGTTTTTTGTGTGTCACCTTGCTGAATGTCCTCACATGCATTGCTTTGAGCATCTGAAATGGAAAATCTGAAATTATGTCTAACATTCTTCATAGTGTTACGGAAAGACATTGGCTTCCTAATCTCTCCATCCTGGGGTAGACGGTACAATAGCAAGTACTACATCTCACTGTAGCACCGTGGGATGCTTGCGCTACAAACAAAATGTCAAAACAGTGAGATGTCTTACAAACCTTGTTGGTCTGGATGAATGATGAGCCAGTGTAGTACACGGCAGCAGACAGGTTCAGATTGCCAGCTGGAGAGCTACCCAGAAGTGGTTGGCTGTTCCATTTCCGAATGTAGTTGCAGCTCTGATGGGGGCACCTCTGGGTAACAGCCATGAATGTTCCCTTAACAAAGGTGTCTATCTCACAGACTCTGGAGCAGGTGGGGCAGATTTTAAAAAGCTCCAGCAGGCACTCCTCAAACACCAGGAGCTTCCACATGCTCTGTGGTGTCTTCGATGGTGCTCTGTTGACAAATAAAACCACAGGCATTAAAAATATATATTATCATATATTTTATCACACTCATAACATGACATACTGGATAATTCACACATCAGCACGTAAATGCATTAAAACAAAAAAGGTTATTCTATTCTATCCATCTATCCACTGCATGATTAACAAAAACCTATACCTATAATAAGCAACATTATCTTACTGTTCACTGGTGGTGTCATCTAATCCTGACATGCTGGGGAGGTAGGTGGAGTCATCAGGATCAGGATCTGTAGCTGGATAATTGGAACTGATTTCAGATTCCTGAAAAGATTCCAAATGAGGGCGTTTTGATGGTGGGATATCCATATCCGGTGGCACTCCTTTTCGCTTGAGTGGAGTTGAAGAGCACAGCGGACTAAGGGATGTGGCACCGACAGCAACACTCCTCGTAGCTACCGTAGCTTGAGAACCTGGTAAATAAATTTCAAAAAAATTATAGTGATAGAGTTTGTTTGTGTATGTGTAATCAAAATCCTAGAAACCAAAACCCAAACCTGTCAACATCACAGAAATTCAAAAAAGCAAACTTGTGCAAACCTGTATTCTTTCTCTGGCATTTTGTCAGTGTTCCTTTAGACAGTTGTGTGGACACTGTCCTTTTCCTCACAAAGAGGTCAGTCTGACATCCGACTTCTCTGGTCTGCATATTGTCACACTGGCACGCTGTCTCTTTTGTGGTAGGAACGCACAGCTTTGTGAAAACAGAGAGGAGTTGAAATAACACTTATCTAATGAGTCAAACGCACAGATGCTTCCTCCTAACCTACCTCCTGACAAACAACACAGGTAAAACTGTAGCTACTCTATACCAACGCGCCAGTGTTACTGCCCTTAGATGCAAAATACAAAAACAGGCAACGAGGAATGTACGAGTCTGTCCCTATTTTCTCCCTGCCACCTCCGGACCCATTCCTATCCCTCCCAGGCGATCCTGTCGTCCCTTGGGATCAATGGAAGAAGTTGTTTAAAAGGTACCTTATAGTCACTGGCTTGAACAGCGCTGATAGCGCGAAGAAGCGTACACTACCGGAGTTGATAATCGGGACAGACTCATCCACTCTCGTTGGCAATGTTATGTGTGAGAATAACGAGCACTCGGTTTCAACTTTCCCTCTCATATCCAACAGAACTGGAATGTTCAGCCAGTAGCCGCCGAGCACCGCTTCACTGGGAGAGGGTGCGTCTTTCTCCAGCTGCAGCTGGTCTACCTAACCATCCCCCTCGCTCCCGCCTCCCGGTCTCCCGCTGGACAAATATACTGTCACCATTACCGGTGAACCCATACGCACATCAGGTGCCACAAATATGGCAGGCAGTTTCTGTATAGTTAACGCTTCTAGTCATAATATATCATCCGTAACGTTATTTGGTGGGTGGTCGCCTGGTCGGTGCTGCTAGCTGTTAGCTAGACTAAGGTTATATACACACTCCCATCTGCAACAAGCTACATAGGTTAGCTATAATTCCTCCTAAGATTACATATAATTCATCATAGCTGACATTACCACATAAATGTCATCACACATATTTTGTAGATTAACGTAGCAGTGTATTTTCCTATTGCTTACGTTACCTAACGTTATAACGTTAATTAGCTATAAGCACACAAGGCAACTTACAGCGTTGTCGGCACCAAAGGTTGATGCGACAGGAGGAGATGGAGGCCGGGGAGGGAGATGGTTGACAGGAGGAGAATGGAGGCCGGGGAGGGAGATGGTTGGCTCCGCCGAATTCACCAGGACCAGTCGTCGTGAGTCCGTGAAACCCAAAAGCCTCATATTATAATTGCAGAAGCTTTCGTTTGTGAAATGTTTGCTGCAGAGGCGGGCGCTAGTGGTGACAGACTCCTCTGTAACACCATGGCTCTTCAAAAATGCTAACCATTTGCTTCTCATTTCAGCTTTACTCGGGAGTTGAAAGAAGGAGACCTTATCATCCCATTCCTGCTGGCATCCAGGAAGGATGCATTTTCGTTTAGATTTATGCATAGGCATTGCTAACTAAGAAAAACTAGCTAATTCTAGACTGTTGGTTAAAACTAGCTAATTCTAGACTCAAGATTGAGCAGGAAAACCGGAGATTCAAATCCGTTCTAGCTTTATATAGTGTTAGGGCGGGGATATGCTAAGAACGCCGCTCTACGTCATCCGGTACCCGTTTTAAGCCCGCCCAGAAAATCCGGAAATCAAAACTGATCAAAAACACAAAACTGGTCTAACTTCACAATTCAGTACTACACATGGTTCATCCCATTTTTACATGTTATCAGCAATGCATCACTAACACATAGAATGTGTTTTCAAGCAAATCTCGGATTTTGGTTAACTGGGACTTTAATCACTCAGCATAGGGTTTTTAAAAGGCTACGGGACGTTAATGGGTTGCTTCCACATTGCACTCCCGTCTCCACATTGGCTTTGAACCTGCTTCAAACAATAGCCAGCGGACAGTGTGCGTTTAGTAGCGTGCCAGCCATGTGGATGGCATATGCTAACGTTATGATGTAAAGGATCTGAGTGGAGCGTTTGTTTGTGGGGACCAGTAGCTCCTGGTCAATCCCCCCTCCCCGCCCCCCCCCTTCCCCTTCCCAGCCACATCTTTGATCTGAGGAGTGTGTGTGTGTGTTGGGAGGGGGGGGGGCTGTTATGTGTCTGAGGAAGAGGGGAGAATGGAAACAATTCAGACGCAGAGGGGTGCTCTCGACAGTAGCCACATGAAGAGAGTCTTTGTGTGGACTACGCTACCTTGCAGATGGACGGCGTCCCTCGGCCATTAAACAATAACACCCCGTCCTCCCCGCAGCCCAGATGTGGCGGAGCATACCGGCCGGTTAGGAAGTGGGGCGACCGGAACCTTCCACACTCATCCGTTTGGTCATGGCGACGTTTATTTTTCCTTCCTCTGAATCAGCGTCGCTTCGTCATAATCCCACCGTCCCGAGAGCACGGCGGCCGCCTCGGGTCTTAGTTCTGCGGACAAGGGGCGGGGCTGTGTGTTCGACGCGGCGTCCATTACGTCCGTGCGGCCGCGGGCTCCCGGGCGGGAGTGGCGGCGGCGCCCTGCTCTACTCTGTGATCCCGCACGGATGTGCGGAGCCGTGTGTAAGAGCAGCAACCTGGGAGGTCGCTGTGACATCTCTCTCCTAATAGCCCTAAATACCCCCATTAGAGGAGCCGCCCGCGCACTGTCTCCAATAACACCAGTCATCCCTGCTGCCACAGTGCATCTAATTGCTTGGCCCCCATCTTTTGAAAGATTGCCTGACATCAGGCTGCCTCCCCCCGGGCTGGCCCTCTTCATTCTCTGCCCAGCAAAGCATATCGTTATCACAGGCTGGAAAGAGCCTGGGCCCCGGCTTCTCCCGGATAATTAACTGTGTTGCTTAGCCGGCTAATGGCCACCGAAGCAGGGGCCTCAGAGAGAGCGCGGTGCCGAGCGGCGGTACCGGGCTCGTCCGTCCGTCCGTCCGTCTGTCCGTCCGCTGCCCCGTCCCCGCCCGAGTTGGCGGGTCGATGGGCCGACAGGTACGGGGAGGAGAAGGGAGAGGGCCCTGGAGGGTTTTTTACGGAGGATTGATATTCATATGATAACAAGTACGCTAATGGCGGAAAAGTTTTGACGACCTCCGACCCGTGCTCGCACTCTCCCGATGCTCCACAGCAGCGCCCGCGTCCTACAACAACAACAACAACAACAACAACAACAAACTATAATAACCAACCTTTGCCTTTGTTTGACATTTACAAGTCTGTTAGTGAGAACGCATGATGCATATCCCCCTCCCCTGTATAATTAGAACATGGCGGACAGGAGTGCGTTGTCTTTGTGCGCTGCGTTGCGGCAGAGGCATCAAGGACAAGTGCATTAACGAACACCTGGAGGAGAACAGCTTGTGTCTCCTGGTTAGCGTGACCTCGAGCGGGGCGCGGGCTCCTTCACTGAGTCAGACGACGTGACTGATGGAGGGGGAGGTTTTTTGTCAGATCTGGGGCGCTCCCCGGAGCCGCAGTTTGTCTCCCCGGCTGACAACGGCCCAGAGCCTCGGAAAGGGCCCTTCTCTCGCACCCGCTCGTCAGGGAGAGGAGGAGGAGGAGGAGGGAGAGGAGGAGGAGGTGGAGGATGATGCGCTCTGCGGTCTCGTCCTCCGCTCTCCCTCTCATCCCTTTTCTCCCGTTTCACCTTCCCTCTCGCAAAAGCGGCGTCGCAACTCGGGCGTTACACTGTACCCCCCCCCCCCCCACCACCACCACCACCACCGAGATGGGGATGAAAGCGCCGAGGCACGTTAGAAGCCACAGTCTATTCAGGATCCAGAGATACTTACAGTCTAAACCTCACTTAATGAGGCATCTGCCTATGAGCAGATGGGGGCTGGGGCGGGGGACTAAAACACTACATAACGAACGAACACGGGTCACTATGTACTAACTACACGTTCTGCCTGGCGACGCTACCGACTGTGAGAGGACGTCCTTTTGTCGGCGTCCAGAATAGTGAGCGGAGGAACCTGTCGGCATCTGGTCAGCATGAGGTGATGAACTGCCCCGTCGGCGGAGCCTTGATCTGCTGCTGCTCGTGTGTGAATGGCAGCGGAACAAAGAGAGGAGCCAGGAGAGGGGGACGATCCCGTGGCAGATGGATTCAACAGGATGCACATGGAATTAGTGGGGGGGGGTGACAGAACAGGAGTTGGATCTTGGCAGTGTCAGGCGTGCCTTGACAGTGTGCAGGGTCTGGCAAACTACTCTGCGCGTGTGCGTGTGTGTGTGTGTGTGTGTGTGTCTGACCCACAACATAAAGAGTAGTATGTATACTCCACAGAGGGACTAGGACATAATCTCCCACAGAGGGCACTGGGCCACTGGAGGGCAGGCTCGCAGCGATGGGCATCTCTGTCCTGTCCGGAACCTTCCGCCCCCCCCCCCCCCCTCTCCCGAAAGGTTCCCCCTCCTCCACCCGAACTCCATGTCTGTTGGCCACATTTCTGTGCCGTTGACTTCCAAGTACTTTGACTGTACTTAGAAAACACAAGAGCTTCGGGGCTTTGGAGTTCGGGACAACTCAAGTATGAGGGCCTTTAAATAAAATAAAAAAACATTCACGTCTCACACAAACTCCTGGATGTCTTTTCCAGGTGCCCGGCTGCTGCTGGTGTCAGGCCATGCGCTGTTACAATGGACCTCTGTAGCGGCTCCACACACACACAGGCTTCATTACACCGGGCCGTCTCCTCCTCTGCTGCTGCCCCTGCACGGCCTGGGAAAACTAATTGGTGCAGCATACCGAAGCGTCGCCCGCCATTTCCAATAGGTCTGGTTGCGCTTCATACCGAAGCGTCGCCCGCCATTTCTAAAAGGTCTGGCTCTGTTTCGGCCCGTTTTGGCCGCGCGGCCGACCAGACACATGGAGGGAGCGAACTGGGAAGACTGAGACTAGTGTCCTGCGTTCCGCTGCGTGTCCAAAGTCCATCCAGGTCTCTCTTCGCAGTCTGGGACCGGGCTTGTCTCCTCACATCCCATCCCCCTCTGAGTGAAACCGCGGCACCCGTTCAAACGTACGCTACGGTCTGGTTCGTTATATCCAAGCGGTTACGTGGCGGTCCGCGTCTTCATTTAACGGGTAGAAATCCCCCATCTTTCTGATCAAGTGCTATACTGTACCTCAGTGGTCTGTGAGTGTACCGTACTGTACTGTAGGTCTGGTTGGTGTTGACTCATCCGTCTCTCCCTCTTCACTCTCCAGCAATGCCCCCTGGGACAGCTCCGCCAGTGCTGTAGCCACCCACGTTTACCCACCACCACCCCCCGCCCCCCGAACCCCCCAGGCTCTTTCCACCCCGAAGAGGGAGCTCCGGATGGCTGGCTGAGTGACTGCCCGACTGGGGTGCAACTCCACTAATCCCACCTGGATGTAGCATTCAGAATAAACAACCTACAGGCATGGCTGCCACCCTCCCCCATCTCTCTCCCTGCCCCCTCCCCCCCCCCTCCATACAGTACATGTCTTTACAAGCCTTCCACACAACACCTCGTGTGTCCCCTGATTAGTGCGCTGGACCTTAGAGTTTGGTGGTTTACTGCGGTTCCTGGTCTCACTCCAGCGGTAGTGGGCGCGAGCGAGGTATTTCACCGGAACGCCTCGCCAACCTACCCCCCCCCCCCACACCGCCTCGTCGGTGCCACATCTCATCGCACGTTTCCTCCCCACGCCAAAACGACGGCGTTTCCATGGTGCCGGGGCGGTCTTCGCCGTGACGTGTGGCGGCGGGGGCCCCTCCGAGCCGCAGAGGGGGACTTAGAGCACAGCAGCTTAGGGTGTTTCAATACCCCCCGTCTGGAGTTTTGGGGCTTATTTCTCCGTCTCTCTCCCCTCCCACCTGCTCTCCCTGCCGTTCCTCAGCCCGGGTGGCGGTCCGGGGGGCGGCCTCGCGCCTCCGTCGCCGCCGGGGCCCCCTCAGACAGACGAGGGCTAATTGAAAGGGAAAGCTGCTCTCGTCTGATCCGTTCCGACAGCAGCGCCTTGCCAAGGGGCGGGCGTGTGCGTTCTGATGAGTTTTTTTCTCTACAGTGAAAGAGACACAGACCGCACCCCCCGCCCCCCCCCCCCCACCCGGCAGCCGGCCAGAGAGGAAAGAGGCGAAAACGCAACTGGGTCTTCCCTGTTACCGAAAGGAGGAGAGCTTTTGTTTACATCAGTTCCCACTGACGCCCCGCCTCAAGTAGTTTGAGGGTCAAGTGTGCCACACCCTCTGCGCTCAGCAAACTTTAATCTGCCGGAACCAGAACGTAGAGTATCGCATGTTAAAAGAGGTTAGGGTCCGGATAGGTTAATCGCTTTCATTAGCTCTGGGTCGTCTGAGAGGCCGCCTGTCTGCCTGTCTGCGTGCGTGCGTGTGTGCTTGCTCCCGGCTTGGCCCACATGCGGGTCCAGCGCGCTGCCTGCGTTTGGGCGGTGCCAGGAAAGTGTGAGTGGATACAGCCCGACAGGCCGGGGAGCCTCGGTGGACAGCTGTGATTACCGCTGACAGTCATTTACGGCCCCTTCTGATTGAGAACACGAGAGCTGGAGATAGGGTGGCTCGGGTGGAAAGGCACCACCTTCAGATATAAAGCCGGGGCCACAGCTGCTGTTGGGAGCGGGACGCTGGCCAGGCTCCGCCTCCTGGTCCTCCAGGCACGCCCAGGCTCTCTCACGCTCTCTCCTGCTTCCCACTCTGCACTCTTTCCCGTCCTTCCCCAGGAACCATTTTAGTTTTATCCTGTTTTATTCCTGTCGTTCTTAAATTCCTCAGCCTCGTCTCAATCTTTTATGCAGCGATGTGCTGTCTGCGGTTTCGACTTTCCAAACATGGATCTATACCAGCTGTTAGTGGGCGTGCGTCTCAGGCATTGGCGGATTGCAGCCAAAGGACAAAAGAGTTCTCTATACCTGGCTCTTCAGTTTTTGTATAGGCACGTCCTCATCATTCTGCCTCTTTCTCCTCTGCTCCTCCTGCTAATCCTACAGTCGATGGTGAACGCAGCACACCTGGCTAGAAAGAGTATCTGCACACTTGTTTACATGTTCATCTCCCCTGGAGCCCCGCTTGGCTCATAGGGGAAAATCGTGTAGAGGATTTGTAAATCCAGCACAATACTACTCCAATAGCATATCCACTATCCAGAAATGAGAACAATCCTCAGAAAGGCCGTTCCATTCATCCCTGCTGGTGCCTCTCCTGCTGTCGAGCGTAGCCCACAGACGAGAGGACATCAATTTGACTGTAGACAATCATGTTTCTATGAGAAGGGGGCAGTAGAGCTCTATACTGTAGATATATCGAACCTTTGGATTAAAAACCCCTACAATATTAAGAAACAGTTTTACACTTGCAAGGCAAGCACAGTAGCTACCGTCCTTTTGTCAAGACACCCAAAGAGGGAAGTTCCCCGATTTATGGCCTGTGCATCAATGGAAGCCATATTTGTTGCGAGCGCTCCGGTGCGTAACTTCCTGTCCTTCTAGGCCTACTTCCTGTCCTTCTAGGCCTGACTACTACTGAGCTCCAGCCCCGCGTGTCTGGAGGATTTCTCTTTCTTAATCTCCCGTGATTGCCCTCTGCCCCTGGGTAGGGGTCATTAATCCCATCCCCTGCGCTGACCGACAATAATCCCTGCTCTGTGGGCACAGGACCCCACGAGCCATTTGTCACTCTGTCACCCCGAGGCCCTCACCCGGGAAACGGCACACTCTCCCTTTATCTGTTGGAGGAGGAGGAGGAAATCACGGACCGGGCCACTGAAGCCACAGCCCCCATGACCACACTGTGGGCTAACGATAAATGGATTAGTCAGAAAACCCGGCGCCTTGTAGCGTAAGGTCAGGACAGGAATGTGTGGTCCAAATGGTTAAATTCCAACATCGGTTTAATTATGGTATTAATCATGGTATGATTTGAATCTCATAGCCAAGATACGGCACAAGGAAGATGTGGTTGACGTTACAGGAGCGCTTTCAAGCTGCTCCTCCCTCGCGTCTCTTGGCTGTTCAGGTCTGTTCGATGTGCTGTTTACTGCTGAGATGTAGGTAGCTTCAGAGTCATTCTTTCATTCGTTCTCTCTCTCTCTATTTCTCTCTCTCACACACACACTATCTCTATTGTCTCGCTTCCCCATCTCTCTGCCAACCAAGACTGCATTTTGATGAATACATTTGTATATTTTAAAACCTATCCCTATGTTCCCAGGTATTCTCCAGAGAGCATCTCCTCTTGTAGGGCCGTCTCCTGAATTCCCCTGCAACCTGGCAGAGTCATTAGTGTGCTTTGCCGCGTTGAACTCTTTAATCATCCGTACGTTCGATAAAAAGCACACCGTTCCTCCGGTGAAACACAACACCAGGCAGCTAGCCCGCCTCGGCTCGGTGATGGCTGGCTTTGATGCGCGCGAGCTGGTTCTACCGTGTCGCCTCCCCGGCACCGCCGTTTCCGGTAGCTTCTTTCCTCACCTCTCTCTGTGGCGTGTGTGAGAGCAGCAGTCTGGGAGTCCCATATTGCCAGTGGGCTTGTACGGGCTTGCCACCGTCCCGCAGTTACACCCACTCCCCAGGGGGGCAGCGCCCTTCCCCGGCGACAGCCTTTCGTCTGCAAATCACATCCAGCCTGATGGTAGTGAGTGAGCGAATCTTAATATTGACTTCAGCACTCTTATATGAAATCATATGCCTCGATCGCACACACGCACACACACACACATTCGGTATGGCCAGCCCACCGGGACAGAAGGCAGGCGTCTGCCGTCGTGGTGTCGGGTTGCGGGGCCTCGTCGGACACAATGGCGAGGTGTGGCCCCGTGGCCGGCCCCGGGGCGGGCGGGACAATGGGGGGCTGCGGCGCGGGCGGCAGAGGGCACAGAGGGCCGATTTGTCAGCCTGGCAGAGCCATGGGCCCCTGCGGCCCCCGGCCCCCGCTCACACAATGGGAGGCGGGAGGTCAAGAGCATGGGAAACGATGGGGGAATTCCCAGTATGCTGCAATAAAACTGGGGGCTCTATTTTTATGTTTGGATTAACGGCACACGGGCCGCGCCCAAAATATCTCCCCGGTGCTTTAAAAAAAAGAGGGGGAAAAAGTACATGACGCAGTCTATGTTGATAGATGTGGCTTTAGATGATCGATTTGTGGGTTAGTTTTTCTGTGTCGGACATTGCGTTTGTTTGAAAGGAAACGCACCTCGTCGGTTTGGATCGCTATCTGCCTCTTGACCCTGTCCAGTTGAGCCCAATCGATCGTGTTCAGTGAGGTCACGGCCTTGTGAGCGGAGCGTGCGTGGCGTCCTGTGTGTTCCCTCTATGTTGGTCAAATAGAGCTCGTCATTGATTGCATGGCTTCTGGGCTAAAGGACATTTCTGTGGTTTTAGTGGGAGGAAATGATCGTCCGCTCGTTTGCTCCCCCTGAATTTTAAGCAGCATTTCTAGTACATATAATTATATTTGGCTCAATAGAAATGCTTTTATGACATGAAATTAAATCATGTGGAGGCTTGATATTCGCTT
The DNA here is from genome assembly GCF_949987555.1 of Borostomias antarcticus. Taxonomy (NCBI): domain Eukaryota; kingdom Metazoa; phylum Chordata; class Actinopteri; order Stomiiformes; family Stomiidae; genus Borostomias; species Borostomias antarcticus. Next base: position 3,740,654 of record NC_140251.1, on the reverse strand, counting down.
GGAGCCCAGCGGTTATTGTGTTTGTGGATGCAGGGACCTCGTGGATGCCCGTCTCTCTGCCCCGGGCCGCCTGTGTAAGTCGTGTTTCTCCTGTGGGTCTGATCTCTCTCTCTCTCTCACTGTTACCCTGAGCCAGACAAGGACCTGAGAAACAGAGAGAGAGAGCGAGGGAGGGAGCGAGAGAGAGGGAGAGCGAGGGAGGGAGCGAGAGAGAGAGAGAGAGAGAGAGAGAGAGAGGGAGAGAGAGAGAGAGCGAGGGAGGGAGCGAGAGAGAGGGAGAGAGAGAGAGAGCGAGGGAGGGAGCGAGAGAGAGAGGGAGAGAGAGAGAGAGCGAGAGAGAGAGGGAGAGAGAGAGAGAGCGAGGGAGGGAGCGAGAGAGAGAGAGGGAGAGAGAGAGACAGAAAAAAAAGGGGGGGCGGGGGGGGGGGGATAGAGTTATCAGTTTGGACCACTTCCTTCTTGAGCTCATTGAGCTTCACCATGACATCTCCATTCTTCTTTGGAAATGTAAGCCCTTTCTTTTTAATCTCTCCTAGGGAATTTACACCCCTCCAATCTGTTTAGGGATACTAGGAATTAAGTCAGGGTTGTGTAAAAATGGACATCCTGCCTGCAGACCCTGTGTTGGTGCATAAGCAGGGTTAGTGGAAGCCAGATTTGGTTAAAGCTTTTTCTAAGGCACAGTGTCATCTATGGGCCCAGAGGCGGCAAAACTCTCTGTGTGCAAACACTCCGGCGTCTCCTGTGATAGGACGATGTCTGTTAACAACCTTGTTATTTCACACACAACCCCATTTGGCTTCTGATATCTTTAATTTGGTTTTTGAATTTGATATAGTGCAGCAAATATTTACTTAGGCACACATTAAGACTATTTGCTCAGGATGTTATGATATACAAACCGCAATGGTGTACTGAATGCAATAAATGTTAAACAGTGCATGCAATTATATACTTCATATAACTGGCACATACTGAAAGCATACCTTTGTGTACTTATGTTCTGTTTTGACAGATCATAATTCCTTTTCCTGACCAACTGTAGGATTACATTCAAAAGATTAACTGTTTATTAGATGCCCACGGTGCATGGCAAATTGTAGCTGATGTTTCGAAATAAAGAAATACACATACTAAGGTGCAAATTTCCACCGTTTCATGGAACTGCATGCTGAGTGAGATTTAGACTTGGTTGGATTCCAAAAGCGAACTGAAAGCGTGGATCTGTTTCATACAGTATTGAGGTTAGATAGTGTAATATAAGTTGTTTCACAGACATAGTCAGCAGTACGTATTTCCAGTTATTTAAACACTACAATCACTGATAGACTGTAGAAGAAACTAGGCAAAAAACGAAATGAGACTAATTTAATGTGTGATGTTTGGACGATCTGTTACCTGCCTGCTTGATTGGCTTCCGTCCATTGTTTTAACACTTCCTTCCTGTGTGGGTTCTGTCTTCCTCTTCATCAGTCCTGCTCTCTCTCTCCAGTCATCCCAGAGCAATCTGTCTCTCTACCCCCCCCCCACGCCCCTATCCCTATCCTATGTTTAGGCTAGGATTGTACCCATAATGGTTTTGTTATACACTCTCCCACTACCGTTGTTATCATTTATGATCTCCTTTTAGAAGTATCATGCCCAATAAATTAATATTAGTTTAATGGACCACATCTGTGCACATACTGTTTGTTGATTAAACTGTAAACTAATGAACTGGGAATCATAAATTAAGTTGTTAAATATGGACGTTTGGTCCAATATTTGTCCCATAGTCCCACCTTGCTTTGAACAATATGTCTTAAGTGCTAAAGGTCATTGGTTGAAGTGCATGTCCATTGCTGTAAGTCCCTGGACTACAAATGATCCCTGGCTTTGGCAGAAAACTGGTCTATTATCTAAAAACGACTGATAGGGGAGCCTATCAAAGTCAGACATGGGCCCTCACCTCTAGCCGATGCACAGTGTCAGGTCCAGTCCAGTCACACACTTACTGTACAACCAATTAGGCTATGAGATGTTGGCCCTGTGTAACCCTGAGAGCTGATAGGATACAGCTCCACTTAGACCTGGGGGGGGGGGTGTCTGTGATTCAGGGGTCAATTATATTTCAACATGCCTTTAGCTCTGCAGCCTGCCGACTCAGCTTGGTGAATTACCTTAATCCTGTGTATCCCGGGACTGGGATGTGCTTTGTCAAAGCGAGGCAGCGAAGATTCCCCTTGTTGGTTGGTGGTATGTCTGGTCACACGCACAAAAAAAATGAGTAATGAATAGAAGGCTGTAAACTGATTGGATTGAATCATGGGTGATTAACTTCTTTAGGGGTAATTTGCTCTAACATTCTTTACCGGAGGGGTATTAGAACGCAGATGTGGGCGCAGAGAGACAGCTGTACAAGGACTGCCGGAGAGGGTAACACAGAGAGGAGGAAGCGTATCTTTTGAGGGTTAAACCACCAACTCCATGGTACCTGCTTTTAACATCTCCCATTGTGGGAGGCCCCTCTGTCTGAGTCTCTTTTTTGTGTGTGGTGCATTGTGGGGCTGTGTAAGACTTCTTCCCCGGCGCAGTGACAGCGCGCTGCGCCGGTGTGAGAGGCGGGAAGACAAAGCACGCGGCAGTCTGAGGCGTGGTGTGATTAATGGCAGAGGTGTGTGTTGCAGTGGGCATCCTCGGAGCAGGTAAAGATCAGTCTTCCCGCAAGACAAATCTGACACTCCGCCCCCGTACACCCCCCCCCCTCCTCCTCCTCAGCCCCCACCCCACCTGCTCTCTCAACATCATCCCAACCCAGTGTGCTCACAGCCAAGTACACTCAGCAAGGCATCACAGCCATAAATCATCCTAAACAAAGCATGTTTAATCTGTGACGTGCAGACCCGACGGGCACATTTATTACTGTACCTGTTGTAGGCAAACTGCATGTGTCCCCTGTGTCTCTCTACTGTTTACATTTGAGAAACAAGGGGAGATGAAGAGACGAAGAAAAAAACAACAAAAGTTTATGGAAGAGACACAAGACAGCGGATGGTGGCAGTGGCGTTATGTTTGAATTCCACAGACAAAGCCTTGCATTGCTGGATCATTTCACTGTCTTTTCACGGTGGATGATGTGCGCGAGACTCCCTCGATTGCACTTGCCAAAAAGATTTAAAGGATTTTACTCATGTACATTTGTAAGACACAAATGCTAAATTATCTTTCAAGGATTAGAGTTGGATAGTCTATGCGTGGTTTTAGTGCAATGCTTGGTGGACATTGTTTACGTTCAATTGTATGACAGAGTGGGTTATTGGAATAATTACCTACATTCCTATAATAATAATAATAATAATAATAATCATCATCATCATCATCATCATCATCATAATCATCATAATCATCATAATCGTAATAATAATAATCCTATAACATGACAAAATGTATGTATTTTCCTCAATATTCAAATAGGCTACATGTCAACCATTAAATAAAAACACACTATATGACAACTATCAAAAACAATCCACATTTCATTTCAGGTGCCTTTATTAGGCATTGTACAGACAGACAGACAGACAGACAGACACAGACTGACCTTTTTTGGCAGCCCAACATCTGAAGAATAAACACTGAATCTCTCCATAAAGTGCCTGTAGTCAAAAACGCCACACACACGTTTGGTGGAGAGATGCTGTGCTCTAGTATCTTTTCTTTTCCAGCTATACAATCTGCCAGCATGAAGAACAATAGCAATGGCTTCATGAGATGCCCTAGCTTAAAATACCAGTGAAGGGAATAGGATGGTTGAGAGTAAGAAATGAACATGGTGTCTCCTACACGTTCACATTCCTGTTGGCAGGCTGACTTGATCCTGCTCCTTCTCAGCATGTCTGAAGACGGTGCCGATGTGAAGTGATGGCACCTGCTGACGCGCAGTAACAATGGCAGACACAGGCGAGGTGATAATAGGCAACGGGCCAACGGCAGCTATGAATTGAGCTTGGTTATGTGCAACGGGCTACAGTCAGAAATGAATGATAAACCATGAATCCAACTGGGAAAGATTTGGTCTAGAGATACAGTATACCAGGGTTAAGTGTATTCATTTCTGTCTTCAAAGCACAACAGTACATCACGAATGAATTAGAGATGTGTGTGAACAGTATTCCCACATGAGCTTATTTCCAGTGGCTTTCAAAATAATGTACAGTATATCGCTACTAAAATTTTAGCCCACAATGCATTGGATTGGAGTAATTTCAGGAAGATACAGTTACAGTACGACATGTTTGGTCTAGTTTGATGTATACAGCAAATGTGGGCACAAAATAACACGTCATATTCATCAAATTGTGTTTATTGCCTAGATTCTGCTAATATTACCTGACAACAAAATGTCAGTTTGAATTATTTGCTAGTCATTTCAGGTGATTAATGAAATCATACTTGAAATTAAGGACAAAATGAATAATGGGGAGAGGAGTTTCATTTCTGACCTTGTTCAATTTTTAATGAGCTCTGCGGTGGTGGCTTCATCTTTATAAATGAAGCTATAGTGTCTCAGAATATCAGATAGTAACGGAGCTCATACTTGGCACTACAGTATGTAATTTTGTCAGAGAAAGAGCCAATCAAAAACAAACACAGAGACAGCAGTAGTAGTAGTAGTAGAAGTGTGTTTGGCCGTCGTCACCTTGCACACAATGGTGGGCTCAAAAAACAAACAGCAGAGCATTTGAAATCTCAAGGGAGATAAATATCCTCAGAGCATTCTTTACACATGACCTCAGTCACTCCTGAGATGAGCACATGTACTGTAAGTACAGTACGAAGTACAAAGACCTAAAGAGTCAACAGTGTAAATAGTGTATTATTCCACATATAAATGTTAGAGAAATAACACAGAATATAACCTCAGATCTACTGTAAGAGGAGGGCTTGGAGCTATAGGGATTGGAAGAATTGGGAGGAGGGACATAGTAATACTTTTGTGAGTGTCACATCTTCTGGCCACCCTGTGTGCTTGTAGAGATTGCCTTCAGATTGAGTCACATGATCTGACATAACCTTTCCTTATCAGAGGTATACATTGCACAAGTCATACCTCCACATGAACAGTTGTGTGCTCTGCTGGCAGGGCTTGGTTAGTGTTAATTACACTCAGTAATGAGAGAACTGATCCAGACTGTGAGACACTGTGAGGTATTTTTAGATCATCTACTCCAGTTATCTAACGCAGAGCTGCAGTCTGCACAGAAACAACTTTAGTTGTGTTCAAATGGCACGGCTAAACATTTTCAGCATCTTTTTTTATGCTTAATTTCTTTGTTTTTGAGGTGGTGGCTCATGTATTTTGACAATATTCTGGTTGGGCGGCAGTGTTTAATGGCAGTACATTTTAAGTTTTCTAACGTCTAAAGATACATGTCATTTTTTGCTGGGAATGTTTCCCAATAATTATATTTTCTGTAGCAAGGCCAATATCCCATTAAACTGTGGTTTGTGTGTGTGACTTCTGGTCTCACTTTATTTGCCAGATTCTGTGATAAAGTCAAGCTACATGATGATCTAATCCCTCAATTATAAAGCCAACCTGTGTTTTGAGGCGAAAGGGTACTGTAGTATTGCATCATGAATTCTGTTCATAAATTTTAAGAAAGGTGTTTGAGTAGTTTTTACAAAACATACACAGGCCCACGTGTGTGGTGTGTTGACGGAGCGAGGGGGCTGGTATTGGAGAGGGACGATGAGGGCTTTTTAGATGGCTGGTTTTAATGAACCTCAAATAATGACTTATTTCAGTGTGACCCGACAAAGGTCTCAAAAAATAGTGTGACACAGGGAACCGTTTGTGCTGTCCTCATTTACAGGATAAACATCTATTTTTTCTTCAGTATCATATACCAGATCAAAATGGACTTTAAAGCCCACAGCATGAAGAGTATTTTAAAAAACTTCAATTCATTTTTTAATTGGAGGGATAGTCTCTTTGGAGCTATTTGTGGTCTGTTGCCATGCTGAAAATGCCAGCTGTCTCTCATCTGAGCTCTGGTCATACCAGTTGTTATCTTCTGTGTTCATACAACTTGTAGGAAAAGCAAGGATTGTTATTCTTTAAATACGGTCATGCATAGTTTCACGGTAAAAAGGTACTCCTAACCTCAGTTCCATACTTAAGCTGAGCAGAAAAGAATGGCATAAGAGCAGCCAGTGGAGGATGAGGTGGGGTTGCCCTGCTTGTACCATGTTTCTATTACAATACTCTGTTAATAATGGTTTGCTTGTCATTGATTGTGAAACTGCCAGTGGGTGGAAAATAAAGGAATATTAACAATTTCCAGAATACATAGCCTACCTTGCACTGAATAATGTTTGTCGTTTTTTCTAACCAAAGTAGGCTATGTTTAAGAATGACTACCCCTTTAGGTCTCTTTATAAACTTGCTTTTGTCAAGTACTTTGTAAAAATGATCAGGTTTGTCTGTCATCTTCACAGTTTTATTAATCACAATAACAGGAGAGAGAGAGAGAAAAAAAAAAAATCCATCAACACCTTCTGTAGCCATGACTGACAGCTGCGTCTGGTCCAGAGAGCCCCACGGCCAAGCCCTGTCACACAACGCATGCCCGGCGTGGCCACGTCCATCTGGGGTCCTAGCCTTCAAACTGCTGTCGCCCACTCCCTTCCGGCAGAGACCGAGGGACGAGAGGAGGGAGAGGGTGTGAAGTCAGGCCTCTCTGGGGCTAGAAGGAAGCGTCCAAAGCCAGCTGGTCTGGCTTTGAGGTAAAGAGAAGGACAGAGTGATACAAAGACAGAGAAAAAGAGAGGCAGAGAGAGAGAGAGAGAGAGTGGGGTGGGGAGGACAAGAAATAAAAGGAAGTTAATCTTTGCAGAAAAAAAAGCCTGAAGACCCTTACAGCAGGCTCTGTGAAGGCATTTGTGCAACAACACAAAACAGGTGAGACACAGTGACATAGGCCATTGTGTTGGGGCAGCGGTGTCAGGAGTGGTCTCGACTCCTGGCAGATGTGCGAGAGAGAGGCATTACTGTGTGTGGAGATAACAGCACTAAGGATGTGTTGAAAGCAACAATGTGTTGGCATGAACCAGCTCCTGTCAGATCTGGTCAAACTGGGACTTTGACTAACAAACACTACTGCATTGCTTTTTTGTTTGTTTGTTTTTTGTGGTTTAAGTGTGATTTTAGACTATAACATTTTTGGTGTGTCGATTTCCTAATTATGATTCATAACAAAGCATGCATTCAAGGTCCTTCATTCATACAGTGCTAGGCTATTTACTGCTCTGCAAACGGATTCACCCAATTAACCCTGATCTGTGATTCTGTGTCTACATTGTGTTGCAGGTGTTGAATAGAAATATGACAGACAATCGACTTGAAAATATGTCCGTATTCACGTGAAATCATGTTATATTATTGGGGATGAATGGGGAATTTAAATGGCGAGCCTACAATGAAACGCGCGCGCTGTGTCAGACGCACCTGTCTTTAAATCCCGGTCAAAACCCTGCTCGGTCCGCGCCACTCCTATGCCTCAGATCCACACGTGAATTTGACACATGCGAGTCATGCTGATCCCACCTCGCTTCTGTAATTGGTTACTCAGCAGCTGCTGAAGATTTCAATTGGATCAGGAAAGTGTCTTTCCTATGTTGCCGTTGTCTTGAAGATCTCATTTAACGTCTGTCAGATTATGTTGAGGTAGATGGGACCAGCAGCTGTAGGCTAATTAAGGCAGGAAAACATTTAAATGTTAAAATTGCCTTTATTGTCCCTTAGCCGTTATGTGAACTGGTTAGCCTATATCTCTCTCATCTTCAGTCTACCAGCCACCTTGGCCTTTAGCCTTTAGCGCACAATTATAGGCAATAACCCAGAACGTTTCAAACTTTTGATTTGTAAAACAAAACTCCTTCCAAAATCAGTTTGGATTTGGATGATCATACACAAGGACCATCTGTATCTCAAAAGGAAGAAGAGTCTCTCGTGTGCAAGTAGCTACTGAGCCACCCAGTAAAGTTTCTTAGCCTACTCTGATTCCCTTTGGTTTGCAATAATACATTTCACCATAGGTTGTAGGTTGGTGTAATCTCCGAGTTTTTTGCCACTTGTTTTTAATAATGATGAGCGAGTGGGAGGAGGTCGATGTCTACTGTACCTCGTCTGGAGTTCGTCAGATAAGGGGAGGAGTCTCTCACTGACAAGCAACTCGCTGGCTGTTCTTAGTTTGTCAGCTCCCTAAAATAGCAGCCCTTGAGTAAATGTGACTGAAATTACGTTTATGGCACACTGTATCTATTGGAGCCACTGATATAGAGTATCTATATACAGCGAAGGACTTTGGAGGAAAGGTGAGTAACGGAAATAGCAACAATATTACACAGAGGGACACGCGACTGCGCGAGAAAGAGAAAGCGCAAGAGGGAGACGTTGAGTGAATTTGGGAACGAAGAGCAATCTCTCACTGTACATGATGGTATTCTACTATGTATTGTATGTTATTCTTTGACAATATTTCACGGACAGTATTTATATAAAATTGTACCAATAATCCAGACCAATAGCCTATTAACCCAATGGTAGGCTGTCTTGCACGCGCGTAATTGTGCACGTTGAGCTCACTTTGCTTGGATAAACTTTTATGATAATTCTTTCGCGGCATAGGCGCTGTAGCACGTCAGTTTACTGTTTTTACAAGGTAGCGAATACTTTCCCCCAAACAAGCCTACCTTGTATTGTGGGGCTTCTTCTATAGCGCAAAATGTCAAAGCGTCGGAACCCCTTCAAGACAGCAGACCTGTGCCTCTGGATACAATATGAATTTGCTATTCTTGGGCAGATTTTAAAAGTCTGATGACCGGTATCATATTATCGTCGTCATACTACTATGTCCGTAGCCTAATCTCGGTTGTTCCTGAAACCTTAAACATGTTCGGCAGTCGGTTCACACGTGTAGGCTACCTAGCCTAACCAACATGAACACCAGCATTAGATACTTTAAGTCTTATTTTTGTTGATGAAACGAGGTTGATCAACCTTGTCAATTAGTCGTTTATGTGCTGTTCCTGCAAACACATGTGTAACTCGAGATGAAGCTGCATCTCACACCCAGGTGTGTAGGCTATATCCTTGGCTTTAGATGGGCAACTGTTGAAACAGCTGAATGATAGGTGACAAATAGCCATGTTGAGTTGGCTACTTTTGCAGTTATATCGGTAGCCTACCATTGACTAGTAGTGGCATTTCTGAAAAGATGCTTTGGTTGTCTTAAATTGTGCTGGCTAGCTGACTCCCTATTCTTTGCACTTTGTTGCCTCAGGTCGGGGAAATTCCTTTCTGCCATGAAAAAGCAGATTCAATGATATTTGTATGTATGTAACCTCAGTTTCACATGATTGTGGTAAAGTGAAGTTGGTGTTTAGTTACTCAGGACCCATAGTGTCTACTCCAGATGGATCATTAGACATTCACAGCCACTATGCAGGTGGGGTGCCATTGTCTTTTCTTGTTTATTCATTTGTGTTCAATTAATTTACCAAAAGCAAAACAAATAGGCCTATTTTATTCATGAATTGATTGATACATGTATAATAAATGTACTGAACAGCAAAAATATGGTAATATAATTCTGTACATAGGCTATATGAATATGTAAGAAATACACTATGGTAAGCTACGTTGTAGAAATGCCACTTTGCTTTCTACTAGAAAAACGATAGGATGTCTCCAATTTGAGCAGTGAATTATTATTTTTTTATAAATAAGGTTATGCTAAAGGCTGCTTGACCTAGTTGTGCCATAGAGAATTGATTGGCACAGGCAACTTGAATATGAAGGCCATACTTTGGCATCTTCACTTGATTCAACACACATCCTGTAGCCTATAATCCACACAGATCAAGGTGGCATGTGTTTGGAAGATAATGACTGATAAATATCTAACTTTAACCCCTTTGTTTTGCCAACAGCGATGCATTCTTGTTGAGACGATTAGAATAGTGCATTTCTCAGACAGAAGACTTGGCAGCAATATAGAGACATACAGATATACAGAGACATACACTATATTCTTGTTGAGGGACTATTTTGGTTCCCAGCAGAGCAGGTTTTTCCTTCTGCTGATTGCATTTACATTAGTCTCCCAGCAGGCTGATAGTGACTACTGATGCGGCCACCAATAACCAGTCATTATAGCTCCTCTGACGCCCCAGGCTCAGCCAGTAATGGGCCCTGTTGCTCATAGTGTTCATGAAGGGCCCTCTTATTGCTGGTGTAGGGACGAGGGGCATGGAGCAAGTCTGGCAGCTCACCATGACAGCATGCTAAACAAAGAGAATGTGCATTTATTGACGGAAATGAAATGCCACTGCAGTCACTGAATGCAGTTATTATTATTATTATCTTAGGTGAACCATCTGAGTAACGCATTTGTATTTGTTTGTTAGTGTTCCTAAATGTAATATGTCGGGGGCAATACCTGAGGTTATTCATTATTGTCAGCCTGGGACGTTGACAGCATGAGTGTGTTTCTCCGTAAAAAATGTGTGAATATGTCCTTTGGCATGTGGAGGGAGCTCAGTGAGGTAAAAGGGGAGATGTTGAGAGGTGGTGATTGGTGTAAGGGCGGGTGGGGGAGGGGGGGGGGGGGGGGTGGTGGTGTCTCCCCAGTTCCCCACTACATCCCAGCCTGGTCTCAGCTTCTCCTTCCACAGACGGAGGAGAAATGTGGAGCGTGTGGGCGAGCTTGATCCGTAATTAACACTGGTTGTCAGGGAGAGAATGCCGGCGTTTACACCACCATGCCTCTGAATCATTGTGTGAAACACTTTCTTCCTTCTACTCCCCTACCCAGGCCATTTCTCCAAGGAGGAGAGAGCAGCAGGAAGTTTGCGCCAAGGGAGAAGTGACGGAAGAGGAGGAGAAAGAAAGAAAGAAAGGAGCTGGATTTTCTTGGTCCAGTAAAGAGGATATCACTTCTTTGATAGCTGGGTGAGCTGCATGTTATTCTCCCCCCACCCTCCCATAACACTAATACAGCAAGAATATCATGTTCTTTTGTTTTAGGATACTGGCTGAACTTCGGTCTTTGATACACTCCTTTGATGATGTGATTCTCCAACTCGATTTATGTTTTATGTGTTCCTTTGACACGTCCGTTATTCAATTTGAATGAACTGAGCAAATCATTACGACCATCTGGCCGTGCTGTGTGGAAGTGTCAGATGTCCAGGGATGTTGTAGTCTCAGCACGTCCAACCATTAGATTACCCTGTACCAAACGCACAAGGGCTGATCTGGTGTCAGCTGCAGCCGGCCCGCTTGGCACAGCATGAAAATAAAGAGCTGATAATGAGAACCACGCAGAGTCAACATAGTTGTTAGTGAGATCCAGTCATGCTCCAACTTAAACTGATGTAAAACTGTTATTATTGTGAATATATATAGCGTCTTCTCTAACTGCAAGTAACTCTCAAGATTTAGACACAGGTGTCGTTATTGCTGCCTTTGTTACAGTGAGACTGTATTTGACAAGTTCTTTCTTATTCTCAGAGTTAGGTGTGAGGGCACTTTGGCAGAGATGTTCAAGATGTCTTGTCAGAGCAGAGCCAGGGAACACACTCCTCCTCGTCTCAGGGAACATGGAGGAAGACTCCTCTGTGTCTTTTGTTCCAAAGCTTTTTTGCGCATGTGCCCTTGGCAACATGATTCATTGTTTATTGAATCCCCATCATCAAACTGGAGATTCCAGCGTTCTCCTGTGAGACCTGGAGGCAGGATGCAGAATCTTGAGCCCGACAGATAATGTCTGAGGCCATGGTATTCCCCCGGGGACCATTCTAAGGGAAAGCGGCCTGCATACTTTTCATGAAGAGATTACTATTAATGAAAGTTCCTTTATCATAGAAATGGCAAATCATGAATATAAATGATTTAAAAAAAAAAAAAAATCCACTATATTCAATGAGGTCTGATTCTCCCTATGTCGTGCTTGGCTGCTACTGTACATGTACAGTACTGTGTATTCAATGTCGGGGCGCCTGTAGCCCAGGAGGTAGAGCGGATCATCCAGTGATCGTAGGGTCGGTGGTTCGAATCCCGGCTCCTCCTGACGACATGACGAAGTGTCCTTGAGCAAAACACTAAACCCCAAATTGCTCCCAATGAGCAGGCTAGCACTTTCCATGGCATTAGTGTGTGGATGTGTGTGTGAATGGGTGAATGAGAGGCCTTCATTGTAAAGTGCTTTGGATAAAAGTGCTATACTGTATAAGTGCTGTCCAATTACCATCCATAGAGGAGTCACCCAAGAATGACACCCAGAACACACCCGAGATCCAAATTCGGAAACTTCTGACCTTCTGCTATATGTTTGACCTCCTGACCTTGTGTTTGATGCTGGAGGTCGTCCCAGGATGCATGTGGGTAGGCTACAAACAACTCATAAAATCATAATTTCAAATTTGTCCAAACAAGTGCACAGTGAACGCCTCCCACCCACGATTCATGTCGTCAGTGTGGCCATGTACAGTTATTGAAGGAAATGCTAGAAGCTAAATAGATCTTAGATAATGATCGGGGAATCCAGAAGGTTCTGAAGCTACGCAGAGCGGGGTTTCAGAACGCCCGTAACATTCAGAGGTCTGCGTTGTGTCTGAAGCACAAGCCAATCGGTTATGGCAGAAGTAGGGAGCGCAGATTCTACAACCAAATCCCAGACTCCCCGCATAACGCCATGACTGACTTTGTCACGGTTGTACACATATATGAGCCATACTCTATCTCTGATCTATCCAACATAATAAGAGTCATCTGATCTACTGTATGTTGTGAAATATAATGACTATAACCACTCCCATTCCGGTGGAAGCTTATCCCACTGTATTTGGCAATCTAACGGTCAGGAACATTTAGCAAACGTCAAGAGGGGGATTTCTCTCAGATCGTTGGATTCATCTCGGCCCACAGAATCCGGCAAGCCCAAACACGAGCTGTTTCAAATTGATGTCATCTCGTTATCGGCACGGAGAATAGCTGCCCCTCTCACTTCCATTCAGTTGGGTGTCCCACTTGCAACAAATGAAAAGTTGAAGTGAAAAGTTGAAGAGATACGCTCACACTTATCGGAGTGCTGGGTTAGGTAATGGCCACACTCGGCTCCAGTGTTTAATTTGACGTGAGAACGTTTCTAGCCTCTGCTCTTCGTCAGGTCATTTTTCATGTAAATGCCCACTGGTCATTGTCTTCTCAATCTAGTGGCCTGTAAAATCGACCAAATATCAATAGGTGGACATCATTGAATTCCTCTCGGCCTACACAATCTAACTAGCCTTGTTTGGACCAGCTTGGAGTGTTGTCTTGCTTAGTGTTGTTACTGTATAAGCACGGAGAATAAGCGACCATTGGCCGCCATTCAGTTGGGACATTGGCTCGGAAGCAAGATACATTTCCCCATTCATTCTCTAGGTCGGTAGGCGAACAGTATTTGAACAGGTTGTTACACTATGAGCTCTTTCAGGGCCTGTATATGTTTCATATCTACTTGGAACTTGCAGTCCATATCGGGCGAAGTTCGCCCACAAGACTTCTTATGTCAGACATGAGGACATGCGCACCCTCCAGTCGCGGAAGCAGGGAGCACCATATTACCACATGTGACCAAACCTCACAGAGTTGGACTCCCCACCTAACGGCATGACTGACTTTGTCACGGCTGGAAAACATATGACCTAACCATACACTATCTCTGATCTATCCAACACCATCAAACTACCTAAATAAGAGTCATCTGATCTATAGTGAATATAACCACAAATGGTAATTGTACCCACAATGCGCCTAACGTTGATACTAACTTATGAGAATACTAATACTTAGAACAAGCACCAAAAGAGCTACTAAACACCTCAAGCTCTGAACTCTGTGGATTTACAGAGTAGACAGACTCCTGAGTAGAATAGACAACAAAAGTTTGTTCTGGCTGCACATGTGCATACGTGGTCGCAGCTACTGCAAATTCCCACATGTTCATGTGCAAAGCAAAATGTCATTGGCAATGGAGAAAATGAATTGTTGTAAGCGCCCCAAGGTGGTGGGCTCTGGTAAACGTGTGACTGACTAAAGAACGCACGCACACACTAAAGTACAGTGGCCAAATCCCCCCCCCCCCTCCCCCCGCGTCCTCGATGTCATCAGGAGGGGGACAAAAATATTAGCTCCTTGTTCTTTTTTAACTCCTATCAGACAGAACGGAGTCTGTGCTAGCATGTAAATATGAGGCGTGTGCCAAATCAAACCTGCCATCGGGTTGTGAGGCTCCACAGTTAAGTTACTTTATTGGGCAGGCTCTTAATGTGCTGTGATGATGACTTCCAAACCGTTGGTCTGGGGATTAGCTTGGGGCTCTGGCACGGGACCCAAGACTACATACAGTCCACGCTTTATAAATACTTTCTACTTTCTGACATATCACTGCGGTCGAAGTGAATAATTATCAAATTACGCTTAAACACTTAGATACAGTGTACGTTCTGTTGCCGTGCTAATACAGTATATGATTATTAGGCATTAATATGTCAGTAGGAATTAGAATTTAGGAAATAGGAAGAGACTACATTCGGCAAATCTTAAGTCAATATCTACATGTTTTCCCTGTAGTGATACTGAATGTCCAATCTCAAAGCGTACCTATCTTTGCTGAGGTGTTCTGTTTAGAACAGCGCTGGCCTAGATATCAATATTGTGAACTACTTTGGCTTGTACACTCTAGTAGACTGTAACACTGCTTCGAAGACAAGAGCATGTATGTACTGACTGAATGACTGCTTGTTTAAGTGAGGCAGTTTGCGCTGACCTTTCAACTGCCCTGCCCTTGGCTATGACCACTGGTGTTAAGCCAGCCCATCTGACCCACTCAGCACATGTATTGCTGAGCAGGCCGGGCCCGGGCAGAGCAGAGCGGCTTAAGGATCCACTACCTCCCTCCCTGCTCTGCCCTTCCCACGCCAGCCCTCTCTGGGAGGACGAGCCCTTCCTAACCCCGGCCATACCGGACAATCAGCAGTAAGATCCCCGAGCAAAGTGGCAGCCTAAATCTGCAGCTAATCCTCTTTTCACCACTACGATCCTCCACTCCTGTCCCCGTCTCCCTGTCCAAGACAGCGTCCAGGCGGCCCACACAGGGTTAACCCCCCCCCCCCCAGAGACCCTCACGTTGAGCTCATCTAATGACTAATCTAATGACTCATTACGTGTCAAGATAAGTGACTCCAGCAAAAGTGAGAAGGAGACTGAAAACAGGGCGGCGGGTAGCTGCGCTCCAGCGAGAGCAGGATCTGAGGTAGAGGTGTGAGAGTGCGGTGGAGCCGAGCGATGGCTCGGAGGAACATGTCATTTTACACCTGTGCAAACCGTGCTATCTCTCTGCTCATCTGTGGTCTCCACGTGATACCTTAGCCCAACCACAGCCGTGCGATGCGTCATTTTGAAAATGTTTGGGCCATAGTCTAAAACATACAACCGGAAGTATATCCAGCTAGCGGTTATGTTCATTTTTTCTTTAGAAGGAATGACCGTTATGGCATTTGAAAAATTGAGAGCAATTACGCTGCAAATTCTGGGTAGATAAAGCAATTGCGTACTGTACAGTGTGAACACCTACGTACTGTAGGTCAGAATTATGTGGTGAATTTTGCCTCAAAGTTGAGGACACATTGCTGAGTTGCAGTTTGACTGAATTTCAATGAGACTTTTGGAGAAAAAAAACATGAATCAAAGGAATACATTATACATTATAATGTAATTTAGCAGATCAAAAGAGTCTTTGTTAATGTGCACCACATTATCACATTTACAATACATCCAGTTAATATTAAAGAGCAGAAGATTCCAAGGGACAACTGTGTTTTATGTGTGCAGCAGGTTAGGGTTATTGATCGAGTTTAGTATTAAGAGTAGTAGAAAAACAGTCTTCAGTGAATATGAACGGTAAGCTTACTTGACAGTAGGTTAGCCAAGCTACCTTCATCACAATCCGCACGTCGAGTTTGTGTTTGTGTCACTCAGGCCACATTTGTTGAATAGTCACTTTCCCCAAATAATTTCACGTGCCTTTGATGATCTGGATGGTGGGTCGTTCTCATAGGGAGTCTACCCAGAACAGAGCCCAGTCCTGATGGCGGGAAGGGTCCTGTCTCCTGCAGCTGTAGCTGGCGTGCTGTCTGTGGTGTTGGCTGCAGGAAGGGTCAGGAGGGGGGCGGGGGGTGTTTCTAGCTGGTCAGTGAAGCCCCTCTGAACCTGGACAGCTGGCCGGTGTAGTAATACCCGTGTTTACTACCAGGAAAGGGAAGTTGACCTAACACCCTGCCCTTGTCTGGAGGTAGCTCGGGTCCGCCTAGGAGCTCAGAGCGGGGGGGTTCGGGTTTCAGCCCCTCCATGGCGAGGTCAGCGAGTAGGACAAACAGCGACTCGTCTTCCGATCTTATCTCCATGCAGAGCAGGGAACAATACAGAATGTGTGATAATAATTATATAGGGAAGGGGGTGTACCTGTAGTATGATTCATATCCAGCAGAACGTGTGTATATTTATCTAGAGGGGTGTGTGTGAGCGAGCCAGCGGGCGTCGTGCGATCTCGATCGACCTCCTCGCTCGGGATTGTTTTTTCAGCGGCGTGCACGGCGTGACTGCGGCAGCGTGTGCGTGTAGAGGCTACGGCGAGGACAGACGCGGAGCACTGAGAGAGAGAGAGAGAGTGAGGGGGGGGGGGGATGTGACCCCGGCCTTATGAGGAGAGGCGGGAGGCGAGCAGTGGGGGGGAGATATCACTTTTACAGGCCATGACATCATCCCACGGGCCCGGGCAGCGCTGGCAGCGCCTGGCCAGGGAAAACATTACACCACTGGCGTATTAAAACTGCAGCACAACCTCCGCTCACACTCCACTGCCGCTGGCCGTTAGCGTAGGTTCTCGCCCGCTTTTAATGCTAAACCAACTGGAGCGGTTCTGGAATCGGCCAATGAACACTGTTGTTTTTGTGTAAAAGTCGTCCGCTCCTGGTCTCTCTTGCTCCCGATGTTGCGGGCCGATGTCCTTCATAGGTCCGTCTGCGGTGGCTGCATCCTTGGTCTCCAGAGCCGCGCTCTTAAGAGACGGCCTGTGTGAGAGTATGCAGTCTGACAGCTGTCTTTTGTCGTCTCTCTACCTCTCAATTCAGTTGAGTTGAGAGAAAGCCTAAAGGACTCGGTCTCTTTTCTCTCTCTCTCTCTCTCTCTCTCTCTCTCTCTCTCTCTATCTCCTTACAATTTTATCCAAAGCGACATAGGTAGTCAAGAGAACTACTAGTCACCATAATTCATAAATGCATCTCCTTTCAAACTAGTGAATGTTTGTTTTGTCCTTGTTACGGCACCTCTGCACTGTATGTAGGAGCCCGTATGTCCGAGACAAATTTCCCTCGGGACAAATAAATGAATATTGAATCTCTTGAATCTTGAACTAAGAGCTTAACCAGTGGTAAAGTGCAAGAACTACTGAATGTAAATGAAATAGGTGCTAAGAGGAAGGGTCAGGGTAGTACTTCTTGAATAGGTGAGTTTTCAGCCTGCGGTGAAAGTGACTCTGCTGTCCTGACGTCAGTGAGCAGTTCATTTCACCACTGCGGGACCAGGACAGAAAAGAGCTGTGACCGGGTGGGTCGACCGCAGGGGCCTCAGAGCAACGGAGCCTTAAGGCGTCTCTCTCTCTCTCTCTCTCTCTCTCTCTCTCTCTCTCTCTCTCTCTATCTCTCTCTTTCCCTCACCCCTCTCTCCCTGATCACTTTGCCTGTGAGCAGATAGTATGCTGTGCCATGTTTAGTGTGCTTCCCATGCTCAGCTTCCCTAAGCTGGACTGGTACAGGGCCAGTGTCACATCAGTGCCACTAATGTATCAGCGGCCAGCTCTGTTCAGAGCGTGCATGGGGGAGGAGTCACCCGTCACCAGCAACTGGGCCTCAGTCAGGGCCTCAGTCAGGTCCTCAGTCAGGTCCTCAGTCAGGTCCTCAGTCAGGGCCTCAGTCAGGGCCTCAGTCAGGTCCTCAGTCAGGTCCTCAGGTCCTCAGTCAGGGCCTCAGTCAGGTCCTCAGTCAGGGGCTCAGTCAGGTCCTCAGTCAGGTCCTCAGTCAGGGCCTCAGTCAGGTCCTCAGTCAGGTCCTCAGGTCCTCAGTCAGGGGCTCAGTCAGGTCCTCAGTCAGGTCCTCAGTCAGGGCCTCAGTCAGGTCCTCAGTCAGGTCCTCAGGTCCTCAGTCAGGGCCTCAGTCAGGTCCTCAGTCAGGTCCTCAGTCAGGTCCTCAGTCAGGGCCTCAGTCAGGGCCTCAGTCAGGTCATTAGTCAGGTCCTCAGTCAGGGCCTCAGTCAGGGCCTCAGTCAGGGCCTCAGTCAGGTCCTCAGTCAGGGCCTCAGTCAGGGCCTCAGTCAGGTCCTCAGTCAGGGCCTCAGTCAGGGCCTCAGGCTCTCAGCGAGCAGTTGGGCTGAAAAGATTCCTGAAGAGGCATGCAGGCAGAACCTGTGGGTCCTCTCTCTCTCTCTCTCTCTCTCTCTCTCTCTCTTTCTCTCTCTCCCTCCCTCCCTCTCTCTCTCTTTTTCCCTTTCTCTCTCTCTCTCCGTCTCTCTCCCTCCCTTCCCCTCTCTCTCTCTTTCTTCCTTTCTCTCTCTCTCCCTTTCTCTCTTTCTCCGTCTCTCCCTCTCTCCCTTCCTCTCTCTCTTTCTTTCTTCCTTTCTCTCTCCCTCCCTCTCTCTCTTTCTTTCTTTCTTTCTCTCTCCCTCTCTCCCTCCCTCTCTTCCTTTCTTCCTTTCTATCTCTCTCTCTATCTCTATCTCTTTCTGTCTCTCTCTATCTCTCTCTGTCTCTATCTCGCTCTCTGTCTCTCTATCTCTCTCTGTCTCTCCCTCTTTCTCTCTCTCTCTGCATTATTTCAATGCACAGATAGCTTTGCCAGGAAGGAGTGTTAAGTTTGGACACAGCAGGCCATTTGAAATGCATCCTATTCTTTATTATTCCTGTCCTCTCCATCCGTCCATTCTATCAAACTCTACAATTTTAAATCTTACAGGAAATTAACACAAGTTCCAGACTATAACATTGTTGCATGTGTCCTCGAGGAAGCTGTAGAGTCTATTCTTGTCTCTGTGAGATCATCAATAGACTGTTTTTATAACATAAAAATGACAGAATAAAATCAATGCGTAACCTTTCACAGTTACTGTGAGTCACGGCTATCCATGGTGCTTGGGTTGCATAAAGCTTTTATGTACTGTAATGGAACACTGTGGAGCACAGGGATGGAGTGAGAGATAGAAACGGAGAGAGAAAATCAAATATTTATTCTTTAGCCATTTTTTATATTTTTCCCCATAAAAAGAAGCAGCAGTCCTCTGTTAGCCTGGATGACTAAGAGTAGGAAGGTCTCAAACAGGCCATGTATGGCCTAACATGTGTTTCCACGCCTCGCTGACTGCCATTCTCTTTGTTTATTTTGTTAAATGTGCCCGCTGTTGATCAAAGAAGAGATTTGGGGGAGAGCTGGATATCCAGAATGAATCTGAAGGTCTAATATGGATACCCAGCGATTTCCGAGAGGCAACGAGGAGGTGTGAAACGCAGAATGCCGCTGGAAATCCATGAATGCATGACGTCCCTAATATCCTTACACAGCCGATCCCCCTGGAGGAAGATCTCGATTCATCTTTGCTGTTTACCACTTCAGAGCTGCGGTCTGCGTAACATCAAAAGGCTGCCATGCCACTTAACACAGCTCTGGGTGTGCCCGGGGGCCCCCGAGTGGGAGGGGGGGGGGGGAGGCTGCTTCTGCGTGGTTATCTCCCCCTGGCGAGACCCTCTCTGATGACGGACAACCGTGCAAATGGACACCTACCTCAGCGTCACACCGCCGGCGTGCTGGCCTCCGTCATGCAGCGTGAAGACTGACCGGGGTGGACTGTGTCCAGGAGCGTGGTGTGCTTGACCGGGGTGGACTGTGTCCAGGAGCGTGGTGTGCTTGTTTAGAAAGAAGATGCACTTGTGAGTTCTGCCAAGTAGCACAGTAGTACACTGACTACCTAGGTTAAATGCGATTATTGTAAGTCGCCTTGGATAAAAGCGTCTGCTAAATGACTGTGATGTAAAAAGTGCGCGCGCGTTCTGTATAAGCTGTGAGATGTGAGATGAATGGCGTTCTTTTGATATGCATTGAATATGCATTATTCCTTTGACAAAATGAGACATGACACATTTCGGAGCCGAAGTTTTCCTCAGTCAGTATCTTTGGAACATAGCTTTGGTGTGTAATGGCACTTGAAGTGCTCATCCAACGGGAATGTCGAAACTCGTGTCAGAAAGCTGACTTGTGAGACTGACATACTGTCATAAGGAATTTTGGGGGCGGAATGTTTGTGAGGATTGTTTTTTGCTCAGAGACAGAGTTTGTGTGAGCGCTGTTGTTAATTTGATGTGAGTAGTTAGCTGCTAGACTGTCAATTCCATTTGGCTGCAGATTACATATTTCAGTTGATTAGAAGTGATTCTCACTGTCACAAATTGCATTTAGCAAATTCTTGCACCGGACCATTCTTTGAGAGGGCTGGATGGATGGATGGAGAGGATGGCATCATGCATATCTATTGATTTCCCAGTGCATGAATAATGACCCTGAGCTTGCATCAAGGAAGCCATCATCAGTTCCCTTCATAAGACGTTTCCCTAAGAATTCAGAGATTTACCTTGAGAACATGACTGTCCACGTGAAATGGATCTAACTGTTAGCATATACAGTACAGGGTCATCTCTTTATCCTTGAGAAACTGAGAATCCATTCATCGGCTGGGCTGGAAAACCTGAGTGACGCAAATGGATCATTGGGAATAGACGTGTCCCAGCAGTAATTATGTTACAACACTGCCACTGCACTGCACAGCACCACAGAGCTGGCTGGGGAGGGGGTTCTTCTTCCCCCATCTCAAGTTTTTATATCTGTTCCCTCACCAGATTTCCCTATAGTTAACACACACTATCTCTCTCTCCCTCTCTTTCTTTCTCTCCCTCTCTCTCTTCCCACCCCCTCTATCTCTCTCATACCCCCCCCCACCCCACACACACACACACACATGCTCTCACACAAACAAAAGCACAAGCAAAGTCTGTTTTGAATGTGACATTTTACCAAGCTTTGTGAAGAACCAGCGCTCCACAGTACGCCGCGTGGAACTCGACAGAGAGCCTGCGGCGCTGTCTGCCATGAGCGAGGGCCCACGGTGTACATGCTGGCTGTGACCATGTCTCCTGTTTGATACATTTGTCACACCAGCCAAAAGATTAATCTCACCGTACCTTCAAGCCACAGGGAAATTTCTCTCTTTTTTTTTCTCACAGTTTTGAGGATTCAATATGGTGATAAGTCAGTCAGAAGAGAGAGGCAATATGAAAGTCACATCAGTGTCTTTTTCCTCAGAACCCCTGAGGCGCTCAGTCAAAGTCACCTTGCAGTCCTCTCCTCCCCTGACGGTGGTGTGTGTGAGGGAGAGTGAGGGTGTCTTGTCTGCTGGTGATGCTCTGTTTCTCTGCCACCATCTCCGCTCACTCACCCTCTACCCTGCAACGTGTTTATCTACTGAACTCCAGACACACACACGGTATATTTGTAGTGGTTATTGTCTGAAACGACAGGGCAGGTACTGAAGTAGAAGAGTCCGGGTTTTTATCCTCTTAAGTCACGCGTCGTCTCGCAAAGAGATCAATCCTTCGCACCTGTCCGATCCCTTACGGCTGATTGTGCGCCCTGCAGCCGTTTGCTCAGAGAGATGCCAGAGCAGAACATGGTCCTGGGGGAGTGCTTCCTCCCCCTGACGTCATTTCAGAGGTGATAAGTAGCTCTCTGTGTCTGTGTCCCTCTCTGCAGCACCAGCTCCCCCCCCCCACACACACACACACACACACACCAGCGTAACACAGCTGCTGGCAGGATGGATGATTGTTTGAACTTGCATTGATCCGATGTGGGATTACAGTTGGGTCAGTGGACAGTTTGAGTGAGGTAGCAGTCATCATCAGGACAGAGAACCACCCGCTGGCTGGCTGGCTGGCTGGCTGGCTGGCTGGCTGGCTGGCTGGCTGGCTGGCTGGCTGGCTGGCTGGATGGATGGATGGCTAACTGGCTGACTGGCTGACTGGATGGATGGATGGATGGATGGATGGATGGATGGATGGATGGATGGATGGATGGATGGATGGATGGATGGATGGATGGATGGATGGATGGATGGATGGATGGATGGATGGATGGATGGATGGATGGATGGATGGATGGATGGATGGATGGATGGATGGATGGATGGATGGATGGATGGATGGATGGATGGATGGATGGATGGATGGATGGATGGATGGATGGATGGATGGATGGATGGATGGATGGATGGATGGATGGATGGATGGATGGATGGATGGATGGATGGATGGATGGATGGATGGATGGATGGATGGATGGATGTTTGTCTGACTGGCTGGCTGGATGGCTGACTGGCTGGCTGGCTGGCTGGCTGGCTGGCTGGCTGGCTGGCTGGCTGGCTGGATGGCTGGATGGCTGGCTGGCTGGCTGACTGGATGGCTGACTGGATGGCTGGCTGGATGGCTGACTGGATGGCTGACTGGATGGCTGACTGGTTGGATGGTTGGATGGATGGATGGATGGATGGATGGATGGATGGATGGATGGATGGATGGATGGATGGATGGATGGATGGTTGGTTGGTTGGTTGGTTGGCTGGCTGGATGGCTGATTGGCTGGATGGCTGATTGGCTGGCTGGCTGAATGGCTGGCTGGCTGATTGGCTGGCTGGATGGCTGGCTGGCTGATTGGCTGGCTGGATGGCTGGCTGCCGAGCATTCTTAAGCCCCACAGGCTTGTCTGTGCTGCATCCTGTTCCCCTGTCAACCACTTTCGTTCATAAGTGTGATCATTAAAATGTTTTGATCAAGGTTGAGCAACATCCTTAGTCATCCATGTTTTGTGTCTGTTTGAGATGCCCAAAATAGTTTTTTTATGTCTGATTGAGATGCCTGATCACAATAACTAAATGGGGGGGGGGGGGGGGACTGGAGAAAAAATGATTACAGGATACAAGCTTGTACTGCAACACTTGAGACGAGGCCAGTGTCCCAGCAGATGAACTGAGCAGCTCGATACAATATTGTACGTCACTCTGGAAGGTCTTGGTAGACCTGTCAAACATGCTGGGGGCTGTTTTGGTGACTCACTGTCCGAGGCATGGTGTACCCGAGTGGCCACTGCATGCCAGGGCAGCACTCCATCTCTTAGGGAAATTAACCATCTGTAGTACTACATATCTTAGTGCTACATACTATACATATGTTTTACTCTCAACATTCATTTTGAATGGCCAATGGTGCTTAGTGGTTGGATTTGTCACTATTTGCCAATCGCAATAACTCGCTCATATGTGTACTGTATATAGATCTCCATTTATGATGCAAATCATTTGAGACTGAGTGATTAAAACACCATGATCTACTGTATAAATTTCAGTTTTACCTCAAGGATTATCTTTTGTGGAGATTAATATGAATATGTATATGCTTTCTTTACAACACTGACTGTGCTTCACACAGTAACTGCCTTAGCCTTTCATATACATGCTTTTCAAGTCACTGATAATGACCCCCCAGGCCACGTTACACAAAGAGAGTGAACCTGCTGCGGACATGTGTGTTTCAAGTCCGCTCTCTCCTTGCTTTCTCAAAGGCTCTTTCTCACTCATTTGCGTTCCCACATCCTTCTGGTAGATCTTATTAATTATATCTCATTAGTTACCTTGGAAACAGAGGTGACGGAATGTATAGACAGAAAGGGATGGGGAGAGAGAGAGACACAGAAAGAGAGAGAGAGACGAGAGAGACAGACACACAGACAGAGAGACAGAGAGAGAGACAAACAGAGAGAGAGAGAGAGAGAGAGAGAGACACAGAGAGAGAGAGAGAGAGACGAGAGAGACACACAGACAGAGAGACAGAGAGAGAGAGACACACACAAAGAGAGAGAGACAGAGAGAGAGAGAGACAGAGAGAGAGACAGAGAGAGAGAGAGAGAGAGAGAGAGACAGAGATAGAGACAGAGAGAGAGGAGGAATTGAGAAAGTAGTTGTTGAAGTATCAGTCATGTGTCAGATTAGCATCAAGAGACATTAACACTAGCGATTCTGCCCACTGTCTGTCTGTCTGTCTGTCTGTCTGTCTGTCTGTCTGTCTGTCTGTCTGTCTGTCTGTCTGTCTGTCTGTCTGTGGAGGCCGGGATCCTCCGCCTCCCTGCTGGAGAGGGAGATAAGCACGCTCTCACAAAGAGAAGTATTGGAGCGCGAGAGGCTGGCTTGCCTCCACCCCCCCCCTCCACCCACCTCCCCCTCCCAGGCCTGCAGCCCAGATGAAAGAGAGAGGGGAAGAACAGAGAGTTGGGCGGTTCGGTTCCGAACGCCCTCATGTCCGGCTCCCATCGGAACAGCGGCGGTGCCGGGGGGGGGGGGAGGGGGGGGGCTCTTTGCGACGCGTCCCCTCACTCTCACTGCCTCACTAGCAGGAACGGAGTCATCTACCCGTGCTGGAGAGGTTGTGCTCCATTCAGCGCCAAACCAAGAGGGTTCTTTTGGATGATCCTCGACTCCACTCTTGATTCTTGTGGAAATATTAACCGTGTTCCTGTAGAATTATGAATCCCGTCCGAATCGTTTCATCAGGGACACACATTCATTTACTTGTGACGTAGTGTAGTGATTCATCATGGCGTAACTCAGGAAATGTCATTATCGGCCGGGGCCAGACCAAGAACACAACGGGGGCGAGATTCTAAGGGGGATAGAAAGTGACAGAGTGCATTGTGGGTAGCCGGGCCTGTAGACGTCCCGGGCTGCATAATGAGCCTTTACTGTAAATGTACTGGATGAACCACGCGGTTGGAGGCAGACCGAGAAGCCACAGGGGATGTAAGCCTGTTGTTGTTTAGTCTCAAAGTTGTCATCAGGAAGGTAGCTCGGAGAGCGATCTGAGGAAAAGACTGCCCCGCAGCGTCCCTCCGACTCCCCCCCCGCCCCCGACTCCCATGTAGTGGTCATTTTGAAGGGGCGGAAATAACAGGAAGTGGAGGGGCAGGAAGTTGAGTCTTGCCTGCCCACGGCCTGTGGTGGGATCCAGCTACACACAGGAAGCTCTACTGTCATGGCTATGCTCGGGACTTTGGCTGCTGTCCATCTGAATGAAAGACTGGACGCAATGGGGAAAATTCCCCGGCTTGTTCTTCATCTGAAACACTAAAAGACAAAAAAAAAAGTTGAATAGGAGTTATTGGACAATACATCTGGCCTACTGTATGGATTACACCCCGTCCCTGTCAAAAAAAAAAAACCTTCTATATTAAATCTTCTTTTTGGCGCGTGCCAACAGCTGGGGTTGTAATGTAAGGATCAGCCGTGCCACAGCCAGGCGAGGACGAGCGGAGCTTATGCAGGATTACAGACAGGGCGGGGGGGGCGCTCGGTGTTCAGTAATTACAGTGGGAGCTGAACATGTTTTATTGAGTGTGAAAGGGCCGACCCCCGACACCAAGCCTCCCAGAGACCCCTGGAGGGGGGCGGGGCAGAGAGAGAGCCCGCCTCCGAGCTGCTTTCCTGGACCCGACTCACACGTGGTGGGACATAGCTCTGATTTGTATGTTTGACAGTAGAGTAACATACACCCTAAGCCGCCTGCAGGATCCGAACGGCTCTGCTTAAACGTTACAGTATGGTTCACCGGAGGCTTGGCTCCAACTGTATTCCGTGGGACGTGTCGAATTGATTTTCATGTCAAGCTGATGCGGTCTCTCCCATATGGAGACACAGCCCCCCCGTACATCGATCGCAGTGCTACAAATGTTTGGCAAGCACCTTTCAGAAGTGCTGGGCCAGTTTTAATCAAACGCAAAGTGTACCAGGTGTACTGTATCAAGGTCCTTTAAAGAGGACACTGGTGCTGGGTATTCTCCTAAGCACGGGACACTCCAAATAGACTGCAGCCAGCCGGTTCAGGTGGCCGCCGGCTGGGCCAGTCTGCCGGCCCTCCTGGACCTGCTCCCAGGGTACGAGCTGCGGTAATCCAGGGGGGGTTTACTGTAACTCGGCATCCCGCTGTCTGGCTCTGTCACCGCAGAGATTAGGGCAGGACTTGCGGCTCTGAAGCTCCAGACGCTCTCTGCCTCTCTCTCTAAAAAAATAAATAAATAAAAAAAGTCTGAAAACTGATCAGTGGCTTC
The DNA here is from genome assembly GCF_949987555.1 of Borostomias antarcticus. Taxonomy (NCBI): domain Eukaryota; kingdom Metazoa; phylum Chordata; class Actinopteri; order Stomiiformes; family Stomiidae; genus Borostomias; species Borostomias antarcticus. The sequence goes on along the minus strand of NC_140251.1, from coordinate 3,714,320 downwards.
AGGAGGTTCACATCAGGCATGCCACCCTGTTGGAGTCAAACGGCTATTTTCGTCCAGACCATGTCCTCATTCATAAACTTGTCCTTGTCAAACAAATGGGGTTCAGTTTTCATAGTTGTCACATCTGCATATGACATAAGATAAGATATACTTGAATAATCTCTGGGGTGGAGGGGTTGGGGGGGGGGGGCATCACAGCAGCAAGAAGGTACAGACTAAGAGTAAAGAATATACATATGTGGCAGTGTTACAGTCAAGTAACAAACTGGCTGGGAAATTCTGGCACAGTGCTAGACTGGTTTGAATCCTCCTAGAAGGACAGGGACTACTTTGTGTCTAAAGGCAATTACAAATCTGAGCGGGCAAAAATGACCTGTGGAGTTCCCCAAGGCCCCATTATGGGGCCTCTTCTGTTCAACATGTACATGCTCCCACTAGCTCAAATTATGGAAAAAAACAAAATATGTTACCATAGATAGCAGACGACACACATTTATATCACCATATCACTAGGGGACTATAATCCCATACAAGCACTGAGTAAGTGCCAACCTTGACCAGGATCCATTTTAATGCTTTCTTGCTAGTTGCCATGGAAGCCTGCTCCTTGCAGGTCTGGAACCGGCGCATTCCAACGGCTACGTATTTCCGCCCACGTTGTTGATATGTGGATTAAAAACACATTCCCATTTACACTTTTATTAAATGTGGTCGAATTGGGCGCATTTACACCTGTATTTTCATGTGGTTTAGCATGATCAGATTGCAATCTGAAGGTGTAAACAGGGTCTAAGAAAGTGGATCACATCACTCCATTTCTGAGGTCCTTACACTGGCTTCCTGTCTATAAAAGAATTGACTTTAAAATACTGCTGTTGGTTTATAAAACACTGAATGGTTTATGGCCAAAATATATTTATGATCTGCTGCTACGTTATGAACCATCCAGACCTCTCAGGTCATCTGGCCGAAAGGCCTGCTTTCTGTCCCCAGAGTTAAAACAAAACATGGAGAAGCAGCATTCAGTTTTTATGCTCCAAATATCTGGAACAAACTTCCAGAAAACTGCAGGTCTGCTGCAACTCTGACAATGACTGAAGACTTTATTTTTGCCTCTGCTTTTTATTAAGTCAAATAATGATTCATTCCTACGCTGCACTGTAACTTTTATTCCTGTATTTTTCCTGCATTTTGTTTTAAATGTCCTTTTTTTGCATTTTGTCTTTCTTGCACTTTGTCTTGATGCTTTTAATGTAAAGCACTTTGAATTGCCTTGTTGCTGAAATGTGCTCTACAAATAAACTTGCCTTGCCTAAAGTGACAGGTGACATAAGGGAACAGGGTGCTCAGGCACTGTTATAGAGCCTGATGGCTGCTGGCACAACGCCTGAACTGCTCTGTTTTGCACCTGGGTGGGATGAGCCTGTGGCTGAAGGTGCTCCCCATCAGCCACAGCTCGTTGTGGAAGGGATGGGACTTGGGAAGGCTTTGTCCAGAATAAACTTCAGTTTGTCCCTCATCCTCCTCTCCACCACAGCCTCCAGGCTGTCCAGTTGTGGCCCCACGACAGAGCTGGCCTTCCTCACCAGCTTGTTCAATTTGTTCGGAATAAATATAAAAACGTGTACCGTTGATGATGAAGTGTATCAGTATGAAGTAAACCAAAAAGTAGCCCAGACAAACTGTTTACTCATGGTAGTCGGCCATTTAAACGTTCTACTGTGCTGAACAAGGGCTCAAGGAAGTGGCTCTTGTTCAACTTCACATCAATCCACTCGCTAAGCCTAGCAGGCAGAGTGTGGCACACCTGGAGTCCGGGGGACCTCAGCTTGTCATTTCGTATTTCCGTAACAGAAAGGCCATGACACAGTGAATTACACCTCCAGGCCCACGGTGTCCTGGACAGTTTGGACAGCTCTTCTCACTGTTTGTGGACACGCGGACAGAGCCGCACGGCAATGTGCTATTTACCGACTTGTACAGCAGCGTTGAAACAAGACAGTATTCTAGACAGACAGACAGACAGATAAACACACTCATCTCACGCCAGCAGTAAAAAAAGTGTCAGTATGAGTATTTGGAAATGGCGAATGAGACAGAACACTGTCATTTTCACCAGCGTGTTGTGATGTGGTTTAGGGAAATTCTCTGTGGGGGTTAGTGTGGTTACTTTCCTACCATGCGTGGGTTGTTGGCTTTAGCTGATCGCAGTCGAGTTTGCCTATGGTGTATTTGTTACATTCATACAGCCAGGCACTGTAATACCAGCGTCTCCAGCCCACGAACCACCGGGTGCCAAATGGAACAGGAGGTTCGCAATCTCATTTCTCCTAAATGTGTGTAGGTAGGCACCCTGAGCTCGTTGCCCTATTATGCACACTGTATACTGCCATGCTGACTGTACAGTACTGTATTGTACTGTATGCATGGATGTGGAGTCAATGTTGACCTCTCCCACAGGTTTTGTGCCTATGAGGAAAGTAGTTGAGTAGACATTTTTTGTTTGCCTGCATATTTGTGTCGGTGCGTGTCAGTGATGGATGTGTCTCCATGGCGAGGGGCTTCATCTCTTCCAGTGGGGGGGCAGGGACTGCTCTCCCGGGGTGGGGGGGGGCAGTGGTCCGGAGCCAGGGGGCCAGAGGGTCAGAGTGTCTCTCCTCTACGCCCGGGGTTTCCACCTGATGTCCGTCTGAGACCGGATGCCCTCTTAATCATGTGAATACCCTCTTAATCATCTTAGAGCAAAGCTGTCAGGGGCTTGGACCAGATCAGAAAGTGTGCCCCTGCCTCCCCAGGCTCCTCCCTTTACCTCCCGAAACGTAGTTGTAAAAGCGGTTGGGATGCGAAGGAAACAGACACAGTTGTTAGCCGCCCTGTGTGTCGCCGGCAGCGCCCTGCGTGTGCGGGAGGCCCTGTGTGTGTCGGCGTCTCTCTCCGGCTGTGCCGGCAGTGCAGGTGGCTAGATAAGGAGCCGTGTGTGACTGTCTCATATCCTCTCTAGGCACAGCGGAGGACAGAACACAGAGCTCTGCTCGGCTTTGATGTGCCTGAGAAGACCCTACTGAGCGTTATGTTGTTTATCTGAGGTTTCATCCTTCCCTCCCTCTCTCTCTCCCTCTCTCTCTCTCTCTCTCTCTCTCTCTCTCTCTCTTTCTCTTTCAGATTGCGGTGTGGTCACGTTAAGGACATAGAGAGAAGAAAGACGAGAGAGACGAGAGAGAGAGAGAGAGCACTGTACAATGTGCTAGGAGACCGAAGGAGGACAAGCGTGGTTGTTTTTCTGATATTCCCGAGGTGTCAGAGAGACCGAACAGGAGGGAGCCATGGGTCGGAAGAAGATCCAAATCACCCGGATCATGGACGAGAGGAACAGGCAGGTCAGTGTCCCCGCCCCCGAATCCGCATTAAACACACCTCTCTCGGCACGCCGGCCAGTGGGAGGCTGGCACCACCTACTTCTCTAAACTAGGCTTCTCTGTCTCACTGTCGCCCTTATCCCTCCTTTGGTGAACTCTCCGACTGGGACACGCTGACTTGAGCAACTCATGCTGCACAGAACAGCTCTTGGCATGGTCGTTCAATTTTAGGTAACACTGTTGGGCCAGAGTGAATGGCTGCCTTGGGTATTTTCAGTCCAGTGAAAACAACTCATTATTTCTAATGGACAAACATTACCTTGTCCAGTCAGTGTACTGTAGGGCTTTGTATTATTATAGCAGAACAGGCTATGCCGTGCCTTAAATGTTGATAAAAGATTGGAAGCTTAGTGAAGACCATGTTTAAACAGAGATTGGTTTTGTGTACAGTACATTAACTGTTTTCATAAAATTAGGAAAAAACTGAATACTAAGTAATCAAGTCATTTCACCTGAGTGTACAGTGTGTATTGTAAGCCTTCATCTCATTACCAGCTAGGGCCTTCTTGTCCCCTCTCAATAGATTGGAATGGCTTCTAAAACAATGTTCGGTTGATGAGAGCTCATCTTCTTTGTATTGGGTTGGGTTTTGGGAATGGTGGCTATCTTGCGGGCGACACCCACCTGCCTCTGCTGCAAGGTTATTATAGTTAACGAAAACTAACTAAAAAACTAAAACTAAGTGTGAAAAAACATTTTAGTTAACTGAAATAAAAATAAAAACTAGGCTTTACAAGAACACGATAACTAACTAAAACTGTATTGTGTGTTTACAAGACTAACTAAAATAAACTAAAATGATTGAGAAAATGTCCTTAGTTTTAGTCTTTTTCATTTCATACATAAGCCTAGTATTTTGGGTGGATATGACATCTATCCTCCATGTTCTTTACCTGTGCCCCTGCGCAGGAGTAACCTGACGTGCGCCAGATGGTTTGTTTCACACGGAGTGAAACAACGTGAGCTCAGGAGATCAGGATGGTCTCACAAGGCTAGCACAGAAGAAAATAAAACTAATACTGAAACTAATAAAAACTAAACTGAAACTAAGCATTTTCCAAAAATAAAAACTAAACTTAACTTGCAAACCTGCTTTAAAAACTAATCAAAACTAAACTGAAATTGAAAACAAAAAGTTAAAACGATATAAAAATAAAAACTAATGGAAAAAACAAAACTATTATAACCTTGCTCTGCTGCTGTCATTCGCTGTAGCGCACTAATCCAGACGGACAGACCTCCGTCCCCGAGGTTCCCATCGGATAAACAGAGGCCGTTTTCCCTTTTTTTTTAGTCAGCGCAGTCAAACTGTATTTAGAGACTCGGTTCCCCCGTTGCCACCCGGCAATTTCAGCCCGAGAAGTTGATGATGCAGCAGGGAGTGAAGTGGGATGGCGCGCTGAGCGGGGGGGGGGGCGGGGCTTCTGGTGGCGTGGGAGCTGGCGGGGTAAACGGGCTCGGCCGGGGGGTCTCGCCCGGGGCCCGCTCCACACTGCCGAGCTGGTCCGGGGGGTCTCTCCCGGGGCCCGCTCCACACTGCCGGGCTGGTCCAACGGCCCTCCTCCTCCGCCGGCGCCCCGGAACCGCTCCCCAAGAACGGCTCCACGCGGTCGCAGCTGCTCGCTAGTAATTAGGGGCAGGCAGTGCGGCCCCAGGCCAGGGCACCCCTCTCATTAGCAGGGCGGGTCGGCGGAACACACAGCACCCTTCTCTCCGCATCCCTGGGCCCGGGCCGCTCGCCGAGAACCGCCCGCCTGGAAGCGGGCTCCGCGTCTACTCGCACTAAATATAAACGCCTGAGCCACATTACAGCACGCCACGCCGGTCCGCTAAGCTCCTGTCTGGACAATCACTGACACACTGACACAGGGTCCATACATACGCAGGCTTATATAGCTATTTTTTGTTTGATTTACTACATACAAATGGCTGGACTCGTTCTGACGCATTGAGACAAAAAAAATTTCCGCCTCACCCAAGAGGACTAATCCTCACGCTAACCGCTAAGCACTCTGGGAGAGGGAAGCTTTACGTTTTGCGCTTACCGGTTCTCTCGCGGCACGGCTCGCAAGAGTCTGATTTCTCACCGCATTCTTCTCGTTGAAGAATCAGTTGTGAAACGCCCTGAGGATTTTTGGCAAATGCCAAAAAAGATGTACGATGTTCACACCCTTGCAAGAATATCATTTGCACTCTCTGGCAGGTGAAAGCGCCCCCCCCCCCCTTAACACCCCCCTCCCCCGCTTACCGTGCGCACAGCCAGCTAATTGAAGTTGCGCTCGCCCACGGGGGGGGTGATAACACACGAGGCCTTCCGGCCTTTGACCCCAACCACACCCCCCCCCACCCGTGTCCCTGATAGGCTGCTCTGTGTCTCGCAGTTCAGGCCCAGTGAGAAACCAAACAATCCACTCGGTGGGCCAATTATCAGTTTACCAGCTGGCTCTGGACGGGATCCAAATAGGATGGCGGAGCTTTGTGGGGGGGGCAGGGGGTGGGGGGGGGCGTGGGGCCACTGCCAAAAAAGTCACCGCCACTGCATTCGTCTGAGACATCCTGACGACAGAGAGAGGAAACAGACATGAGATCGCTTTCTTCTTTGGTCGTCGGCTTTGGCGCGCACTGCTAACCTTTGAAATCCATGCCCATTGTGGTGCACAGCTAAGTGCGTGTAGCAGAGTGTTCACCTGGCAGTAATGTAATTGTTCCATGGAAAGTGGATCCGTTGTAGGCAAAAGACACTGCCGGTAATTAATAAGTCTGTCTCTCCTCCTCTCTCTCCATCAGATTTGAGATCGGCTCAGTCACACTCTCCCCCCGTCTCGGTGAATGGTTATCGGCGGCGCCCAGGCGACGCCATTATCAGGCGTTTAGCTGGCTCAGCACAGAATCGCAGAGTGAGGATAGGCCACTGCGCTCTCACTGCTGTACGTGCTGCGTGTGTGTGTGTGCGTGTGTGCGTGTGTGTGTGCGTGTGTATATACTCCCTCCATGGACCACGGAACACAAAGTCCCAACTCCCCTGGGGTGCGCTTGTAACCCAGGAGGGAACGGCCATTAGCGTGCGGGGCGCCATTGTAGGGAAGACAATTAGAATCTTTATCTGCCTGGCTTCGCTGCGGCCAATCCGTATTCATAGCATTAAATTGAAAGGAGGCCTTAAACGGGGCTAATTAAATACCCCGGCGACGCAGGAGGCGCTGTGGGGGCGACGGGGGCTCCGGCATCATCACTGGGAGTGCTCTGGAAGGGCTGTTGACCTTTCAGGATTTACGGCGTGGAGTGTGCCATGGGCCGGGAGGTCTGTAATTGCATTATCTATCAAAACAAATGGATTAGCTGGAAGAGGCCCGGGCAAGAGCCCAGCCATGAGCCCGGTGTGTAAAGTGTACGATTTGTGCGATGCTTCTTTTTGCCTGTACATAGATTTGCTCTCCCCGAAGCCGCTGCCAAAGCACACAGTGATGCATTGTGGGGATTAAAAAACAGTCGACCGACACAGTTGACTCTGGTTTTGCCAATGCGAGGACTTGGAAATACAGCCCCAGCTCCAGCCTCGGCTCCAGCCCCAGCCTCAGCCCCAGCCTCAGTCCCAGCCTCAGTCCCAGCCTCAGCCCCAGCCTCAGTCCCAGCCTCAGCCCCAGCCTCAGTCCCAGCCTCAGTCCCAGCCTCAGTCCCAGCCTCAGCCCCAGCCTCAGTCCCAGCCTCAGTCCCAGCCTCAGCCCCAGCCTCAGTCCCAGTCCCATACATCCTCAGTCCCAGCCTCAGATCCAGTCCCAGCCTCAGTCACAGCCTCAGCCCCAGCCTCAGTCCCAGTCCCAGTCCCAGTCCCAGTCCCAGTCCCAGTCCCAGTCCCAGTCCCAGTCCCAGTCCCAGTCCCAGTCCCAGTCCCAGTCCCAGTCCCATACATCCTCAGTCCCAGCCTCAGATCCAGCCCCAGCCTCAGTCCCAGCCTCAGTCCCAGCCTCAGCTCCAGTCCCAGCCTCAGCCCCAGCCTCACCCCCAGCCTCAGCCCTAGCCTCAGCCAAGCCTCAGCCCTAGCCTCAGTCCCAGCCACAGTCTGACTGATTATCATGCTAATTGCAAACCTGTGTTCACGGATGAATGCTAGAAGTGAACTAGAGAACCTCGTCTCTCACACAGAGAGCCCCCCCCTCTCCAGCCTGTCTAGTAAAAGACCTGACGTACTCCGCAGCACAAGCCTGCGATAACCACTGCTAACACACACACCTGTCTTATTCTGAGAATTTGGCCGAAATTGTAGAGCGAGGGGAAGTCCCCAGGCTGTAATAGAATTGGCCTGGATTATGTCCGCAGCCTCAAATGGCCCGGTGAGAACCGGTTTCCAAACAGAGAACAGCTCTGTTGTGGTTTAATTGTGTTGTGACAGTCTGTGCCCCATGAATAGTGCAAATGAACAATGTGTGAGTTAAGGTATGAACCAGTGGGGCTTTCCTGGCGGGGGTTGTCCTGAGTCGCCCCCGCCCCCCCAAATGGAGACTGTTGACAATGGAGAAGGTACATAGTAGCCTTGTTGTGTAGAGTGATACAGTATATACATAGATACAGTACTTTAATAATCCCCAAGGAGGAATTTTGGGGTTTCAGCAGTGAAAAAAGTACAGCAGCAGTAGGAAAAAAAGTACAGTGGAATAAAGAATATAAATAGAGAATGTACATAATAGATTAAATTAAATTATACAATAAATATATACATACAGTATGCATAAATAAAGGTTATGTACACACATACATGCACGCATCCACAACACACAGGAACACGCAGGCACTGTTATATTGTCTGATGGCCGCTGGCACAAAGGAATGTCTCAACCGCCCTGTATTGCACCTGGGTGGGACCCGCCTGTGGCTGGAGGTGCTCCCCATCTGCCACAGCTCATCACGGAGGGGATGGGAAGGGTTGTCCAGGATGGACTTGGAGTTCGTCCCTCATGGGAAACAGGGCTGGGTGTCTGGGGCCCCGTGAGCAGCGAGCGGCGTGTAGTTCCACGTGCCTAACGACGTCCTCTGGAAGCCATTAAGCGAGCTCACTGGGGGTAATTGCCCAAGTCATTAAAAGTTTGATGATTTTGCTGCTGTGTGGAGGGTTGCCTGCCCTTGCTGGGGCTCACTGTGGATCTGGCCCTGGCAGAAGCTTGTGGGCACAGAGCTACAGTACACTTCCTCTCTCTCTCTCTCTCGCTCTCTCCTCTCGCTCTCTCTTTTTCTCTCTCTCTCTCTCTCTTTCTCTCCCTCTCTCTCCCTCTCTCTCACTCACTCTCTCTCCCTCTCTCGCTCTCTCGCCCCCCCCTCTCCCACTCTCCCATACTATTTCTGTCCCTCTGTTTCTATCGCTCTTTCTCTCTCTGTCATTTCCTCTCTCTTTATCCCTCCCTCTCTCTCTCTCATTGTATCTCTCGCTCTCTCGCTCTCTCTCTCTCTCTCTCTCTCTCTCTCCTATACTATTTCTGTCCCTGTTTCTATCGCTCTCATTCTCTCTCTCTCTCTCTGTCATTTCCTCTGTCTTTATCCCTCTCTCTCTCTCTCGTTGTATCTCTCTCTCTCTCTCTGTTTATCTCTCTATCCATCTCTATCTCACCAGGCAGCAGCACAGCACATTCCTCTCTCCCCTAACTGAATTCCCTAAAACCGTCCTCTCATTATTCATGAACAGGTAAGGACCCTGTTGATGGAGAGTGGAGAGATAGAGAATGGAGAGATAGAGAATGGAGAGAGAGAGAGGAGGGTGAGAGCAAAGAGCAGAAGAGGGGGTACAGTAGATGGATAGATATTAACGAGAGGTGTCAGGAGGGGTATTTTGTCCCGTATTGTTGAATAGCGGGGATGATTACATGTTGTTATCCTGTCTGTCAGACCTGTCTGAATACCTCTTATGATGATTTGGACCAACTACTGCAGGACATACAGAACAAAACATGTTGTTTTTATTTATTAAGCATTATACATTTCCTACATACTCGGTACTCCCTCTAGTTGAAAAGAACTGTAAAACTCAACGTACAAATGCGATCAAGCTCGGAGCTCTGAGTACATCAGTCATGTCTTCTCAGTTCCAAGGTCAAGCCGAGCTGCTGGGCCGGGCCTGTGGGTCCTGCAGCCGTCCACATGGGGGTCCAGGGGCGGGGCTGTCCATCCTCCCTGTGAGAGCTGATCCAGCCAGACAGCAGGGGAGGCACGGGCCTGTCTCCCAGGCCCCCCCAGCGCCCCGGCCCAGCCCAGCCAGGGCAGCTGCCAGGGGGCCTGGGTCACTCTGCCAGCTGGTGCCTGAGCTCCAAGCTCCTGCATGGTCCGAGCTGACACGGAGCCCTCGTAAAGGCAGCTCCTCGGTAGGTGTCGGCGGCTCGGGCATCACCTCGGAGGCCACTGGTCCTGGCCCCATGCTGCTCCACTTCCACGCGTCTCATTCGTCATGTTGACTCCTCTCCCTGAGGAGGGACACCGATAGACCCTGTGAGTGACAGGTCTGTTCAGGTCATTCTCAGAGGAAACACACACATACACATGCTAATACATCCCCCTTCCACAAACACACACACACACACAAACAAACACATGGTGTGCACAATGTACAGTACTTGTCAATGTCAAAGTCCTTTGTCCCTGTAGATATAGTATAGTAGCAAGGATCAGGGAGACTTAGAACAGTCAAAGTTTGTGTGAGAGCAGAATTAGTACCCTCTCTCACAGTGAGAAACTCTGAAAAGGTCAGCCAGCGCCATTCAATCAGGTGAGAAATGCAAATACAATTACGTCTTTGTCTGGCTTTGTACAAGTTATTAAGATGACCTTATCAATGACTGAAAAAGAGTAAAAATGCCTGCATTTTAAGTTTTATCCAGAATACCCGAGTTAAATCCCTATTTCTCAAAGAAATATAGCATAGTGGAAATGTGAAGTTTGACTGTCTGACACACCAGTCAGTTGAATCTACTTCGTAAACACATGAATCACTGTTATACAGAATCACTACATATCCCCCTAAGCCATGGGTGTCAAACTCTGGCCCGCGGGCCAAATTTGGCCCGCAGTGTAATTATATTTGGCCCGCGAGGCAATACCAAATGACTACTAGAGCTGGCCCACCAGTATTATACAGCGCATTCACCGCTAATACTACAAATCCCATAATGCGCTGCTGTTGTTTTGGTGCGTCAATCAAGACAGGACCCAGAAACGCCCTCTCTTCTGTGACAGTAGTCATAGCAATCTCATACTACAACTGTAACCGTGTTACCCCTTCTTAAAAATGCAGAAAAGAAAGGCAGAAAACAAGCTTTCTGGACAGGTGGGAGGCAGAATATCTGTTTACATATGTAAAAGATAGACCTGTTTGCCTTGTTTGTGGAGCCAACGTGGCTATAACTAAGGAGTACAACATTAGACGACACTATGAAACGAAACACCACGACAAGTACAAGGACCTGGACATGACTCAAAGGAGCCAGAAAGTAGAGGAGATGAAAAGAAGTTTGGTTTTTGATGTTAAAGCAAAACTTGTTTGGGTCCATATTAAAATTTTCATTAGTTCAATGTTGGCCCGCGACTTTGTTCAAGTTTTAAATTTTGGCCCACTGTGTATTTGAGTTTGACACCCCTGCCCTAAGCAGTAGTCAATTGGCAAGTGAGACCATCGTATCAGTGAGCTCAACGATAGGAAAGTGACGTCTGCACAAACACCTCCACATGACCTCAAGGTTGTCTGTGGTTTTCCACACTCTCAGCAGTCACCCAGAGTCACCCCAGAGGTGAACTCTTACACCTATGACTCACTACACCTCATTTTTTCGGCTGTCTCTCAGACATCCTTATATGATTCCTTCTATGATATGATTAGTAGTGCATTTGTACTGTAGGCCAAATTCACTGCTAGTTTTGCACTGTGTTTGTACTTTGCACTGTCCTGTCCTGGTTTTGCACTGGTCCATTGTTGTGTTGTTGTGGTTGGCTTCACAATGTCGCAAAAAATCCTTTGTATGTCAAGTACAATGGCAATAAAAGCATTCTGATTCTAATTCTGATTCTGAAACGGCTATCTTTCCTTCTCAGTGAATTCTCTATCGCCTTTGATTAAGACTTACAGTATGAAAGCTAGATAGGACGCTTGCTCTTCCTAGTCGCGTGTGTGTGTGTGTGTGTGTGTGTGTGTGTGTGTGTGTGTGTGTGTGTGTGTGTGTGTGTGTGTGGCGGGGTGGGGGGGATGTACAGTGGACTAGGAGGTGTTCAGTGTGTGCAGCTGGCTCCGCAGGGGAGGCGTGTCTGGGGTAAGGGAGTTCAGCAGGGGGGGAGGAGGTGGAGGCAGGGTGGGTCTCTGGTCCGGTAGGTGAGATGAAGTGGCCCCTGGGTCAGCCGAAGCTGCACTCAGCACTCTGTCAGCCGGCCGGCCGTAACTAAGTCCCCTGTCACCGATGCCCCCTCGCTGTGGGCTTTCTGCTGGAAGGTCTCACTGGCTTAGCATACTGTCATCTGCTAAAGAGCATACAATTTGTTAATCATGTCACCCTAATGAAAATAGGTGCCTTCCAGGTGCTTAAACACACAAACAAACAAGCAAACAGTCAAGTGAGCGAGTTAGATTTGTCTACAGTAAGCTGGATGCGAGGGCTGTCAAACACTGGGCTGATAGTTTACCCTGAGTCAAGGAAGGTAAAAATAATCTGTAGCAGACTCCTTGCCCTGAACCGGGAGGCGTGCTGGTTTGATGAGAATGGAGTGCACTGTAGCCATCGCTCTGCGGGGCCAAGAACACAGAGGCTGCTCTGCGTGGGCTGTATGAGGTGCTCTGAACCAGCCGCACTCACTCATACACACTTACAGTACAGTACAGTATGTGTGGAGATCAACTAAACATGCTCAGCAACTCATGCATGTATATGGCTCGTTTGAAGCGATGTCAGTTGTGTGTGTGTGTGTGTGTGTGTGTGTGTGTGAGGGCAGCTGACATGGGTGCGCGGAGTAGGACGCAGCACGTGGGAAGCCGTGTGTCCAGGGGAGAAGTAATGGACTTGTGTAATTACCTGTAGTGTGGAACATTTGAAATTCATTTTTCACAGTTAGAGTGACGAACCCGCCGGCTGAATAGATCCAGGGACACTGTGCAACTCACGGCGTTAGATTGCATTATACCATTTTCAATAGACTAACCGCAAGCTGTGACCAATTAAAGTTGAACAAAGCCAGCTCATCTGCTCAGCTCCCCTTAGTAGGTCAGTAGAATTGGTGGAAGGGAAGACAGACAGAGTCGCTCCTAGGCCTGGAGCACAGATCTCACTAGCATGCATGCACCATACTTGAAGCACGCAGCACTTATGCAATTAGCAATAAGGGTAGTTTGCATACTTCACATGCCAGTCGGGAAGTTTCCTCAAATGCAAGTTTGACATTCTCAAAATACACGGAGAAAAAAAAGCACCCAAACGACTATCCGCACTCCTTGATTGAGCCCGCAGGGCGATGGAGGACGGTATGAAACTGCAGTAAAGCGGTGTAACGTGATGACGTGTGTATGAGGCAGAGGCGACCACAGAGACAGAGCTGCAGGGAGGGTCGGGTTACGGCCGCCTGGGTGATGTATGACCTGCCGTCCTGCAGCGGCCTCGAGTTACAGGCAGAGCCACCATCCAGCGACCGCTGCCTGTCTGCCTGCGTGCCTGCCTGTCTGTCTGCCTGCCTGTCTGTCTGTCTGTCTGTCTGTCTGTCTGTCTGTCTGCCTGCCTGCCTGCCTGCCTGCCTGCCTGCCTGTCTGTCTGTCTGTCTGTCTGTCTGTCAGTCAGTCTGTACGGGGCGCACGTGGAGGCAGGGGGGGCTTATGTATGGATGCCTCAACATCTACCAGTGCTCCGACTCAGCTCACTGACCTGCCTCTAGTGCGACGACAGTGTCTGACCTCTGGTCTGCTATAGCCAGCCAGCCCAGAGTCCTGTGGTCAGTGGAGTATTGCTCAAGGACAAGCAAAACAACATGTATGACCGTATGAGAGTCGGGTGTAGTGAAGTGAATTTTATCCGTGGGGGTAAAACTACACTGCATGATCTGTATCTAGCCCAACCAGAACAGTCCAGGCTTTCTGGAGTGCTTATATAGGCTTAAGCACTTTTATACATGTAAATGGTAAAGTCGTAAATAGTAAATGGACTGCACTTATATAGCGCTTTTATCCAAAGTGCTTTACAATGGCCTCTCATTCACCCATTCACACACATTCACACACTGATGGCGGCGGCAGCTGCAGGGTGCTAGCCTGCTCATTGGGAGCGAGTTGGAGGTCAGTGTCTTGCTGAAGGACACTTCGACATGTGGACAGGAGGAGCCGGGATTCTAACCGCTGACCCTACGGTCATCGGATGACCCGTGCAAACACAGTATTAAGTATTAAGTGTAATTGACGATGTTCTGTGTGTGTGTGTTCCCCAGGTAACCTTCACGAAGAGGAAGTTTGGTCTGATGAAGAAGGCGTATGAGCTGAGCGTCCTCTGCGACTGTGAGATCGCCCTCATCATCTTCAACAGCACCAACAAGCTGTTCCAGTACGCCAGCACCGACATGGACAAGGTCCTGCTCAAATACACAGAGTACAACGAGCCTCATGAGAGCAGAACCAACTCCGACATCGTGGAGGTGAGCCGGCTTCAACGCCTGTGAGAGAGCCTCTGCCTCTCTTCAGAATACAGGGCATATTTATTTAAGGTTAGGTAGAAAACCCAACATATGTATCATTCATGGTCACCTGTCCACGGGTATCATATTGCTCATACTGTAATAGATTGAAGCCCTTTGGTGATCATTAGATAATTGTGCAGTTACTGTAAACATATACTCTTAGTACTGTATGCTGTTCACGGAAGACAGTGTTGGAGCGTTCGAGCGTGAGGAGCTGGTAACAGTTTCCTTCTAGCCAGTACTCTGATATGAGACGTGGGGCCTGCGGTCTCTGATAAGTTGAGCTGCTGTTCGGTCCAGCAACTGACATGGCCGACCTATCTCTGCCCAGGCCTACCCCCTCTGTGTCTGTCTGAACGCCAACATCCCGCTGTTTCCTCCTGATATCCCACCTGCGTTCGTCCATCACAGTCTTACTGTACAGTGCCATGGTCGCAAGGCAACGTTGGATCCTGCTCTGTTAAAGAACAGTTTAATGAACACGCCGGAGATCCCTAGTGGTGGTGGGAGTAGTGAGAAGTTCTGAAATCCACAGAGGACATCATAAGCTCTCTGTGTTCCTGGCAGCCACCATGCCCACGCGTGCCCAAACACTCGCACAGAAGAATAAAGCGCTCGTTATGCCGGCCTACCGAATTTGACGGCCAAATGCATCAGTCAAAAGAAAGCTGGTGTGGATTGTGGATCCCTCACAATCCAAGTATCTCTCCCTCTGACGTCCTTGCGGTTTCCCAGCCTGTTCGCAACCTGTCGTCCCGGGCCAACGTCTTCACAACTGACCAAATCAAAAGCAAACATACTCGTTCCACGTCTGGAAATCGTGGATAACAACAGTAAAAGTGGCGTAGATATTTTTAAAGCCAATATTTAAAGTGGACACAGACTGGCTCTTGTGTTTCAGGTTTTGTCTGAGGTGTTTTTATTGGATGGTTGGGGTGTGGGGGTCGGCAGAGTTTTCCCAGGTTTCTCCACTGCAGCGTCATAATATGCTCCTGCTTTTACTGGCGCTGCCGCTCGGACATACCCTCTGTTATTATTTCTGACCGACTACAAGACGCTTAGGGGGCCAGAGAGCTTGAAAGACAGAATCCCGAGAATCCAGTGTTTACAAGAAGGGGAAAAAAGGTCTTTCAAAGGAGTGAGTCAAAATTGCATTAAAAGGAGTCAGCTGTGTCCTGTTCTTTTATTCATCCATGCTGCTGCTGATGCTACGGCTGCTTCTGAATTACCCGCTCGGCAGAGCTGCAAACCGGGGCCCAGGCATCCTGCAGCCCCCTAGCAGGCCCTTTGGGTGGAGCTGGGGCTCACCTGCATTAAAAATACATGGACGCGCTCCGCGCTTATGTAACCCCACCTGACCCCCCACGCTCGTTTCTGCTTCCTCTCCGCATTCCAGAGTCTTTTTCTTAACCAAGACTTTGCTACAAAATAACAACGGCTTACTGTAGCTGTAGGTGGACGGGCACATCAAGGGGGTATTTTCTCCTTGTTAGATGTCCTCTACCCCGCCTGTCGGATCTCTGCCGGATGCGGTACGCTTTGTGTTTTCAAGATTTACGCCGCCGTTGGCGCCGTGCTGGGATCAGCGTGCCCTCATTGGCTGCCTGGGGTACCGCGTGCGCCGTTTGCTCCCAGGGAGAGGGGCCGGCGGGCCTGTCGGCGTCTGAAGAGCTTACTGTCTGTGGTTTATGTGATGAGCAGCAAAGTCAGATGTTAGGAAGAGTTCAGTGTCTGTGGTTTATGTGTTGAGCAGTAGAGTCAGACGTTAGGAAGAGCTCAGTGTCTGTGGTTTATGTGTTGAGCAGTAGAGTCAGACGTTAGGAAGAGCTCAGTGTCTGTGGTTTATGTGATGAGCAGCAGAGTCAGACATTAGGAAGAGCTCAGTGTCTGTAGTTTATGTGATGAGGGTTGAGTGCTGCGGTGAGGTGCTTCTATAGGGAAAGTTTGCCTTCTCAATTAGAGACAAAATAAATGGATGCTTCTTCTTTTTAGTGGAACAGGATACTGGATAGACAGCCCTTGTTTTTTTGTTTATTATCTTCACCATACTGTAATACAGGATATTTATCCCACCCGTTTGTACTTCTTATCAAGAGAAAAAACACATTGTATTTCTGTCATGTCCACAAGTTGTATCGGTGAGTGCTGTGCTATAGGGACATAGGATGACTCAGCATTCCCAATACTGCCACTGAGGTCTCAAGCTAATCAAAATGGATGAGTCTCTCTCTCTCTCTCTCTCTCTCTCTCTCTCTCTCTCTCTCTCTCCCTCTTTCTTTTTCATCACTGTTTCTCTCTTCTTTCTCCCAATCACTCACACACTCTCACTCTCCAGGTGAAATGCTCTTCACATAGAGACACTTAATAGGACACATTATCTAAACATATAAATTGCATTAAACAGATAATTGGCACACAAACAATCCAGTGCTGATCTGCCTCGCTAGATAGACCAAGCAATTCCCTTCCCAGCTTCCAATGGGCAACATACGTTCTCATTCCATGTGAGAAGCCAAATCAAAGGTCACATTCCTGCTCAGTAGTACCATCTGTAGATAAAGGCTGGCCTCTACAGTGTGGGAGACCAGTGGCCATGTTTCCCACAGATGGACGCATGCCTGGGGAACAGTTTGATAGCCCAGTGGAGGGCTATGGATGTTGTCTCAAACTTGGCTCACAGTCCAGACTCCAAATCAAAGTGGTAGGTTGAGATCACTGTGTGGTTGTGTGTGTGTGTGTGTGTGTGTGTGTGTGTGTGTGTGTGTGTGTGTGTGTGTGTGTGTGTGTGTGCGCGTGTGTGTGTCCATGTGCGTGCGTGCGTATGAGTGTTTTTTAGAGTGCATGTGTGTTAGTGTGTTTTTAGAGACAGAGAGAGAGAGAGAGAGAGAGAGAGAGAGTGTGTGTGTGTGTGTGTGTGTGTGTGTGTGTGTGGTCTCAACCCCAGCAACACTCCAGGCGACAGGTGAATTGTTGCATGAAATCTCCTTTTGTGGGTCGCCTTCACTTCTCCGTCTGATTAGAAGTGTCCCGGATCCCATCTGTGTCTTGCCTTTCAGAGGTCTGTCTTTGAAGGGAAGCTTTTATTTACTGAGCAGAAATGGCAGTTTGCCACACCACTTCCTCCGAGGTTAAGCCAGGCTGACTTAAAAGGCCTCTGGGCCATGTGGACAAAGATCTACCTTAAAGAGATGGCAGTGTCACATCACCTCTATAATGTTGTCTTTAATGTGGAAGTAGAACTGATCAATATTTCAGTCCGTATAGAAGCAGAGATTTAACCCTGTGGGTCATCGTAGCTCTTCATGTCTGCCGTAGTAGAATGCCCTACACCAGGGGTAATCAAGTACAGTTCTAAGAGGTCCAGTTTGACAAAATTGCCTCAAGCCAGGGTCCGGTGGTGATGCATGCATTTTTTATGCCCTCAACACATTTGTTTCTTTGCATATTCCTATCAAATTATTGTATTTGCTGTACGTTACTGTGCAATATGCAGGTGAAGTTAAAATATTGTTCACTTCAGGTGTATGGTCCCCAACATCTTTAAAATCAAATAAAGTAGGCTACATTTCAACAATATTTCAACCTGTTTATTGACACTTCACATTTAGGAGGGATTTCACATTTAGGAGGGATTACAAATAAAGAGTACTGTAGGCTACTATAAACTTGAGTAAAATTAGGTCTACATTTAAAAGCAAAGTAGCTTTTGAAAAATGTGCATCTGAAATTAAAGTGCTTAAATTTAGAAAAATAAAACAAAAAAATCGAGCTTGAGTTTCCCTTTTGTGTTAACAATCTCAACACATTTTAAGAATTGAACTGCTTTAACACCTTTTTTCTGTCTACCTGTGGCATCCCACCCTCCCACTTTCCCTGCACTTTACATGCAGATTCGATTGTCTTGAGATAGTAAACAAATGCTGTAAAATACTACAATGGCTGTGCAGGCTCAAACTAGTTGCCTACGCTTCGTCAAAAGGGAGAAATTCTCATTGATTTATCGGGTTAAAGACGAGGTCCGGATTGGACGGCTTCTGGGTCCGGATCCGCCTGTTGGTGATATAGGCCCTACGCTGTAGTAAGTGTTGTTGTCATTCTTATTGAATTCTCCTCGTACCACAAATTAAAAGGCTGCTGTGGGTCATTAGAATAATTTAATAACGGCCAGTCTTCCCCTGCTCTCCACCCGTGGAGGTAATGAAATCTTCCTTAAGCTCGATTACAACCTTGCAACACTCAACACAGAACACAGACCCATCGCTGTCCGCACGACACACTCCTGAACACAGACCCATCGCTGTCCGCACAAGATTCCTTGAAATCAGATGGCAACTTCACAGGAATGACCCATCGTCTGTGTCCTCTTTCTCTTTGACCATTCCAACACAATTACAGTATGCAGCCATGGTTAAGATTAATCAGGCTTGCATTTAAATGGAATTGATATGGAGTGGACACATTAAAAGTAATCTCATAAGATAGGGGATGCGAATATAATTGAATGAGATTATGCAGTTGTAATAGTTTCAAACTGGTTAGTAGATGACACTTTTGTCCATGTGGGTAATAATGGCCCTAATCAAATTTGGAAATGAAATTCTGCCATGCTCGTGGACGCACGGTAGCTGGAATAAGATTGATGTTAAGAACTGACCTTTCTCTGCTGCTTTTGTTTGGTTTTGGTGTCGTCTACAGTACCTTTTTTTGGTGTAAACAAATGAATAACGGTGAAAGGCACATTCAGATTTATCCACCTGATACTCTTTGTTAGATGTTTTTTGGAAAAACAAAAGATTTGCCTCTTGCTATGTATAGAGTTGAATGATAAACAGTCCATTCAATGAGAGGCATACAAATGACAACAAAACAGTTACCATGAACACGTCCACCTCATTATCAGCAAAGGTATTGTCATGAATAAGATATGCAAATCTTGACCATTTGATAATGTTGGGCCTAATGGAGTTCCCTTTCTCTCATCCCCCCTGGCGAATCCCCCCTTTTCTCTCTCAGAGCCACTCAGACACATACATCATCCAGAATTGTAGCAGGCAGGCACAATGCTGATCTAAACCAAATGCATTTATACATAAGCATGTGCTGTGAATGTCACTCTGTCCCAGAATAACCACTTCATAATCACTTGCGTAAGGGTTGGAGGTCTGGGGGGAAGGACGCCAGACTAAGGCTTGCTTCTAATGTACACATGGTGTCGTATTGTCTGGACTACAGTGGGTTATGAAACAAAGGCTGTTGCATTTGAAATGTGAATAAGTGTGCATGTAGAGGCAGTGTCTCTCGTTTGGGAGTCAGGGGGAGTTGACGTCAATCAAAACCTGCACAGTGATTAAGACCCATTTCAGTCTTAATGAATGCAAATTGGCACATCTGCTATGGTGGGCTAGCCGTCCAGACTGTTCAATTAGCATGATTGATCAATTATCCTCCTCCCTGCAGTTCTACCCAGGACAGGCATGGTAGGAGCATGCATGCACAGAGTGGTAGAGAGAGAGAAAGAGAGAGAGAGAAAGAGAGGGGAGAGAGGGGGAGAGAGGGAGAGAGACTGGGAGAGTAATAGGGACAGGGAGAATGAGAGAGGGATAGGGAGAGAGAAAGTAAGAGAGAGATCAGGATAGGGAGAACGAGATATAGGAATAGGGAGAAAAAGAGATAGGGATGGGGGAGAGAAAGAGAGATATAAGGAGAGAGGAAGAAAGAGATATAGGGGGAGAGAAAGAAAGAGAGATATAGGGAGAGAGAAAGAAAGAGATATAGGGAGAGAGAAAGAAAGAGAGATATAGGGAGAGAGAAAGGGAGAAAGAAAGAGTTAGGGATAGAATAGAGAAAGAAAGAAAGAGATAAATAGGGATGGGGCGAAAGAAATAAGAGAGTTAAGGATAGGGGAGAGATAGATAGGGAGAGGGAGAAAGAGAGAGAGATGGATCGGTAGAAAGAGAGGGATAGGGAGAGAGAGTTAGGGATAGCGAGAAAGAGATAGCAAGGGATCGAGGTCGAGAGACAGGGAGAAATAACAAGAGAGAGAGCCTCTATACAGAACCCATGCTCCAATCTCCATGAAAAAAAAACTATAAAGGGTAACCGTAAAAAAAGAATTAATTTGATCACTTAAAGCATGGCTTCTTCACATACAGTAGATGTGGAATTGAAATGATGGCCATTTTAAAAGTACATTTTTATATAATTATATGATAATTGTTAAAGGCAAATCAGAAAACTGCACAACGTCAGTCAGAGATCAGAGGGTAATTGGTCAGAGATCAGAGGGTAATTGTTACCCCGTTACTATTCTTAACTAGCCTTGGTCCAGACGTTTAAATCTGCTCACTCCACTGACTGATTCCTTGGCTAGTGTTGCTACATAAAACAGCGGTTTCTCAGAGTAAAAAATGATTGGTCGAATGAATGCCATGGGGGACTTACGATTAGCCAATCAGAGTTCAGGCAGATACATTGGTCTCTAGTGATTGGTTCGGGAAAATCGAATCTCCCTCTCTCATGGAAATCGGTTAGAGTGGAAGCAACGTCAGACTCGCCTTTAATTGTTGCACTATAGACAAACTTTGACCTGATAAAGGAATAACTTCCATTTTGAATCCAGTTGAAAAGTCCATGATCTATAATCATATAGAATTCATATTGACTTTAAATAGTTGGACAAATAGTTGCCAAGATTGAGCATACATTTGAATTCATGTTTCAGTGTATGACATACATTAGTCTTTTTGACTTTAATTTTCTGTGTCATCAAGTGGTTTATGTGTTGTATAGGCTACTCCTTCTAGATGGTGCTAATCTAACTAAGATGTTAGGACTGCAGCCTTGTTGACTGAGGCTTAGTGAGTCCTTGTTCATGAACATCAAAGACCTTGTTCATGGACATCAAAGCGTTCTTGTGAAGGCGTTCTGTGGAGCGTCAGAGACAGATTGAGGCTTGAGTGTGTCTCTATCTCTAATTGTGACATACCGAGATACTGGGGATGGTCACATGAGGCCCTGGCTGGTATGAAGGGGACCTGCCATCATTCTCAGTCCCCACACGCAGCCTCTCCACTGTCCCCCTGGAGCTGCTGGACAAGTTTGGAAAGAAGACATTGAGTATAGTATAATGTCTGTCCTAATAGTGTAACAAGTACAAATCCCATGTGGTGGCATCGACACTTGTTTTGGTTCTGTCATTAGACAGTGCTGAGCTGGTTTCATTTTGTGAGAGTGAATATATGATATTGTACAGTGATATTTGAGACGTCTGTTGGAGGAAGCTTCGCTGGCGTCTCTCATGGCTCAGGCCTCTTACCTCACGCTGCAGTAAATGGTAAATGGACTGCACTTATATAGCGCTTTTCCACCTTAGCGGCACTCAAAGCGCTTTACAATGGCCTCTCATTCACCCATTCACACACACATTCACACACCAATGGCGGTAGCTGCCATGCAAGGTGCTAACCTGCTCATTGGGAGCAATTTGGGGTTAGGTGTCTTGCTCAAGGATACTTCGACATGTGGACAGTCGGAGCTGGGATTCGAACCACTGACCCTTCGATCACTGAACGACCCGCTCTACCAACTGAGCTACTGACCTCACTGACTTCCCCCACCCTGGATGATTAACCGAGTTTGAAAGAATAATCTGGAAGGGGTCAGGGGGCCTAATTTACGTTTGATGTGCACAGAAGACAACGCGAAAGGAAAGATTACATTTTCATTGGCGGGTGCTTAAACTTAGCGACTAAACTTTGGCCTGGCCAGGGGCCAGCATCCCTCTGTGATGCACCAAAGCTGCGTTTGACCTTTCAGAGGGCAGAAGGGTACGCATGGTTAGCTGCGCTGGCTCACATGTTTAAGGTCGCTGTGAGGGTCCAGAAGCCCACTTCCACTGATTAAAACATGTTTTACAATGTTAACGTTATATACTGATAGAGATAAATCCCATTATGCAGCAGCAGGGGCACTTCAGGGCTCTCACTGCGTTAGTATACTATGGCACTGTGTGCAAAAAAAAGTGGCGAGATTTGAAAAACCATTGGCCTAGTGCACTATGTACCCCCCCCCCCACACACACACTCTCCCCACACACACACACACACACACTCATGCAGTAATCTGACCAGCCAGATTCAATGTTCTTTTTGACCGATGCGTTGTTCCTCGCCCTGGGCTGCCACCAGTTCTCCTCATGATTTTTAACCTCGTATTTAACTAATCATTGGTATTACTTATCGTCAATATCCTCCCATATCTACCAAATTCTCCTGTTATGCCCTCCTCACATCCTCACCGGAGTGTGGCTATCTTACCATGAGCATCCATGATAATATAACACCTCTCACACCAAATCAAATGTCAGCGCTGTTGACATTGAATTATTGAATTGAAGTTGGTTTCTTCTACTATATGAGAAGCAGTCTTTTCAATCTGAATTTTCATATTCCAGCAGCACATTTTTTTTATTCTGGGCTCTTAATCTGAACTCAAGTGATATGCTCATTTTCATGACCTATGACGCTAGTCCCCAGTATTAATTTCCTTTGAGATGGTTTGGAGGAGCACTGCGTCTGATTTTATAACCGTACTGCTCAGATGGGCCTCTGGCGTGTGGGATTGACACCTCCTTGATTGTGATATATCTTTGCGGCTACAGTATCTCTAGAGTCCTGTACAATACATTTGTTGCGAGGTGAATCTGCTTGTCACTAGTTTGTAATGATTAAGATTAATGAATAGATGGGCCCATATCTGTCTGTGTTTATGCTCATTCTATATAGATTGACCCTGCCAGTGTTTCAGTTCTATATGTGCATATTTTCCCCTGGACAGAGAGCTGCTTGAGGGGCAAAGTCCAGTCCCAAATGTGTGTATTACCACAACATCCACTCATTCGCTCTTGCAGTGAAACTAGTATCAAACTATATACAACTGGCTCCAACACCAGTCTTGTTCTCTATGACTGCTGGTGAGTATAGTGACGTTGAGGTTTTTGAGCATTGCTGTATATTCTAAGAAAGGTCAACCCAGGGATTAACCTGTTCTGTCAGTCTGCAGTCAAAACAAACTCAGTATTTTGAGCAGGCCTTGGATATATTTGGAGGAAAGAGTAGTGGGACGAGCTACTGTATCTGAAAATGAACAAGGAATCACACATGTATATGTCGAAAGCAGGAATAACAGCTCTATCTCTATCAGAATCTATCTATCTATCTATCTATCTATCTGTCTGTCTGTCTGTCTGTCTGTCTGTCTGTCTGTCTGTCTGTCTGTCTGTCTGTCTGTCTGTCTGTCTGTCTGTCTGTCTGTCTGTCTGTCTGTCTATCTGTCTATCTATCTATCTATCTATCTATCTATCTATCTATCTATCTATCTATCTATCTATCTATCTATCTCTCTATCTCTATCTCTATCTCTATCTCTATCTATCCCTATCTCTCTATCTCTCTATCTCTCTATCTCTCTATCTCTCTATCTCTCTATCTCTCTCTCTCTCTCTCTCTCTCTCTCTCTCAGCTGAGGATAGCTGCTGGGTTGTTTCCTGATATCCCGACTAGTGAAAAGGACAAGGTAAAAGTATGCTTAACATTGTATTTCACTTTCACCCAAGGCATTCAACCTGCTCCATGTTCTATGTGAACTGGATGGGCTACTGATTCACATACTATAACAGGTTCATTTTACACACACATTATCAGTACATGATGCAGTAATGATATGCACAGACCAAAAGGAAATATTAAAGAAAGTAAAAGCAAACATGTTATCTCCCTGGATCAAATATATGGATATTTTGAGTTTCTGATTAATTCTGTGTAGTTCGATGTTTCTCTCCTCCCCTCGGGGCCGAGGGGCTATCCTTTTACCACCCCGAGCCTGGGTGCTAAGATCTCTGCGTTGCTGCAGGAGATCCCGTGCGGCAGACACAAAAGGGTGTCTCGACTTGAGACGCCGGGGGGGCTCCGCTGTTGCAGTGAGCCTGTCCTGGAGCAGGTGGTTAGGCTCCACGGCCCGGCAGGCGAGACGTGCTGTGGTTCCTGTGCGGCGGAGGCCAGTGGGCTGGATGCCTGCGAGGATGGGAAGGTTGTCACAGGAGCGCAGAGAATGTGAGCCGGAGAATAGCCAGTCTGCGCGCTGGCCTGTGCGCATGCGTGCTGGAGCAAGTGGGGGAGAGGCGTGTAAAGATCATATTACAGAGGCTAAAGACCCCGTATTTGAAAACCAAAACAAGAATGGCTCGCATTGAGGAATCTCAACTGTCGATTCATCCAATCTGATTGATGAAAACAACCGTTTAGCGGCCGAAAATTGATTTTGAGAAACTGCATTCCCGTTGCCCCGTCCGACGCCATTACATGGATATACTGGCTCGCGCTGGATTTTAAATTTCTTCTACAGGCCTCCGAACAACACAAAAGTGATCTCGGTGAGTCAAACTTCTTATAATATGTCGTAAATAAGGTCCAGGTTGTCAAAAACGAGCATTTTCCTTTAAGGTGTCGGCGGAACGTGAGCGACCTGTCCAATGTCACGCCGAGGTAGGTTGGTTCGGCAGGTTGGTTCAGGAGTGCACTTCAGGATGTGCACTCGGAGCTCACGTTTGGCTTCCTTGTTGTTTACAGTTGGTGGAAGGCCACCGACACCGTCTTTGCCTCGCTGAGCTTCAATCTCCATTTCCAGAGGTATGCCGCTGTGAGCGCAGCACTACTAATGGTCTTGTAGATGGTCTCCTGCTGTGTTTCAAAGTGCCCCTCTTTATAGGACAAGGACTCCTTTTCCTCTGGGCTTTCACTACAAAAAGGGTCATCACTCCTCTTCGGAGTTTTTGCCTTCAATGAAAGCGCACAACGGCGGTAATTTGGATGTAATACTTTCAGAGAACATCACTTTCTTGTCCACGTTTAAGAGAGTGTGTTCTCCTGTGACGAGACAGTGACATTTTCTCCCTCCACCTGCTGACTCGGTTGCCGTGGAAACGAGTTCGTGTTTAGCGCAAAAAAGCGAACGGTGAGGTACTTGGCCTATCAGAAACAGAGCCTCTAATGCAATAGGCTGCTTTTGATGGACTCTCTTGCTTTACAGTGTGTGTGTGTGTGTGTGTGTGTGTGTGTGTGTGTGTGTGCTAGCGAACGTCCACACAGCTACAGTAGATTTCGTCAAGCCCAGACCCAGACTGAGCCTCCATGACCTATTTGTGTGTCTGTTCCATCCATCCCCCCTGGTCTCTGACAAAGCCCCTGCACTCTGGAGTGACTCGTTACCAGGTTACAGCCAAAGAGATTTTGGTTTCCAGCACATGTTGTGCTTCTTTGACGTCAGAGCTTGTTTCCATCCTTCCCTCGCCAGATTCGTATTTGTTCATTCAGAACTCGGTCTTCTTGGAGAGGGTGAAACAAAACAAGAGCCTGCCACAAAAGACCCACAGCAACAGCAGCCCGTGGTAAACATGAGTCTCCTCTGCTCTGGCAGTAATGAGGCGTACTCTAATCTCAAGTGCTCGGGCGCTGCTCTCAGCTTTGTACACATAATACCAACGCCCTTCCACTTCCTGTTTGTTTTACTGAACGACAAGTTACACTTACCTCAGTTTGGACCGTCGCGTCGGAGGGAATCTGTAGACACTGGGTCTCTCATATCACCTCGAGTCGAGAAGACATTCATCAACGCTGAATGTAGGAAGACGGAACATGACCGAGTTTGTAAAGCAAGACAGTGAAGCTTGCCAGTGAACAATGAGGTTTACCTGTGTTGCACTGGAGCCAGTCATGATCCTTCACATCAACTAACATACGTCCACCCTAGTGGACATCCCAAGTCCACCCGCTCACTTTACCAGGATTCAGATTCAGATTCAGAGTTTATTCGTCACATGCATAATACAACGTAATGAAATGTAACAGTCGGCTCCATAGGAGGTATACACACACAACAAATCTGACACAACAACAGACAAAAGCAATAACAGACAGGAACAATATACATGCAGTGGGTTGTCAGAGGGTTATTTCAGGAGAGCTTATCTCCAGCCAAGGTCCCAGGCTAGTGGAGGACTTCTATGAGTCATCTATGATTACTGAAGAGTGTTAAAAGTCTAACACTTAGACTTTTAGTCTAGTATTGCTAGACATTGCTAAATCATACAGTAGAAGAGCTTTCTAAAGAGGAATATTCCTTTGGTCTCTACTTTTCAGCTATGACATCACTACATAAACACTGTGTTTGACATGAAATATGACTCCCTGTTTGTTTTATTAACATGTCTCAACAGAAGCGCTTTTTATTGAGGAATGAATCTGATTAACTGGCATTTCACAAACGTCTCCATGGCTAATCAGGATTGTTGTTATACCCCATAATAAACATTGACTCAAACGATATGCTACAGTACAAACCAAGCAGACTCAGGACTTCACCAGACACATGTCAAAGGCTGCAGGAATCCAGGAAATAGGCCAGACATGAGCTGGCCTAATTTGGTTTGAACTACTTAAATGACAGAACACGCACGTTTTAAGTGCCTAGCCAAAGCGGTGCCCATTGTGCATGAGCTACAGTACGAGTACGCTCGTATGCGAGGCCCCAGAGTGACCTGCCCGGCCCGAGAAACAACCAGCACGGTCATGTTGGGGCCCACACCCCTATGTTCACTGATGACCTTGTGGTCCGCGCCCCCCCCGAAACAACCGTCGGGGCCACGCACAGTGCTCTCTCTGTGGTAGCTCGGTTTGCGCAACAACGAGCTTGCCCTTGCGACCCCCCCCCCCCCCCCCCTCTCCTCTCCTCTCAGGCCGAGCACATTGAGCCCCCTCCCTCCTACCCGGGGCGAGGGCAGAGCAAAGCCAGTTGGGAGGCGGGGGTTCGGGAGGTTAGTTGGCACAACGCCACCTTTCCCCTGTGCCAGCAACAGAGGGCTGGCATGCCTCAGATTGATGAGGCCAGGTCTGTGGTCTGGGTATAGAGTGTTGCAGAACAGACGTTCTCCTGGCACATCCTGCCCCTCTCTGGCACGCAGCCCCAGACCTCCTCACTCGCCTTATCGGAACTCCTAATTGTCCTCATGAATATTTTAGAGGCGAGCAGGAATGGGAGTTGAGGGCGGGGGGTTTGGTTTCAAGGGCCCTGACAGCTAATGATCCACTCACTGGGTCCAGAGAGGGAGGGGGGGAGAGAGAGGGAGGGAGAGAGAGAGAGAGGAAGTGAGGGAGAAAGGGAGAAAGATAAGAAAGAGACCGAGAGCCAGAAAGAGAGAGATATTTCATAGTTTCACTCCGTGCAACTTTCTATGAATTTAGAAAATGTTAAGTTCTACACATTTTTACGTGGTCGAGCAGTTATGCAGCGGTTCTCTTTGTGTGCTGCTCACTGTACAGTACATTCTACCAGCACGGTTTCTGAAGAGCCATTAGGAGGCGAACGGAGCACCAGAATGTTCCCGTTCTCCTAAATCTGTAGATAATGGTGACATTGAGATGCCTTTATCCTCAATTTAATTCCCACTCGGCCAAATTGTCTGAAAATATCCAGTCCGCTGATTGAGAGTGTTCTCTTTGACTGTGGCGACTAATAGCTTTGTCACATCACAGTCCCCGTCCGACCCCGTCTCCCGGCAGAGCAGCTGTCCCTTCGGAGAGATGGTGTTGCTCGCCACCCTGCAACGCCATCTTACTCGATAATGTGGACGGGCTATATTTATCAAAGTGACAAATCTGGCCGGTCAAGCGCAGGTGATTATCCGGCGCGCTGCTACGCTGAGCCGGGAGGCTCGCTCTCCCACACGTCCGCCTCCTTCAGAGACGCGCCGGCCGTTGCTCAGCGAGGGATAATTGGGAAGACGGGGGCACCGGTGGTCACCTCCCCCGGTCACTCAGCCCCCCTGCTCTGGCGGTCGTCCTGTCCCCGGGGTGGGGGAGGGGGGGGGGGGGGTGACGCTGTCTATTGTGCCGCTACCAGCTGCTGTCAGATCATAACGAACACAACAGACTGTTTGTAGACAGACGCTCCAGCTGACAGCCCCGCCGCCGCCACCACTGCTGCACTTCCTGTCCGCCGAGGAGCTGGACAATGGGTCGGAGCCAGCGGAAGGACACACGTAACGTCACATCCTCCTATCGGCTCGGTCGCCGGGGTGGAACGGGGGCAGAGATCAAACCAGATGCGCCATGCTCCTCATCCTACCCGTACCCCCGACTTAAATAATGGAAATGAATGAGATTGGGTTTGGGGGTGGTGAACAGTGACTAGAGTGCCCATGAGAACGGCCAACCAGACGCAAACAGGAAATGTAAAGACTTGTCCCTTAAGATGTTATATAAGAGCTGGACTCCTCAGCAGATAAAAGCCTTCTAGTCGGCCGCCCCTCTCCATGCTGATTTCTAGTGCGCTCACTATCAAAGGGGCGCTCCGACAAGCACATTAGACAGAACGGGACAGACGCAATGGTGATGTCACGAGGGATTGGAGCGCTTCCACAACCAAGTTAAGATGGCTTTAACTTGAAAACCCCACACTATGGGTATAATACCCCACACTATGCGTGCGCTGTATGGCTACCATTTTACTGATATACCCACCATTTATTGGCTTTGTCCAAATACAGTTTGGCGTTCAGACTACTGTAAACACACAAGAGGACTCTGAGACCCACGTCTTGCTGCATCTCCGGAGTGTGGCTTTTATATTGTACCGTAGCAACGGTAACCGCAGTCTCTTTCCCATTTCTGCACACGCAGTACAGTACAGTACAGTACGGCACATGAATAAGTTAAAACTTAGAAAGCTCTCAACGGAAGAGAGGGGAGGGTGTCAGAGAGAACCGCTGTTCAGAAGCACACTGTGCAGGAAATTGCTTGGGCCCCATTTAATTGAAAGTG
The DNA here is from genome assembly GCF_949987555.1 of Borostomias antarcticus. NCBI lineage: Eukaryota > Metazoa > Chordata > Actinopteri > Stomiiformes > Stomiidae > Borostomias > Borostomias antarcticus. The sequence goes on along the minus strand of NC_140251.1, from coordinate 3,685,354 downwards.
ATTCAGGAGGAGCAGGTAATGTACGCAGGTGGCTTACGCAAGAGCTGTGACTGCTGTTATTTTACTATGAAAATTGAAACGCAAACTCGTCAAACTTCAGGTTTACCTCAGGTACACCAAACGCCAGTTTCTGCGTACAATGAAATTGATGAAAGTGATATTGAAATTGAGATAGCATTGATAGCTATTGATAATAAATAATACCATCAAGTTCTTGAAGAGTGAACATCACACTAGATTCGCTTAGCACATAGTCACACTAGATTACAACATCCTTTATACAGTAGGGTCTCATCTGGAGATGACTCACAATGACACAACATTTCCAAAGGTTCCATCACCAAATAATCTATTATTTTTTGTAGCACACACACACACACACACACACACACACACGCACGCACACACACACACACGCTTTGGTGCCCTGCTGGTTTGACGTCAGACATTCAAACTCTAATTTTTGCCTGTTGAGCCAAAGTTCTATCACTGCAGGTCTGGATGTCTGTGAGAAAATAGCTGCTGGCCTGCTTCCCAAGTGCCTTTGTGAGGCTCTCAGGGCCTCGTGAATAGATTACCCTCGTCACTGCTCTACACAGCCGCTGTTACACACAGACCCTCCCCCTGTGAAGGCTATTGAAAATGCTACTGTATTCACAGCCCTCCGTTTTAAACGCTATTTAAAATTCTACTGTATTCACAGCCCTCCGTTTTAAACGCTATTTAAAATGCTACTGTATTCACAGCCCGGCCGTCTTCTAGAGCCAACCAGCAATAATTTACTTTTGATATCTGCTTTGAAAAACGGTTCTCCTCTCAGTACATTTCTTCATTCGGGGGGGAAAGGAACATGTTTTTGTTGAGTTATCAATACGCTGAAGTGCTGGTTGTTGGGTGTTTTCTGGGTCAGAGCCCCTGTGGCGCGTAGCCCTGGCTGGGGTCATGTCTGCCGGCCTTCAGGCCTCCCTCTGTCCCCTTCTAAGGCCATGTCGGTGTGTGGCCGCTCCTGATTGGCCGGCCCGGGGAGCCAGGGCCTGACAGGTGTTTGGGGGGGGGGGGGGACACCTGTTCGGCCATGTGCTGATTTAGTGATCCATTTACTGCGAGCTGCGAGCAGCGTCTGTGGGACGCACGAAACATGCCAAGTCATTTAAGGAGGAATTACGGCCGTGCTGCGTCGCCCCAGACCTGCCCTCCGGAATGCGCTCGACACACCGGCACCTCGGACAGGGACCCCCACCTGGCGGCGGCGTCTCCTCGTAGCCATGGCGACGGACCGCATGGCACGTCGTGCGTCCGCGCTCGCTGGTGCCGCGTCACCACGCTGTTGCCGTTTCAACCGAAGCGACAATCCCAAAAAAACATACGATAACGCAAAAAGAAAAATGGATTCAGTCTTAAGAAGCTAAACGTCATCAAAAACACGAAAATACGAGGAGCGGCTGTTGAGCAATGTGTTGTTCAGCGCCGCGTGCAATCAGTCCCATAGTTTGTTTAGAAGGCGGTGGCGTGTCCCTGGCTCTGGAGGCTTCCAGCCAGCCCCTCCCTGGGTGACCAGGGCTCGAGGGTGTGTGTGTGTGTGTGTGTGTGTGTGTGTGTGTGTGTGTGTGTGGCTGGGAGCGGACTAGCCAGGCTGAGGCCCTGCCCTCCACACACCACTAGACCCGGCCAGCACGACCAAGCTATTCCCCTAACGAGCAGGTTGGAACTCTTAATTTGCAGCTTCCAATCAGATGTGTGGCAGTCTGGTGGAGAAAGTACATAGTTCCCTCGGTAAACACAGGCCTTTTAGGAGCCATAACTAAAGGCAACTTCGGTAAACAGGAAATGAACCAGGAAGGCGTTTTCGTAGAATGACAAGAATGCCTCTTCTCCACACCACCCCAAGCAGGGGTCAGTCTGAACGCAATCATGTGGTGGGTACACCATTCATTATCCCTCAGCCTCTCTCCAACACTGGCTGCCTCTCAGCGTTCTTCTGTCCTCTATCTTATATTTACACAGCTTTCAGCACTCGACCTCCAGCACGTAGGCACAAGTGTTTTTCCTCCATGTCTTTTCTATGCTAGATTTAGATTGAGCCATTGTGGACCGCAAGGAGAGAGCTACTGTACCATTTTAGTCGGAAAACATTCAACCTGAGCAGACGGGTAATGCGGTCGTCTCACCGAGATCTGCTAATTTGAGTTCTAGGTGACGTGTCTGACACCGGGCCTGTCACTAGGCTGTCACCAGCAGACACCAGCTGCTGAACACACACAAGCACGCACACACACACACGCACGCACATGCATGCATGCACAGAAACACATGCACACGCGTGCGCACACGCACACACACACACACACCGGCTTTTGCCTCCACCTACAGGGGGATGGAGACTAAGGGCTCATTAGTGCGTGTAGGCCCCTCTCCTCTCCCTCAGTCCGTGACCCCTGCATCCACAGGAGTCAGTGACCTTCCTGTAGACGCGGGCCCCAGAAGCGGCCCGCAGGCAGGGAAGGGCGCCGCTGTGGACCTGCTACAGCCTGATAGAGGCACCTGCAGAGCACACATATAAATCATATTTGATGTGCACTGGCTTCATATCACATACTGTCACACGCTGTCAGCCAGGCTTGTTAACACTGTCATTCACACGTTAATGACGAGCAGAGAATAGCCTCGGTGCGGAAGACGGACAAGGGTTCGCCAAACAACTCCATTCACATGACCATGTTTTTATTTGGTTAATATTAATTTGTTTTTTGGGGGAAAATGTAACGACAAAAATCTGTTCTATTTTGCCACACACCACACTGTGTGCAGTCTGCTCTTACAATAATCACACCATTTCATGCTCTAATAAGCGTTTTTGACCACATATGATAATCCATTTTATTTCCTACATTACTTAACTTTGATAAGATCCTGTGAGTGGCAACCATGCTGAATGGAAGTCTAAGACATTTTTTAAACTGCTGCTCTGTGGGATCCTCTTATGCTGGTGTGTCTTCCAGCTGGGTGGCTTATGATAAGTGAAAGATAATGAAATATTCATCAGAACACACACATGCAGCGCGGGGGGGGGGGGGGGGGGGGGGAGAGAGAACAATATTTAGTTTATCCTGTGCTGAACATTTCTGAAGGGTAAAAGGATAAGGAGTGACAATTCAATTACCCCGTCTTTCACAAGTATACTGTGCAGTGTTCAAGTTCACAGTTCATCCCCTGTAGCAGGATAAATATATCAGCTCTAATGATAGCATTTATTTGAAATTTCATCATCAATTTTGAGTACATACCTGTACTGTATTGTACGTGTGTTCCTTAGTCTTTTGAGATATTTCACTATAATTTGTGCATTTCTTACAGGTGCCACAGTATGGTTACTTTTTTACTGTATGTGTGAAATGTACAGTTTACTGTATGTGTGAAATGTCCAATTTTATTTCAGAAATTAAGAAACAAAGGCCATAATGACTGTGCCAGTCCTGATCCAGATGACTGTTTTGGTCACAGCCCCCTCATGGACGACCGTTTTGGGAAACTAAACGAAGAGAGTGATTTAATGTACAAGCGCTGTGCTGTAAGTACTTCCTCTCCTCTCTGCTCTTTAGGGTTGATTCCTGTCTTTATGTTGATGTCCACTACAGGCGCTTAACAAGAAAGAACACAGAGGCTGTGATAGCCCGGACCCCGATGCCTCATATGTCCTCACCCCTCACACAGAAGAAAAGTATAAAAAAATTAATGAGGAGTTTGATAATATGATGAGAAATCATAAAATCGTAAGTAAATGATAATGTTTCTGCTTGGCTTTGTGGCACAAAGGACTTTCACCCTCTTTTAATTTTTGGTTGTCCCACCCTACAATTTCTGTTAACTACTATAAGTACACATGTACTACTCAAGCATAACCTCTGTTTTCGTTGATTATAAGTGTCTTTTTTGTCTTTTGTTTATGCGTACTGCAACCTATATTTTGGCACTCTGATAAGATCACATTGTGATGATAGGTTTAACCCTTTAAGGGCTATATTGGAGAGATCGCACCACTATTCAACTGAATTAGGCTAAAGGAAAACAAAACTAACAAAATGAAGGAAGCCCCTGGAAGGGAAGTTCAGTTTAGCGGGGGGGGGGTTACTGTAGGGGATTCGAAGGGAAAGGAAAGATATTTCCTGCTCCTTCCTCTGCTCTGCAGCTTTGGTGATTGATTTTTGTTTACTCCAAAACCCAATTTTCACCCCCAAGCAAATAGATTTTTTTTCTTCACATTGCCCAAACCATTTGATGGGGGAGTCTATATATATTGTGTTTTTTTTTTTTTACACTGTACATGGTGCTTCTGCTCCCCTCCCCCCTCCTATCTGTACGGTCTCTCTTCATCTCTCTCCTGGGCAATCCCACCAGAACTCGGTGAACTCTCATTCTGTATCTCTCCCTTCCCTGTACACCTACTAAACTGGAGAGAGTTAGAATAACCACGCAGTTTCAAGATCTACCTCAAGACAATTGTGATCTTATCGTGGGTGACAACCACAGAATTCTGCAAAAGCCTAGTGCGTATTAAACGGTTCGTTGTTGGTGTTGTTGCTGATTCTGACATGGAGAGCTACCACTGTATGCACATTAACCCACTAATGACATGACTAACTGGCTCCCTGGACACTGCCGTGAATGGAGGGTCCTACCTCTCACCTGGCACTCTCTCTCTCAGGCTCTGTGTAGTCAGCACTGCACGGTCGTCCACTGACCGCCACGTCTGCCAAGACAGGATACAGCCGTTTACGCCACCCAATCCGCTATTTGTATACATTATGTCATTCAAAACGTACGCAACGGTGCATTGATGCACACATCCTGTGTGAAACAGGGTTGCTGTTCACCTGCAGGGCTGACCGTTGCAGTGCTGACTGATTGCCTGATATTCTAAAGTTATTATAATGTGCATGTTTACGGGATAATATGTGTTTTGTTTTCAATGAGAATGTTTTGATTGCTAAATGATTTTATATGTCATGTTTTGGTTTGAACATGGTATTTGTGCACTGTGGCTTTTTCCAGATACAGCTCACAAGAGGATGGAACAGCCCCCCTTGTATGACAAGATGTCCTAGATGACTTCTTACTTATTGCTTTGTTCAGTTACTCACGGCCATTCATAATGTCGCAGGGAAACCCGTTGTTAATAGACAGATGTTATAATCAGTGGTACATTGGATTGGATTTTGCCATGGCACGGAGCTGCTGTGTAGCTCGCCGCCAACGACCATGTTCTGTTAACCGTGCCAACGTGACCGATCTTCCAGCCTAGGTTCAGGTCATAACCCCCCCCCCCCCCACATCAGGCCTTTGATTCTCCCCCTGTGTGTGCCCCCCTCCCCCCTCCCCCGCAGCCCACGGCGTTGCCTCATCAGAACTTCTCCATGCACGTGGCGGTGCCGGTGTCCAACGCCATGGCGTACCAGCAGGGGGCCCCGCTGGGCACCCAGGCCCTGGCCGCCGCCACCGTCTCCCTCAGCGACAGCGGCATGCTGTCCCCCCCCCAGGCCTCCCTACACAGGAACGTGGGCTCCGGCGCGGGGCTGCAGAGACCCCCCAGCGCGGGCAACGCAGGTCAGGTTCGCCGCCACCCTCGTCCGGTGTCTCTGTTTTTTCAAATGTCCTCGCTAAGTTCGTCAACTCGTTTGCTTGTCTGCAATAGGGACCTAGTAGACTGCAGCGTCGGAATTAACCTTCCCACCTCTTACATAGCTGTGTTAGAGGATGTTGGTGTTCACACCTTTTTTTAATCTATGTTGCACAAAGAGGAAGTGAAGTGACATATGTGTTATTCCATCAATATAGTTTGCACAGTGGTCTGTGCTTTTGGCCCGTCCATTTGCACAATACAATATTTTTCCCCTCTGACAGCTGTTACAGTATGAGAAAAAAATCAGGTGTGAAGTTGATTTTTGTAGTGGTTTTACGTACTGTAGCATTGATCATGTGTATGCCGTGAGTCCAGCTTGTCTGAGGAGGCCGTCCATTTTAGGCCGCACAGAGACATGTAACATGCTACGTTTGTTTTAGAAATATAAGGCACATGATACAGTATAAGGCTCAAAATGATTTACTCGCATGCATTTGCACGCATCAATACCGTAAGTCATACAGTATGATTCTGTGATGACGGGTCAATGATGGAGCAGGGTTGTCTTGCGGTAGCCTAGCACAGCCGCTCTACAGTAGGCTAGTCATGGTCAACAGCTGCCCGTCGTCAATCAATCAATCAATCAAAGCTTTATTTGTATAGCGCATTTCATACCCAGAGGCAACACAATGCGCTTTACAGAGAACAAGGGAGGTGGGCATACGACCCACTCTCTACATATTCCAGAGGGAAGCAAAAAAAACAGTAATCACCCGGGGGCCAGATAAGTGAGCTGTAAAAATTCTTCCCTGACCCCTCGAAGGTCGTCCACCTTGTGGTTCGTCTCTTCTGTGTCTCTGCTGAAGAGCACGGCTTCTACTGCTGCCCCTCTCCTCTCAAACACAGGAGCTAACGAGAAGTAGACCCGTAACAATTATTACATAATCGCCAAACCGCAATTATGTGACATAACACATACACTTTTTTTTTTTTAAACCGTGATTATGCTTTTTTTAAATATTATTTTTGCTAATGTTTAAACACAATTTCAATTTCAACCCTCCTCTCTGCTCAGGTTATAGCTCTCTCTCTCTCTCTCTCTCTCTCTCTCTCTCTCTCTCTCACTCACTCACTCACTCACTCACTCCTCTCTCTCTCTTTCTCTCACTCTCTCTCTCTCTCACAGTCCTCACTCACTCAAATGATTGACCTTTGTTGAAGTGTTAAAAAAACACATCAGTAGCAAGAATAGGCCTACTGTAGTTCCCCTGTATGTTTTTAACATATAAAACGGCATAGCTCAAGAACCTTTCTGTTACCTAGAAACACCAGGGCATGCTTTGCAAGCGCACCCCCCTAAAACAAGAAAAGTCACGCAGGTGCATTAGGTCCTCTACTCAATGTACAAAGATTATTATTTTTATTTTTTTGACAATTATGTTATTAATCGCTATTATTTCTGAGACAATTAATCGTCTAACAAAATTTATAATCGTTACGGCCCTAATGAGAAGCTCCTCATACCAAATGAGTCTGTCACCTACTCACATCACAACAAGGCATCTCCTTGGATTTGGTGGACTGGACCGTCTGAGTACCAATATGAAGATCAGATCATTTCACTTCACGAACCAGGATGGGATACTGACATTGTGTACTCTGACCACGGGGCGGTCCTTGAAATCGCTGTCGTCTCGGACGGTTGCGCAAAGTGAGCGGAGACAAGATAAATGGCTGCTACCTATGGAATGAAAAAATAATGAATTCTGTCTCAGTGGCGTCCACATGATGCCTTTTATATGCCTTAAATGACTGAGTATTTTCTAAGGACGGGAGACACCATGTTGTGGACATTGTCTCATTTAGCTGCAGACGGCGTGCTTGCTGGTCAGGAGCGTAGCGCCGAGGGGAGTTGCGCAGTGTCCTGCCGTGTCACCCCTGATGCCGCGTCCCCCTCACATACGGTGGCTCTCCTAGCTGAAGTACACGGTTAATCATCATGGCGTTCTGGGCATGTCATTAGGAGGTGTGCTGACCACCCCGGACCGTTCGGGTCAGCGAGCGCTACTGTAGCTGCACAGCCGCGCGTCTCGGAAAACATGGTCGGACGCCGCCGTCGTCATTCCAGCCGGGCCGCTGTTGTCCCGGTCACGCCTCATTGCGTGTGAACGTCGGTAAGGGTGTTCGCACTTGCCTTAGCGTCCGGGACACGGGGGTGGGCGAGAGGTAGTGATGTGCTCTTAAGACGCGTGTAAACCTTTTGCATATTTACCAAGTCCTTCGGAAGCTTTGCGTTGCTTTCGCCAGCGTTCAGGGACCAGATCAGTCACAGAGGTCGGGGTGAATGTCTCTCTCTGTGTCGCCGCTTTAACAGTGGCTAGTGTTGATGCAGCCGATTGGCTCTGGCAGGTAAATAAACAAGGGGTTTCCTTTAAGGCTGCCACCCCCACCCCCCCCCCCTCCTCCCTCCACCCCCCCCTCCTCCAGTTTCCTTCCCTCTATTGACAGGTGCATCTGTTTTCTCCAGTAGCGCGACGGCCCCCCATATAAGGCAGGAGAGGGCCAACAAGATGTCTGCCGGCCAGCAGAATCCTGGAGGTATTCCGGCCATGGCACCCCTCTTAAGTCCGCCGTGCACAATGGGCGGACGGCCCTGGCGCGTCGTGTCTGCCCGTCGGCGCGTGAGAGGCGGAGGCAGGCGCGCGTTAACTCTTTCCCTGCCACGCCGGGCCTCGGAAGCCCATCGTTATCACGTTGCTGAGGAATGCGAGGTGCAGAAAGAGATTTCGTCAGCGTTAGTCACAAACATAAAGAATGTACATGATGGATGTTATGGGATATAACAGAGGCCCCTGGGTGAGGTTTTTTGCTTTGCCGAGATCAGCGCTGAGAAGAGAAGGCAGGGCCTCGTGAAGTGTCCTGTCCTACCGCGGTTGGGTCCATGCGCAGAGGGCGGAGCCTGCGCTTGGTAAGCAGCCAATTGGAATGCGTGGCGGGGTGGAGGGTGCAGCTAGGACCCCGTGCCAAGGCATGCTGGCACAAGGCTGCAGCTGTTGTTTGGACCAACGGTGGGGTAGGACGAGCCCCAGTGCTGCTGTCAGGTGTCCATTCCTGAGATGGCTCAGAGTTTTCACCAGCGACGGGTGTGGGCAGAGGAGCAGAGGAACTTTGGAGAAGGGGGCAGGAATTCTCCCTCTGCTTCCTCTTCTCCCCTGGTAGCACTAAAGGAAGGCTAACACTGGAATATTGTCCGGGGAAAAGCTGGATCACTGATTAAACCCAGGGAATGGTGGCGCTCATCCAATCTCTATGGGCAGCTTTTTACATTGGCATGCACTGGCAAAAGTAAAGAGCCCCAGTGCCAACTCGAACTGGACGTCGGTGTATTTTTGTGCATGGCTTCTCCCTTCCCTTCCCTCCCTCCCCCCCTCCCTCCCTTCCTCCCTCCCTCCCTCCCTCCCTCCCTCCCTCCCTCCCTCCCTCCCTCCCTCCCTCCCTCCCTCCCTCCCTCCCTCCCTCCCTCCCTCCCTCCCTCCCTTCCTCCGTCACTCCGGTCAATGTTGACCTGCATTTCTCTGTTGGCACCACAAGAGGCAGTAGTCCCAGCACACCAAAATAAAGAAGGACATCAAAATCAACCCGCCGATCTCTACTGCACTAGTAGAGTAGCAGCGAAAGCATTGGACTCCCACCCAGGAGATCGGGGCTCAAGACCCGAGGGGGAGGATTTTATCAAACCTCCACATGTTCATCCTTTCACTCCGACCTTTACCTCTTGCCTTATAGGTCAGATCCTAGAAGCTGCTGCTAGTTGTTGTGAGCTCATGAGCTAACTGGCTATCCCGCTCTTATTGTGCTGGATTAGCATTGGAAGCATTGGAGCTGATGTGTCCAGGCGACAAGACCTATCTTAATTTATCAGACATTATTTCATGTAATTTCAATTCACAGCTATTTCAGTGGCATGACTAGCTTCCGTTCTACCAGTCCTGAACAGAAACAAGCCAGCCACGCACATAAGCCAGGCTGGACCTGGTCTGTTTCCACATGATATTACCGCCATATAGGAACATGCGTACCTCTGGTCAGATGGAGGCAAGGTGGTGCCCATCTCCTTGCTCTTCAGGACTGATAGATGGGGAGGAGTGGACTGCAGCTGGGACCGGTTGAGACCCTAGTAAACTGCTCCGGTCTGGGCAGCACATAGTCCCGCTGGGCCCAGCCGGGCCTCCCAACCGGGTCTGCCAGCAAACAAACACGTACTGTAGTAATGGAGGATTCTTAGACAGCAATTAAATCTGAACGCTGCTATCTGCGATCGGCCAACTGTTTTTGGCTCCTTGCTCAAGCACCTCCACCATGGCACAATTACTGTAAAGCTACAGTATCATGCTTTCTTGAAACATAAGTGATACAGCTGTGATTACACCTAATCTTGGATTTTCAGTGTATTATGTACATCTAATTAGTACTGGAATGTGGATGTAATAAGGTCCCACTGGTCTGCGCATTCAGCTGCGCAACAACGTACCCACACGACGAAGACGAAGAAGAAGAAGAAGAAGAAGAAGAAGAAGAAGAAGAAGAAGAAGAAGAAGAAGAAGAAGAAGAAGAAGAAGAAGAAGAAGAAGAAGAAGAAGAAGAAGAAGTCCTAGTTGCCCTGCCCTCTGTTGAGCATTAAGAAGAGAGGATGTAAGAATGGGAGGGCTATGAGAGTTCTGTCTGTAACTGTGCTGGACAGATTCCTTCATTGATACTGACAGGTTACATGCTCTTGAAGAGCAATTACAAAACTTGTTTGTGTGTCAGAAAGCAACTCTACCAGAACCCCATTATTCCATCATTATTATACTTGATGGTCCAAGTTGGACTTTGCCAACAGATTTCCATTTGTAAATGCTTCATACCCTTACACTTTCTGCATCAAGAATCCTTGAAAACGGAATTTGTTTTCATACTGAGGAGGCTCTCCAAGTGAAATATGTTTGGAGGTCTTGGAACAATTAACAACCTCAACCTCTCCCTTCACTTCCTCCCTCCCTGCCTCTCTCTCTCTCTCTCTCTCTCTCTCTCTCTTTCTCCCTCCCTCCCTCTCTCTCTCTCCATCTCTCCCTTCCTTTCTCTCTCCCTCCCTCCCTCTCTCTTTCCCTCCCTCCCTCCCTCCCTTTCTCTCCCTCTATCTCTCCCTCCTTCCCTCTCTCCCTCTCTCTCTCTCTCTCCCGCCCTCCCTCTCTCTCCCTCCATCTCTCCCTCCCTCCCTTCCTCCCTCTCTTTCTCTCTCCCTCCCTCCATCCCTCTCTCTCTCTCCCTCCTATATCTCTCTCTTTCCCTCCATCTCTCCCTCTCCTCAAAGCCCCTACATTCCCTCATCAGTGTCCTGAACCAAAACAATGCGGGTGCAGTGGCTGCAGAGTTACTGTCCAGCCTCATTAATGGAAGCTATAATTAGAATTTGCTCCCATTTCCACTTAATCTATTAGAGGCCCTCGATTCACTGCCATTAATCTTTTCTCATTCATGCATGCATATGTTCTTCCCTCAGTGAGATTGAAGCTCCTCTGGTGTTTGCCTAATGACAGGCCGACCTGCATCAGTAGCTCTGCGAGCAACTCAGCAGAGTTTTGTCAACACAGTGTTTGTCTGTCCTTCGAGAGAAAGGAAAGGAAATGTTTGAGTTGTAGATCAGAAACGTAATCTGTGTAATGTCGCTCTCAAGGCAGCCTTAATTATTTATAGGATCGAGTCTATTTATTTACCCAAACGCCGATTACAAACATCGTTCTACAAGCTCTGCCGTGTTCATCCTGAGAATGTTTTAAAGTGGAACCGTTCTCTCGACGTTCGTCTGAATGTGGGATGAGTCTAGCACGCAGGCGGAGAACATGTCTCTGCGTTGCTCCGTGCATGCGGGCATTCTCTCCACTCCAAATTATCTTTACCCTGGAAACATTTGCTCAGTTACATAACACTGTTTGTTTCGGTAACTGTGTTTAAATGCTTAAGCTGACACTGATGACATCTAGGTATTTTCCCTCGTCAGTAATTTCTTGGCACAATCTAAGTACACGCTGTATTTCACATCTGTCTGTTGCCATTTAATATCACTGCCTGTAGGCGATGTGGAATTAAGGTCATGAAGCTTGTTTCTTCTCCATTAGGCCTTAGTCACCGGCTGTGATGCCCACACATTTCCATTATTGTAACAACAGCTTTTGGTTTTGGAGTGATTCCATGCAGTGATATAATAGGCCACTGATCCTAATCACAAAGCTCTGCTGCTGCTCCCTTTACACTCACAACGAGGTAGGACCCTCCACACCCACACACACACACACACACACACACGCACGCATGCACATATGCGCACACACACATGCGCATGCACGCACACACACGCACACACACTCTCTCCAGACTCAAATATCACGTTGAATCGCTGCGCTTCACATACTAGCCTACATAATCCCAAGCTGGTGTTCTGAGGGCGTATCGACGGGTCAAAATTGAAAGAGTGACAGGTCGTAGCAGCAAATGAGAGACGCTAGCCCAGGTTAGATGGGCGGGGCATATCTATGGGTGGGAACGCCTGATCGCGAAAGTCGTTACTGATTGGCGTCGCAGGGATTCCGGCGAAACCAATGAATTGCCAGGATTTGAGCGCCAGATTTTTGCATGAAGTGTCTCAGACCCACAGAGAGATCTGCAGCATGCAGTAACGAAGTTAGCGTAGCTTACGCTAGTTTATCAGCGAAAGAACTCTCATGGGTCTGGTGTTGAGACTACCTCAGTGACTTCCAGATATAGGATCAAAGGGGAAGCTCCGAGCGATAGCAGCTTGCGGGTGCTGTTGATTCAGCTGCCAGATACTATTGTGGACCTCATAACTGTTTATTTGTCTGTGCATTGTTGGTGTGCTTATCTTCACTGAGGCGGCTGGCTGTTCCATTATTTCTCCGAGCGAGAGCCTGCTTGTTCTGCAGTGAGCTTGTGTTTCAATACAACACAATGAAGCACTCAGTTACTTGTTGAAGTGTGACACCGATCTTGATGGAACACTAGATAGCATTGATTCTCTTTTCCCTTTGCTTTTTTTCCATTATATTCCTCCATTTTGTATTCTTTTCCACGATTTTAACGATTCAGTCGGAGGTCGAAGCTGAATAACATGTCATTAAACACTTTTCTTTGACATTTTTCTGAATTTGCACTTAGGCACGCCAATTATTCCCATCAAACATCCCAGACACACGTGTAGTGACAGCCAGCGGTGATGGCGTCCGGGCCTTGGGCATGGCTGGCATCGGCACCTGTAAAGCAGTCGTGTCATCGCCGTGTCCCCTCCCCCGCTACCTGCCACAGGAAATGACCCGGGGAGGGGGGGATAATCTAGCATTATGACTCACGGCTTTGTTAGTCGCGCATAGCTCACAGACAAGACGGAAATTACTGCTTCCACATGTGTCTAGAGGTGTGTGTAGAATAGAGGAGGGGACGCCGGCGCGGACGGCTACGCCACACCGGGCCACGCCACCTGTCGCGGTTTGTGTACGTAGGAATCGTGCTGCAGCTGAGTTTCACAGCAGAGGGTCGTTTTAGCCCAGATGCAACAGCGTCAGCCATTCACGGCTCCTGAAACAGTCACAGTACATTAACTGAATTGCCAAAACATCCCAGGATGAGAGGAGCTGACTTTGATGTAGTCATTCACAGCGAGAATGAAAGCCTCATCAATTTTGAAATGGACATTTTATTTTTGTAAATGTGCAGGATAATTATCCCGGTCTATTAAAACTTCCCAGAGGGTTGGGAACACTTAACGTTGCGTGCCCCAACAAGCCGGGCAGGCTTTGAAGTGGAGCGTTGGAGGGGGGGGGGGGGTTTGGCTGATGGCCTGTGTGTTGAGGGAGGGGGTGTGGCTGATGGCCTGTGTGTTGAGGGAGGGGGTGTGGCTGATGGCCTGTGTGTTGAGGCAGGGGGGTGTGGCTGATGGCCTCTGTGTCTCTGCAGGGAACGGCTTCGTCAACCCCCGGAACTCCCCAGGACTCCTGGCCACGCCCAGCGGGAACGGCCTGGGCAAAGTCATGCCCACCAAATCCCCCCCGCCCCCCGGAGGGAACATGGGGATGGGCGGCCGCAAGCCGGACCTGAGGGTGGTCATCCCCCCGTCCAGCAAGGGCATGATGCCTCCTCTGGTGAGTACTGACCCCCCCCCTTCACTCCCCTCCCTCCCCCCCCCCTGCGTGCGGCAGAGGGAGTTACCGGAGCGCGGCGTTTCTCCCTCACACCCACGATGGTATCACTGTGACAGCGAGCAGCGTTGGCGGTGTGTGTGTGTGTGCGTGCGTGTGTGTGTGTGTGCCGTCTGAGGGACCTGGGTCGGCGCTGCCGGTGGGAATCGTGTGCGGTGTAACGGTCCGGCCCAGGTTTGCTCCCATCAACGGCGATCACCTGGCCGCTGAGTTCTTCTGTGGTCACATGGGGGGCGGAGGGCGACGAGGAGCCGAGCAAAACACAGCTGGCTCGCCGGCGAGGCTGTACCGCTGAGGCCCAGGTGCTTGAACAGTCACTCAATTATTCATATTGAAATTAGAGGCCCTCCGTAATTATAATAATTAAGACGCAGAGAGCTCTGACCACATTGGGCACCTGAGGCTACACAGCGCTGTCACAGCCGTAAATCACGAGGTGAGGGAAGAAAAACGAGAAAGGCGTGCCGTTTACTCCCAAACCAGCCAACGATGCACCCTTCCCAGCTTCCCTGCTGCTGATGTTCCCAACGAAGGGACAGCTGCTCCTCCCAGGAACGAAGGGCTCGTCACCGGGCGGGCTCGTTACCGGGCGGCGGCCATGCCGACGCCCCCTGGTCCTCCTGAACCGCCCCCGGAGAAGAGGGGGCCGTGTGTGAGTGTGTGTTTGTGTGTGTGTGTGTGTGTGTGTGTTGCCATGCCAACGTCTGGGAGCGCCGACGCCCCTTAGGGGGGGTAGGTAGTTTGACGTCAACAAGGATTCCGATTGATCATCTTTTGCAAAAGAACCCGCCCCTCTCTCCTGTCATTCATGATGTAGTCCCTCCCTCCAAACATGACTGGTAGGTGTGGCGAGATAGAGACCCTGATTGGTCAATACATTCGGGCGTGATACATTCTTTGAATCCAAAATTCAGAGACAGCGGTAAACACAGAGATCCAACTTTATTCTCAGATCACTGTTACTGATAGCTGAAAGGATATTATGCCAATTTGACCAAATAAAGCCAAAAACAAACTACCTATCCCACCTTTAAGTGAAGCGTTCGACTAAAGCGAGCGGAGCCATTGCGAGTTGTCCGTGAAGGTATGAGAAGACTCCAGCAGGGATTTGCTAGCTGGGCAGGGGGGCGGGTTCTAGCGGGCCGCGCCATGTCAGGGTGCTGTGGCGCGGGGGTCGGGGTGGTGGGGGGGGGGGGGGGGGGGCTGGCGCTCTCTCAGACCGACCCCTACAGATGGGGAGAGGCAGTGGAGGGTGCGGCCGGTGGCAGGGTTGCAGACAGTCTGTCATTAGGGCCATAATGGTATTAAATTAATCACATCCCCCATGTGACAGAGTGGGAATGAAGACTTAATCAGGGGAGCAGAGTGTGAGACAGATAATATCTTGTCGCCCTTGTCGTGTCTTCCTGCCGGTATTGATTGAGTGCGGGTAATAAGACCGCCACCGCCCGCGCACAACCTGACGTACGGCACGGCGAAGATGGAAGACGGGACTCTGCTTCGCCTCAAGCCAACCGTCGCTCTCAAGTACAGGGACTGACCGAGGAAGACCAAAAAAAGCCTATAGTTTAAGCCGGCATGGTTCTAAACAATTGGCCATGTTATTGTTTTTAAAGACCTACTCTGAGAATAAAGGCGTCACAAAAAGATGCACAGTCTGCACAGGGCGACACATCAGGAGTCACATGAGCGGACTTCACCTAAATAAGTTACTGGACTAATTTATTGAATTTGTGTTCCTTTAAAGGAAGTGGACAGTTTCACAAATGAGTCGGCCGAGCTTTGATGCTGATGGTGTAATTGGAGCATTGCGTTGACGTGGCCCTGGCATAATGGGGTTAAGCACATTTTCACTGGAAGGTGACGTCCAAGTCGTCAAGTGTGTTTGTGCCGCCATAGTCTCCTTTATTATCCGTGTCCTTACAAATAGACTTCACAATTAACCTCTTTGACCCCTCCACCATCGGTATCTGTTCACAAGCTGAAGAAGTAATGGCCTGAAAAGTCTGGGTAACACATTTAAAGAGCCCGAAGCCAACATGTTACAATGTCAGTAGTCATGTGGTGCTTTGAATCGATCTAGATAGGCAGAACTCCATAGAAAATGCTCAATAAGACAGTTGAACTGGCAGCTGGGGGACATGGTTTTGTCAGAGAGGGGGGACTTCCCAGGAAGGTGCTGTGTCTGGGTGTCAGGACACACGGAGGGGGGAGGCATCTAGACTAGCGTGGCTGTCGGGGTCCTCCAGGCCTTCCTCTGTAACCCTGCCTGTCTTCTTCTCTTCTGTTGGGAGCAGTCAGAGGAGGAGGAGATGGATTTGGTGAGTGCCGCACAGACGCGCCCGGGATTGGCTGAACACGCGTACATGCTTTCTGTTTTATCCTCACTAAAACAAACGCTGGGACAATTACAGTAGTGAGTGCAGAGCTAGGAGTGAGGGTGTGAATAGCCTTACGCAATGTAAGGATGTTCAATAATCATGATATTGTCTATCAAGACGAGCAAAACGTCTATGGAATAGAGGCTTGTGGCTGGTTGAGGTTGTCGCTGCATGTTGTGGGTTTGGCCTGTTGAATATTCCTCCGCCTGTTTGATCTGCAGCTACACAGCGGTTTGTCATCTCACCGTGGGCTTGTTTGAGTGTGTGTGTGTGTGTGTGTATTAGTTTGTGACCACACACATTACATGTACAGTAAACATAACCAGATAATCATATAAAAATTGTTATACTAACTGTTATAAATAGCTCGATTCAGTTCATATCCTACTTTTCGTCCTTAAAAAACTCAAAGGAAAAAATAAAGAAAACACATACATATGGTTAGCACATACAAACCCATTTAGAGGAGCCATTACGTTTTCCTGTAAACAGATTACTTCATCCTGGATGATGTCATTCTCAGATGGGCTTGGATGATGTTGATGTTATCTGGTAGGAGAGCGTAGGAAGTTCCATTGAAATGATCAGAGGGATTATAATTAAGTCATCTTTTTTGTGTGAGTTCTGATTCCAGACCTCTTCAGAATACTGAGTAATCATGCTTACAGTGCCATTCGTGTTATTACCACATTATCATACTGAATGAAAGCTCATGTGATCGGACATTGTCAGATTCTAGCAATAATATCTCACTTTCTGAACAAGTCCAGGATCGATCAGACCTCAGTTAGGCTCAGGGAATTTGACTTGTCCATGTTGCGCGATCCTCTCCATGCAGTATGAGCATGCACAGATCTATGGGTGCAAGCCGGAGAAGGAGTGTGTACTGCAGCTGTCCCACACACACAGACAGTACACACACACACACACACACACACACACATGTACGCACACACACACACACACACACACACACACGCATACACCCCCCCCCCGCACACACACACACACACACACACACATACTGTGCATTGTACTGTCTTCAAGCTTGTTTGGTCCTGTTGCATGAAGACACTGTGTAACTTTATGATCAGACAGTTAGTCACTGCACTTAGAAGCACTGTATGCTCAACAATAGCCAAACTTAAAGGCTCCAAGGACACTACAGTGTTAGGGTTAGGATTGTGATAGGGATTAGATTAACCATTGCTGCAATAATTTGCCTTGTAATGTTTTAGTCTTGGGTTGTTTTACAATTTATTTATTTTTCAAACAGATATCAGCTTGTAATCAATACAGAAATTATTTTTGCCCTGTTGCAATGTGTTCATGAATGCTAGTAATATTTTTCTTGAGTTTGGACGGAAAACGTCTCATGTTAAAATTGGTATGAGAACTATTACTCCTGTATATGGCAAAGCTTTTTGGAAACTAGGTTACAGCATATTTAAGTGAATCCCATAGTATCCATAATCTCTGTTAGTGAAATTCCATTTAAGACCACATCCCGCCTATTAATATTATATGGAGTCCACATATTAGATGAGCTGTTATATATCTTTGATGGTTTAACCTTTATTACAACAGAGATTCTCCATAATGGTATCAGGTCTATGGCTGTTTTATGTGTGATGAAGCAACAGCGCCATCTCATGGCGAAAACTTTCCTCACACTATCTGACACCAATCCTATAATCAGTATAAGAAAGTGAGATAGAGAAAAAAAACAAAGTGAAATCCTAACAATTTAAATCTGGGCAAATATCTTGTGTCCGCCGCACATTCTACCGCGCTCTCGTCTGGTTCTCTCGGCAGAACACCCAGAGGATAAGCAGCTCCCAGGCCCTGGCCACCCCGGTCGTCTCTGTCACCACCCCCAGCCTGCCTCCACAGGGCCTGGTCTACTCCGGCATGCCCACCTCCTACAACCCTGGTGAGTCTGGCTCTCGCCCCCGGATCCAGGGCGGGGCTGACGGGCCCCGTCTCCCTCCCCGGGCTGCTGACGCCCGGCTCCGCCCTCCTGGGGCTGGTGGGAGGTGTTGGCTCGTGGGCGGAGCTCACCGTGCTCTGTGTCTGTGTGTGTGTGTGTGTGTGTGTGTGTGTGTGTGTGTGTGTTGTTTTTGCAGACTACTCCCTGAGCAGCGCTGAGATCTCTTCCCTGCAGGGCTTCGGCTCACCTAGCCTCTCCCTGGGCTCCATGTCGGCATGGCAACAACATCAGCTGGGCCAGGCGGCTCTCAGCTCTTTGGTGTGAGTAGCATACACACACACACACGCACACACACACACTCACCGGAAATACTCCCATGTAAAAGACGCTCACACGCATATAGAATACATGTAGCTTGTGCTACACTCTGTTACATAATCCTGTATTTCTCACCCATCACTACCATCACGGCCTGGTTTCTTTACTAAATAAGATGATGAACTTTACTAATCCTCGGGGAGGTTGGGGGGTAATGGACACTGACCTACTTCTGTTCTCCACAGGGGTGGCGGTCACCTACCCCAGGGCTCCAACCTCTCTATCAACACCAGCCACAACATCCACATCAAGTCAGAGCCCATCTCCCCTCCGCGTGACCGCGTCGCCCCCTCTGGCTTCCCCCAGCACCAACACCAGCACCAACACCAGCAGCACCAGCACCAGCACCAGCAAGGGTCCAGCCGGCAGGACCTGGGCCGCTCCCCCGCGGACAGTCTCAGCTCCTCCTGCTCCTCGTACGACGGCAGCGACCGCGAGGACCACCGGCCAGACTTCCACTCCCCCCTGGGGCTGGGCAGACCCCCGGCCGGCCCCGAGGACAGGGAGAGCCCTTCGGTCAAGCGCATGCGCATGGACACCTGGGTGACATAGAGAGCTCTGGTCCAACCTCCGGTTATCAGCCAGCCAGACGCGGGTGGGGGGGGTGGAGGGGGTAGGGAGGGTCCCTCTAGCTGTAATGATGATATTATTATTATTATTAATATTATTATTATTTAACTCACTTAACTTCATTTTTTAAGAAGGTGAATGGAAGATGAAATGAAGTGTCAGGACATATCTAAATTATATAATTCTCACAGTGATCAGAAGAAAAGAGAATCTCAAGTAGTTTTGCTGAATTAAGTTCACAAACAGATGTAATCAGGTACTTGGTAGAAATCTGATCATGTTTGCAGGAGTCTGATGTTCAAAGAAAGAACTAAATAGGAAACTGTAGATTCTTGTATTCTCTGGTCTAGTCTGGCACTTTTGTAGTTGCTGTTTTTGCTGTTGTGGTTGCAAGTTGCAAACAATCGAAGAAAGTGTTGCTTTCCAGCTGAGGGCCCCGTCTTGTGACGTTCACTGTTCAGCCTCACGTCTCAAAACCTGGTGTGACATACAGTAATACACCAGAACATGGTTTTACTTTTTTTACTTATTGAATGAATTGGCATGACCTCATTTTTAAAATATCATCCTCAGACTTCTCATTTTTATATAGAAGGGTTAGTGTTTATCTGGTGGGGTGGGTAGCAAGAGCAGCTATCCTACTATATATGGAAAGTAATTCACCAAGTTAAAACTACAAAAAGGAGAAAAAAGTATATTGCAATAATAACATTTATTTTATAATTTGAAACAATATATGTGCAATTAAGGTAATGGGAAACTGTCCAGTTGAACTGATGACATACAGTAATGGCAAGAAATATGCACATTGCTCCAACAATTAATCAGTAATATAAGCCAAAGCTCTGTTTTTTCTTCTGTTGTAGTTATTGTTTAGTACAAATTCTCTCAAAACCTTTTTTCATTCTGTTTCGTTTAGACTGTGCTTTATTGCAAGCATATTGTAAAGACATGCAAGCCAGACCTTGAATCGATATCTAAAGCCATGAACACTTGCTGTTAAATTAAGAATTTGAGCCAAACATTTTTTTTTGTTATGTAAATAGCAACTTTAATATATATATCACCTTGGTGTGAGTACCTATGTATTGTACCATCACCAGAATCAAGGAAAAGTATATTTTTGTGGATTACTGCCAAGTTTACAGGGCGAGATCCTTAATAAGTAGAGTATTCACTGGTTAATATTAACTATTTTATTAATTATGCTGTAACTTCAAAATTTCTGCAGTTATCAAGTGGTTTTATTTCCAGAAAGTAGTTTTGGGTCGTTTTCCCTTTAATAGTGGTGAATGTCTGTCCTTAAGAAATTCTAACAACAGTACTTTACAGTTAAAGTGGCACTGTTTTTTATTTTGTGAAGGATAATCGCAAGGCTGAGGAAAATAGGGTTTCTCCCCTCAAACTATATACCTGCAGCTGCTAAAAACACTGCCAATATCAGAACCCATGGTCCCAAAATACAGGTCCCATATCTGCTTTCATTCATTCTCCATTGTGATTGTGCATAGCTTAAGTGAAAGACATGGCATCTGACAAGCCATTCCATTAATCTATTCTTAGCTTATGAAAGTGAACTATTATTTTTCTGAGACATCTGTCCACACCTATTCATAAATTAAGTGGTTGTAAATATCATAACATATTATAAATCTTAGTCATGATTATGTACAAAACGTAAACCTCATCAGTTTTATAAATTGGCTCGGTAAGATATAACCTGTTTGTGGCCCATCTCTAGTGGAGGAGTAACTGGGGAGCCCTGAGGGGAAGTGATGTCATTACAGGATGTAGCACAGGAAAGGGCAGCAGTGCGTTCTGTTTCTCTGTTGTATGTTTGTCTGTGTGAGCGTATTCCGACACACCCAGCCACTTCGTTGTCTGTTACAGGGGGCCCTGGCTTGGGTTGTGGATCCATCCCCACAGTGGCAAAAGAGTCCGAGAGTTCAGCAGCTAAATCATGGACGACACAATGCAACAGATCTGACTTGATCTCACTGCTGGATTGCACACATTTGTATGAGACGTTTGCTGTACGTGAGGAGTAACCCTCTGCATTTGTTATACGATATCCTGTGTGTCCCTAGAACATGCTCTCCACAACCCTCCATTGAATCCATAGCAGTTGGTGATAAGCCATTAATGATCTATGCAGTCTCTGACTCATACTTTGCCCAAATGTGGCCCTTACACAATGTCATATTAGATGTCACAGAAGTCTCGTTGAGTTTGATTGGGGATTCTCAGCTATGAGCTCAGGGCCCATGCCAATGCTGATAGGACTGTTACCTCTTCTCCCTTAGTGCCACTGCCAGGAAGGAGCTGGATGATTAGGTTCACCTCACATTTGATGAGTTTGTAGCAAACCTCTCATCAGTGTAGATGTATCATCAGTAAACAGTTTGGAAGATTACTAGAAACCATACATTATAACCTATTTGAATCCCATGAAAAGCATTCTCAGTGTACAGAGCACCACAAACAGCAATAATACCCATTACAACAGAGTACCATCTATTTTGATAGCATTAAAACACTATTACATGCACACTCCATAGGATATCAGGGAATTTTTACTAGTTTCTCTCTTTGTATGCACATTTAGAAAATAGCCTTATCCCAAAGAACTGCTGACATAGTAGAACAAGAAAAGCCTCCTTAAGCATCAAAGTACAACTCCCTTGTTCTTCAGAAGGAGCTGGCATGACATCAGTGACTGGGTGGTCTTTCTTCTGCACCCTGTCAAATTCAAGTCACACAGGAAATATATAATGAGTGTACTGGGATACTCCTCATATGGTCCATGTGCGGCCCAGAAACGTGCACAACTGTTGAATGTGAAAGAAAAGGATTAGAGTAAACAACAAATCTTTGTAGACAACTTTCTTCACTTTGCTGTGCAAGAGTACACTGCTTTGCTTTATGGCTTTTATAAACAGAACTATGTATTTGGTAATTGTTTGTAGTTAATAGTTCACTTTAAAAACAAAAAAAACAAGCTGTTTTCGGTTTGGACGCTCAAACCATTTGGCGGCACAAGCTGGACTTTGTTGCCATGAATGAAACAAACGGTTTCAAAATCGAGAGAAAATTTTAAGTTAATCTGCATTTTATTTTCCCTTGAATGTGTTGTTCTATCTTCATTATACAATAAATATTCTAGTGAACTTTTTATTGAATGACTAAGATACCATGCTAGATATTGTTGTACAAATTTGTATTCTACATTCACTGAAGTAAAAAAAAAAAATTGGCTTTTACTGTGTAATTTAGGTTCTCTCGCTTATTGTGTATTAAATGAAGTGAACAACTCTTACATAGGTTTTGTCCACATGTGAAGTCCCAAACAATAGACTGTCAGCTTTATTAAACATCTCAATGTCTGCTCAATCAGTTACTCTTATGTGCTTTCATATTGGCTTAATGATAACAAACACTAGGCTATGTGTCCTTTTTGCTCACATACAACAGGTTTTGAACACCATATCTTATTTCTGATGCAATTCAATTATTTCATTTGATGTAGCCTGTAGGTACTCCTCCCTAACGCTTTACTGATACTTGCCAGCAGGTGGCATCCGAAACGAGGAGTGGTCAACAGAAACTGGCACTGTTTCATCTCTCCTACTGCAAAGGACAAACGATAGTTTAAATAGCAGTCGAGACTTTTCAACATAAAAACTTTGGTATTGCAAGGTATTAGGGTAAAGGTGAACGTCTTTCATATAATAATAAAGCAGACGTTATAAAAGAGCTATATTATGAAGATGTCAAGGCAGCTAAATCTGGAAGACGAAGCCATGACCCCCGGGTCCCTGCTATCGCCCATACGGCGGCATCGACAATGAGGTAGGCCTACTGTACGAATTGCTCAAACAGAAGCTAACCTACTACTGGCACAACACCATAAACATAAGACAACGCTGCACACATGTTGATAAGCAAATTGTCCACCTCAAATTGTGCTTTGAAAGGCTTTAAGCACAGGGCGCTCTTCTTGACTCCTAGCCGCTTATGGTGTGCCTCGATGGGGCCCTCCCAATAGGCTCTGTGCACCAGCTCCACTACTTCCTGAAAGTCACTTGGCATCTTTATTTCCTGTCCTATATGATTGGATTAAGTGATCAATCAGGTGTGCGCTGGGTCTGCCGCACACTAATTACTTAATCCAACCATATAGGACAGGAAATAAAGATGACGGGTTTGACTGACATTCCAGAGCATTTTCACGTGTAGGAGGTCGGAAAAACACGAGTTACGGGTTGCCTGGAACGCACCATTAGCATGAGAACCCAGACAGGGTTCTGGTCTGCTTGAGTGTATAGCCTATGAGAATGAGGACGACAGGCCATCTGCCACAGGGCTCGCCCTCTTCTGGCCCCCCAGTCCTCCCTTTTAACTGTTTGCCAAGTTGGGCTTCTTTCATGTGGGCCTGAGCTCCTTAAGACATCAACAAATATTGAACGAATGTGGTCCAAACTCAAACGCATCTGTTGTCACACAGTCGCCGCTTCTGCACGGACAGTCGGTGTACAACCTCTAGGTGGGCCTGTTGCATTAGTCTACTGTATGTGTGGATAGAACGCTGTTCATTCTATAAATTATCACTTCTGATGAGCTTAGCCTAATTAGGCTAAACCACGTCACTGTAAACAAATCGAGATGAATGAACGGAATGGAGCCGGGTTCTGAAGTGATGATTGTTCTGCAGATCAAAGATGAGAACAGGCCTGCATTCATCCTGTAGACGTCATATCTCAAAATACATCATGTAAATCTTGGGATAGCTAACAAGATCTATGATTAAGATTCGGTATTTTAATTTTCTCAGAATACATACAAAACATACAAATAATATAGCAAATAAATATAACAAATAGTCTTGAAGCAAATACATCCCAAATAAACAAACTGTCCTTTGTAATTTCCTCCCTAATTTCATGAAGATTTGGTGTCCACTGTATCTTAGCCCAAGAAATTGTAATTTAATCTCTTAAATGTGCCATTCATTTCAATGGGTTTCTATTGGTTTCCAAACATGTGCAAAGAATAGTTGTTTATAGGCATGTTGAATACTTGAATACTTGAATACCATTTAAGGATGCGATGTTGGCCAAAACACTGTCGTTGAAACTCGCCTGGTGTGACTGGTGGGGCCTGTTTGTCTCAGTTAAGAGGCTCTCCACCAATCATCAAACCTGTCTTGAAGCAACAGGATGCATTTATGTTCCTCTACAAGAGACACTTCCTCATTTCCACCACACAGTACTGAGTATCCGTCTCCCTCGCTGGAAGAAGCAGTCCGTGGTCTCTGAGGAATCAGATTACAGCAAATACAGTAACTAGTTCACAGGTCCCTCCCAGTGAAGCAGCACAGGTGTACCTTTTACAGGTGAGGATTTCTTTATTTATTATGTCAAAAATGCTCCTGAATCCTGGGGCCTTATTAGAATTAGTATATATATAATATATATATGTGTGTGTTTGTCAATCTGGATTTGTGTAAACAAATGGTGCATTTCATACAGAGGGACTTTAAAGGAGAATGCTCGTTTTTGACAACCTGGACCTTATTTACGGCATATTATAAGACGTTTCACTCACTGAGATAACTTTGGTGTAATTCGGAGGCCTGTAGAAGAAATTTAAAATCCAGCGCGAGCCAGTATATCCATGTAATGACGGCGGATGGGGCACTGAGAATGCAGCTTCTAAAAAATCTATTTTCTGCCGCGAAACAGTTGTTTTCATCAATCTGTCTTTATGAATCGCTAGTTGTGCTTACATAGAGCGAGGGCTTGTTGTGGTTTTTCACATGCCTCTAATATGATGATGTTAGTGAGTGAAACGTCTTATAATATGCCGTAAATAAGGTCCAGGTTGTCAAAAACGAGCATTCTCCTTTAAAAAAAATAATGGCGGGGGAGCTCTACTGTATGTTTGCATGTTTATCCAGTCTGAGTGTGACATCCCTGCTGTAAGAATCTTGTTTTGTATAGCTGCTCAACAGCCTGGCACGTACAGTACTCTAGCTGCATAGCACTAGCACCACTGACACCCCTGAGTCACTGTACTGTGCAACAGCTATGAAAGGCTTCATATTTGTGAATAGGCACTGAATGGCGTGTTCTGCTCATCCATTTCTACAGTCTTGTACGCTGAAAATACACAGACCGAATCTAATAAACTCAACATGGACAAGAAGAAAAAGGCATGGGAGAATTTCCGGGAGAAGGCCAAGGCCCCGTTCACCAACCTGAAGAAGAAGGCCGCTGGGAAGCCTGGGAAGAAACCCAAACCACTGACCTACAGACGGAGTATGTCAGTGCCGGACCTGAGGTTCGTCCAGATGGACCTTTCTCCCTCCCCCATGTCCACTGCCTCAGCCGCCATCTTCTTCGACAGCTCCAGTGATACCAGCTCCATTGCCAGTGGATATAGCCCATTGTTCGCAGACAGACTTACAGTATTTGAGTCAGGCCCTCCAAGCAGACGTACCGGCACAGATTCTGCTCTTGTAGATCGGACGGAATATAGAATGAGTGCACCGGTTGAGATTCAGACTCTCTACGAAGAGGAGGAAGGACCTGCTGAAAGTTCGAATGCGCCGGTGGAGCGTCTGACGACAGCAGTGAACAGAAGGGCTGCCCCGGCACCTCAGCCCAAACTCGCTGCCGCAAGCGCACCCCTGCCTGCACTCAGGACGACGCGGCCCGCCGAACGAGTCAACTCCGCCCCTGACACAAAATGGAGCCCGTCCATGGAGAAAATGTCGGGAGAAGGGTCTTCCTCCGTAGAGAGGGCCGCCACGCCCGTGGACAAAGTTGCCGAGTCGCGACACCGAGCGGGCTCGTGCGGGGACCGAGTTAACTTCCTCCTACAGAAGACGCCGTCCACGGAGCGCCCAAGGCTTCCCTCGCAGACGGGGACCCCGCCCGCCGCCAGGGAGAACACGGACATCCCTGCGGACAGATGGTCCCTGCCGGCGGAGAGACAGCGCACCCCCGCGGAGAGCGCGGACGCTTCGTCGCTGGACTCGGCCTGTGGCACCCCGCTCGAGGAGCGGTCCGGCGCACCCTGGGCCGCTGACTGCGAGGACCTGGACGTGAGGGAGCCCCTCTCCCCTCTCATCAGGGAGATCTTCTCCATGGAGCCCCAGGAGGACATGGAGGAGGTCAGACACACGAACGCTCACCGACACACTCGTTTGTTCCCCACGCTCCCCCACACAGAGGGTCGTATCATAACATGAGCACGTGCTCTTAAGATACATGACCTCAATAGATGGTTTGCCAAAAACTGAGCTATTGTCTAGGCTGTATAGGGAAGCCCATATCCCAGTTGAGTAACAGTCACTTTCTAAGTATCGCCTCTATGGTCACATTTACATGCATACATAACATTTGCAAGTTGTCTTTTCACACTCAAATGCAGTGGTGAAGATGGGTTTCACACGCTGGGTGGCGACGCCCAACGTGTGTTCTAGATTAGAACGATGCTTGAATGTTTCTTTGTCAGGGTTCTCAAACAAATCACACTGACAAGTGAACAGCAAGACATTGAAAAGGTTAAATAACCACACAATACATTAGAGTAGAGTAATATCCTCTATGGCGTAGACTCAGTTACAGTAAGACTATATCCTCCAGACAGAGGCCGCTCTGAAACCTGCCGTACTGGTTACACACACAACGGGGTGCTTGAGGCTCAACAGTACAGCAGCTGAGACTGTCGTGATTAGACTTTTCATTGTTTATGTTTGTTGTTGATGTAGTCATCGCAGATGGTTAAGATGAAAGCAACATGGAGTCCCCTCAAAACGGTGCATATTCAGAAAAAAACCGGAGAAAGCGATCATTTGTTCTGATGGCATTCCTTAATTAACAGGAAAACAGACAGTATCCCATACAGCACAGTACAGTACAGCGTGTAAGTGTTCTAGGATGTTTTTGTGTCTGTCTCAGGCTGCCTCTCGTTTCTCCTCTAGTTGTGTCCTGAGCAGAGTGAGCCGGATGTCCAGCCTCTGCAGGATCAAGCAGGCGACGCCGGGACTTCTGACCAGACCTGGCCACTTGACGTGGGGACAACGGGCGGGCTGCTGCCCCCTATCGCTCTCCAGAGGTATCTGCTCACCATCGACCTGAAGGAGGGCAGAAACCTGGTCATCAGAGACCGCAATGGTAGGTTCAGCACATACAATACTGGACACACTTTATCCTACCCAGTCAATATCTTCTGTGAGTCAAATGATACAGTGTGCTCTGCCAGGACAAATAATAGAGCTTGAGAAAATATACATAGTTAAATTGGATGGTCTTTGTACAGTTATTTGTACAATTCCTCTTTCAGTAGGCTACACGATAATCTTAAACATGCTTTCATGCTCACTGTCTCGTCTGTGGCGAAGTGTTTTCCGACGATTATAATGTCACCTCAGTACCTAATACACCTCCTCATTAACTGGTGATTATCAATTTCTCACAAATGAGTCTATAGACTAATAGTATTATCATGACGGTTGAATTCATTGATTCATCTTTTGGTCCAATTATATACAAACCTACCTATCTGTGTATATACCTCCTCAGAAAACAGGAACGTTATAGCCGCTCACAGGACACTTTGCAATTGAATGTTCCGCGTATTTGTACTGAGCTGGGCAAAAAAGCGTTTAATACGCTGCCCCCTCTGCCTGGAATACTCTCCAGAAAGACTTAAAATTACAAGAACTGATCAGTTATGATGCTTTCATATCGATTTTAAAAGACTTTTAGTAGTAGAAGTATTGGAAATTGTCATTGCTTTTAATTGAGTATCTGTGCCCGCCCAAACCTGCTTTTAATTTCTTGTTATTTATTATTATGTCTGTCTTTGTGTAGTGAACGTATGTCTGTGTCCCTGTGCTGCCCTCTTGGCCAGGTCCCTCTTGGAAAAGAGATTCCATATCTCAACGAGGTCACCTGGTTAAATAAAGGTTTAAAAAATAACAACAACAACAACAAAAAACAATCCTCTTAGCTCCTACAGTAATTGACCCCTCCACCTACTCTCAGTTCATTCCCTGCTGGTAGCCTGTAGGCACAATCACCAGCACTTCAGTGCATGTCAGAATGGAAGGGATTTAGTCAACAGCATACCATCAACACTGCTTTGAGAGTTTCCCTGTTGTAATTTCTGGACAAACAGGTTGTGCACAGTTACATTGAAGTCTAATGCTGTGTTCAAACCGGGCGTGGCGAGAAAATTCACGCCGCCCAGTTCGCCCAATCTCGCCGCGGGATCAATGGGCCGGCGCGCGGATCCGCTGCAGAAAGTTCCAAAAATTGAACTTTTGCAAATGTCGCCGCGTGGTGAATCCTGGCCGCCGAGTTCTGCGATTTGCGCCGCCCGTGCTGCCCGCCGCCCAGTTCGCACGAATTGTATTGACTTTCTATGTAAACTCGCGATGCCGCAGGAAATATTTGCGCCCGGTGTGAACACAGCATAATAATGGTCTGCTACTGTCCAATGACTAGCTGGGAATGTGTTCATCAACTGCTATACTACTGAAACGGATACTTCCTGTCGAACGCGGTGTGTGTAGCGTAGAGGCCCGGAGAAAGGCATGCAGTCAGACCTGACTCTCCAGCCACGCCCCCGACCCCATACCTCCTAGAAGAATGCCCTTGAGTGAAGACATGAGCTCCAGCAGAGTTGGACGCGTCTTATTATGTTTCTCTGTTGTCAGGCAGACACCTTGTATCTCCAAAGTGGCAAGTTTTCAGAATGTTGGGAAGAGCATTCCAATTTCTATGTTTTTTGACATAAAATCACGATGAGCTGTTAAGAATACATCTAATTGGTCCCAGGGCTGGGAGGTACAGAGGATATAAAGGGTAGTCCCATCTTTCAAATGATGTGAGGGGAAAAAAATCACCCAAATGGAGATACAAGGTTTCCCCTCCCGACAGAGAGGGTTTGCTGATCATCGCCATTAGGACAGGAACATCATGGCAAGGTGCCACCAGCTGTACAGCAACACCTAGAGCAAATCTGACTGTGGTGCTGTTGGATGAAACACACTTTCGGAGAACAGTGACCTCACCTGGACATAAGTGGAATTACTATAAGAGCCCAGTAGTATGTGTGGCCTCGTACACTGCTGAATGATGCCTCTATGTGGCTCATGGGAAAACAGGATGAGGGTTGGAGCTCATGTTCTTCCCTTCTATTATGTTCTGATGTGTGGACATGTACCATGACATCACCTACATGTGCAGTTTGCTCTGTATATGGGAAGGAATAATACATTATGATATGAAGAACCATAGATTTGATTCTCTCTCTTTTAAACTCTTTTAAAACTGTATTTGATTTTGCGTTCTAAAGAAGTAATGATCAGTTTGACTGGTTCCAATTGTTCACCTCAGCTTCAGTGCCCTGCGTCATTTTCTCTACATTACATTAGTCATTTAGCAGACGCTTTTATCTAACGCGACTTACACTAGTTGCATTTAATGTAGGAAGTCTCTACCCCCAGATCTATCTACCCCCAGATCTATCTACCCCCAGACCTATCTACCCCCAGACCTATCTACACCCAGACCTATCTACACCCAGACCTATCTACACCCAGACCTATCTACCCCCAGACCTATCTACCCCTTGATCTATCTACCCCTTGACCTATCTACCCCCAAACCTATCTACCCCTTGACCTATCTACCCCGATCTATCTACCCCCAGACCTATCTACACCCAGACCTATCTACCCCTTGACCTATCTACCCCTGATCTATCTACCCCATAGACCTATCTACCCCCAGATCTATCTACCCACAAACCTATCTACCCCAGACCTATCTACCCCCTGATATATCTACCCTCAGACCTATCTACCCCCAGACCTATCTACACCCAGACCTATCTACCCCCAGACCTTTTTACCCCTTGACCTATCTACCGCGATCTATCTACCCCCAGACCTATCTACCCCTTGACCTATCTACCCCTTGACCTATCTACCCCCAGACCTATCTACCCCCTGATCTATCTACCCCCTGAGCTATCTACCCCTGATCTATCTACCCCCAGACCTATCTACCCCCAGACCTATCTACCCCCAGACCTATCTACCCCCTGATCTATCTACCCCTGATATATCTACCCCCAGACCTATCTACCCCTGATCTATCTACCCCCTGATCTATCTACCCCCTGATCTATCTACCCCTGATCTATCTACCCCTAGACCTATCTACCCCTGATCTATCTATCTACCCCAGACCTATCTATCTACCCCCTGCTGTCTGCTCCCTGATAGCTGAGACCTCACTCTCCCTGACCAGACGACACCGCGATGACACCGTCCCCTCCCCCCCTCCGTCTCCCCAACAGCCGACGGCGTGCCAGCGCGGCCCAGCGCCACCGTGCACTGTCACTACATGTTCTGAAAGGACCCACGCAGACAGCCCCCCCCCCCCCCACACACACACACACAAACCCCACCCCTCCTCCTCTCTCTCTCTTTTTCCCCGTCTCTCCCCGTCGTTAATTTCCGTCGTCACCGTTCTCAGTCACGCCAGGGCTTTTCTCCACGCTGGCTGCCACATTCTCCTCCTGTCAAGTTGCCTGGAGGTTTCCCCGGCTGTCACGGCGCTGGCAGGGCAGGGCGGAGCTGCTGTGGGTCCTGCCCGCCCAGGCGAGATGTTCATTTGTAGTGGGGAGCTGACAGGCCTGACAGCCCATCCCCACAGGGCCTTTGTCATGTGATTGGAGCCTCCCCGCGGGCTCCCTCAAGCTCCCCTTTATCCCCTCACACAAACCCGGGCATGGGACCGCCTCTGTTTTCTTCTTCTTTTTTTTTCCGGCCAATCTGCATGCCGCGACTCAGACAAAGACGCCCCCCCCACCCCCGCCCCTCACAGGCAGACTTTCTTAACAGGCTTGGGAGATTAACACCGGTTGCTCCTGGTTTCTAGGCTCTATTTGCTGGTTGCCTCATGCTGGCGAGAGTTTTGACCCTTTTCACAATCAAACAGCTACATCGCTGTGTTTTCTGAAATAAACGTGGGCCGCACCTCCTCCGTGAACATCTCTGTCCCTCACACAACAGCTCTTTGATATATCCACCAGGGGTGGGGTGGGTGGGTGTGTGTGTGTGTGTGTGTGTGTGTGTGTGTGCATGCGTGCGTATGTGTGTGTGTGTTCTCGACAGTGGCATTTCCTTATCACAGTTTTGATTTACGGTGTTATTACTTCTTTTTTTTTTACACTGTTGTGGTATTCTCTGATCATATCCCACGGGAAGATTGTGCTGATAACGTGAAATGATTATTGTTCCACCCACTTTCAGGCAAAAGCGATCCTTATGTCAAATTCAAACTGGAAGGGAAGACGTTCTACAAAAGCAAGGTGGTGTACAAGAACCTGAATCCCAGGTGGAACGAGTCGTTCTCCTTCCCGCTGCGAGACAGCGAGCACGGCGTGGAAGTCAGGGTGAGCCGCTGCTTGTTTTCACACGCGGGACTCTGCCTCATTAGCATCTACATGAACAATAGCGATCAAGTACAGTACTACAGTATGGTGATGCAATGCATGAGCAACAGCCTGCATACACACAGAAACACAGAAACAGCACTGTACAAGAAACCCCGCTAGCCTTTTACTTTACTGTACTTTATTTGTTTATTTTGACGGGACAATGCATTTTGATAAACACAGACACATGAAATGGATGCATTAAAACATCTATACACGACAATGTGTAAAAAAGACGGATTTAGCAGAAGGCTATATTCCATCTGTAGTCCCCGATATAGAAACAGTAGTCAAATTCTCCATAATTTAACACAAATAAATTATCACAATAACAACATTAAGAAAAAGTAAAACGAACTAAAATACATGGGCACAGA